>NC_142390.1:658000-987000 GCF_059441005.1 Hippichthys cyanospilos | reverse complement strand
AGAACGGAGAATGTTGTTTTTTTCTTTTTGGGGTGGGGGGGGGGTCCTTGTCTTCCTAGTGCGGCCACAAGCCCCAGGCCATGCCGGGCAGGATGAGCGCCACCATGAGGGACGAGAAGAGGTTGACGGAGTTGTTGTCCAGGATGGGTTTGCCGCTGATCCAGCGCGTGCTGGCCGTCTCGTAGCTCACCACCTTCCCGACGCTGGTGTCGAAACCTGCCGGCAAGCGCGCGGCCGCGGCTCGTCACGCAGTCGGTCCCGGCGGCGCCGCCGCGCGCTTTCCTACCCGAGTACTGCATGCTGGCTCCCAGGAGAGAGTCCAGGAGGGAGCCCAGCAAGCCGGCCGCGCCGCCGTACAGCACCAGCGGCCACTGGGGGGCGCACTGCTGCAGCTCACTGACAAACAGGACCTGCGACGCCAAGTAGGCCGCGCCCACAGTCGCTCCGCCCAGGAAGCTGGCCGCCAGGCCCACCTGAGTGACGCCGCCGTTGGTTCCTGGTGTCGCAGGAAGTCCGCACACAAAGGTCAGGCGGGGTCACTTTCTTGTTGTTTGAGGAAGAGCTTCTGACCTTCGGGGACCTCCTTCCAGGTGGTGATGAGCCTGGGCCGCGACGGGCTGAGGACGGGCCCCACCTCGGAGGCCCAGGTGTCGCCGGCGCTGCACGCCAACGCCCCCAGCAGCGACAGGCACATCCACGACGCCGTGTACTGCTGGCCAAAGTCCACGGGCATCTCGCCGGGTCCTGCCTGACACCCCCCAAAAACCACTGTGCGCTCAGCGTATGAACAAGGTCACCCGCCGACGCCCTTTTCCCACTGTGCTCGCGAATGCAGATGCCGTGAACCTCTACCGGGACTTTTTGTGCCATCAAAATCACAATTGAAGACTTGGATTTTTCTTTCTTCGAACACTCCCGTTTTTTATTGCGAAAGAAATATATACGTACAGTACATATAAATAAAAGCTTCAGCGTTGAAGTACTTTTAAACTTTGGCGCCTTCTAGTGGTTGATTTGGGTTTTGCGCATGCAAAAAAAATCTGTCGGGTTACCTTGACTGTATCTTGGAACTATATATCGTTCCAGAAAATAACGAACGGTCAACAGGAAAGTAATACACTACATACATTTTGCGTTGCAGAAGTGAGACTATTGGATACCCACCTCGATCATGTAGAGCAGCGCCAGTTGCGTGGGAACGCCGCCGTTACAGAATACCTGCACCCAATTTCGCTGGCCCCCTGACACAAAGGCCAGCCAAGTAAGTACGGATTTGCCTCGCGCGCGTGCAGCGGACGTTTCCCACCTTCCTTGTAGTCTGTGTCGATCTTCTTCTTGTACGCTGCGCCCCAGCGCGTCAGTTTGGACGAGGTGACGAAGAAGGCAAGCAGCGACGAGAAGAAGCTCAAGTTGGCCATGGTCAGCACGAAGCCCACAAGCAGTGCTGAGCAGAACAAAATTCAAAGGTGTCACCACCACACACAAAATGTGCACAAGATGCTGAGGCAAGGCCTTGAAAATGTGGCTTGTTTTTGTTCAAATGTTGCATTTTTGAAAACTTCCCTGGACGACTTCAGAAATCCAAGCTTAACTGGCCAAAGTCAATGAAAGCGAGAGCCGCCGCCTCACCTCCCAGCGCCCCCGACGAATCGAGACTGCGTCTCTTCAAGGCTCGAATGGTCAACACCACCGGAACCAGGATGGAGAAGAGCCATCGCCAGGGCGACACGGGCTGCAGCGACCCTGTGCAAACACGCACACGCAAGGTTAGGGCAAAAATCCGACTGAATGTTCTCTTCGCATGCAGGGTTTGAGCTGCACTATGAGCTAAGCCGTCAAATCGTCCATATTGGCCGTTAGGAGCCAATAGCGCTTTGCATTTGTTTTTTTGCCCTATTTCCAAGGATCACGTGACCCCGGCCTTCTTCTTTTTTTTTGCCGAATGCGGGCGACTGAAAGGGTCTTTGTGCTCTGTCCTCGGCCAATCAAAGAAGCCCTTCAACGCCGCGGCGTGAACAATCGTAGCGAATGATTTGGCATCATATGTTTCGGGGTCGAGCGAGCGTCCGGAACATTGCTCGTCAAAGCGCGAGAAGGAACTTGAAAGCACTTTTTCTTGTCATGCTGCGAGACGGAGGGGCGCGCCTGACCGGAGTATGCGCTGAGGGTGAGGGAACACGTCCAGAAGAAGAGGGAAAGTGCCAAAGTGGCGCACAGCAGGATCATGTCACTCATCATCTTCAAGGTGTCCTTCATGGGAGGTCCGCCCACCTCAAAGCTCATCTCGTACGCAGTTCTCTGCGCCAAAAGCCAAAAAAAAACACACCACTTTTCAGTCGTTTGCATATGCAAAATTTCCATTTTATTGCCTCTTCTATTCAAAGTCGAACTTCGATAGCACATAAATCCCACAAGATTGGGTTAAAGTACAAACGGAGAACTTTGTTGGGACGTGGCTGCGAACCACTCCCCATACGACGGAGCACGAGTACTTCCGATGTTCTCATCTGAATTAATCTCATCCATTTGGCTTGTTTTTCCTTGACACTTTGGAGTGAGTGTTGCGCTCTCATTTTCTATTAGTAACACGCACACACACGAATGTGTTTTTAATCGGCCATCCAGCATTCAATCGAGCATGTCACAGTTGAAAACTTTCATGCAGCACCTCTAATACGCACATCGGTATGTTTACAACGAGCATTTTTTGCGTTCATGACGCAAAAATTCGAATAAAACTGCAATCTTGCATAAGCAATGACTTGAATTAGCTTGTTAACTCACCAAGCTTGCCAGGACTCATCCTCGTTTATTTCCCCTACACACCGAACAACAGACATCAAAAACGTGCGCTCCTAAATTATATGCCAACAAAAACAAGTCACAAGCTTGATCTTAAAAACAAAACAAAACAAAAGAGCGCCGTCAGTAGTGGAACACGGTTAAAGCCAGCCCTAGCCGGAAGTTCGTGGGCGGGACTTCCGCAGACACGAAAGTAAAAGCTAGCCGTTTTAAAGCGACAAAATCGAATTGTTCTAAAACGTTCGCTTCCTTCCACATGCTCCAAAATCGTGCAAGCAATCGTATGCTGACTTTCTGTGAGAGAATCGCAAGCAGTCCCGTGTTAGGTTGCAAGAGAGACGCTGCAGTGGCATCTCTCTCGCTCTCTCTCATTTGTTTATATAGTCCTTAATTCCCACTGGATCTCTAAGCGCTTCACAAATGAAAATATTTCCATCTCAAATGCACAACGACACCCACTAATCGAGGGTCAAGATTTGCTATTAAAATAGAGGTTTGAATTGGGTTCGGTAACATGTCAAAGTTAAACCTCCTGCTGGAGTTGAGGAGGCACGGGCACAGCTAATGACAAAAAAACTGTTTTGGTCACTATTTTTGTTGAATTTTTTTAACATATATTTAAAACAAACTTTAATTTTAAAAATTGTCTATATTTATATCTCTTTTTTAGCCCCTTGTACAATATATATATATATATATATATATATATATATATATATATATATATATATATATATATATATATATATATATATATATATTTCTTTTTTTTTAATTGAGTCTTGAAAACTTCACTCAAAAAAACTAGTTTTAGTTCACAAATATATTTTGCCGAAAAATTATGATGGAGAATAAATAAGGATATGGTTAGAATTAATTCAAGGTTATGATTGGAATAAAAATGAGAGAAAAAATGGGTATGTTACAAAAATGTTCGGGTTGAGGTTAGGGGTAGGCAATTACTTCTGATGGTTAGGGTTAGGGGCTAGGAAATGCATTATGTCAGTGAATGTCCTCACAAAGATAGCTGTACAAACATGAGTGTTTGTGTGTCTGTAAATGTTTATGTATATGTGTGTTTTTACATTTAGACCTATAAATAATGTGCATGTGTATATATATATATATATATATATATATATGAATATGTGTGTGTATGTGTGTGTATGTGTGTGTGTGTGTGCATGCCACACAATTTGTTGAAATATTAAGTGTAAAATGCACACATGAAAATGTACTCACCTCCATCAGATGGTAATTTCAGCGGACTATGGGATGTTTTTCCCGTGCGTGTGGATGGACAATCTTGGTATGCAGGGTAGGGTGTGAGGCGCACGGCTGTCTCCTCCAGGTTTTAGTGCAAGTTGTAGTCGGTGCGGTCCGCAGGCCCGCCCCGCTGTTGGGCAAAAAGCCAAACGGCTCGCCTTGAAACTACAGCGCCGACTTTGTCTACAAGCTCATCTTTATCCATTGGCGGCCGGCGGCAGTATATACGCAAAGCATTATACATGGCCGTCATGCTCGTAGTCTTTTTAGGAATCCGCATGCTCTCGGCGTATTTTCGGGGACGAATTGTAGTCTTCGTGCCCAAGCCCAAAAAGGTGCATTAGAGTCCGCCACACCAGTGCGGATCAAATTCAGGAGGGTTTTGATTCCAATTTTTTCATTTCATTTGTCAGGACTGAACTTGGCTGGAAAATACTTGGTGCGAAGCTGGAAGCATTCCATTTTTGACAGAAAATTCAACTTCTTCGAAACCTCAATATTTTCAGCTGTCACTTTGCAGATGACGATGACGCTTCCTTTCCGTATCCGCTCCTAATATGTTCTCGTTTGAAAGGGCGTCAGCATCCACCTCGGCGCTCGTTTGGCTTCGCATGCTGACATCTGCTCCATTTTTACTCCGTTGTGTGGCAATGGCATGAAAAACGGGAGCAATTTGCCTGCATAAGCACCCCTCTATTTGAGCTGACACGTCTGCAAATGAAGTTGTATAAACACTGCACCTTGAGCCTGTGGCAACAATTCACGCTTTCTGCCCGTTTGTCTCCACTTTCTTTTTTCGACATCAAATTAAAGCTTCAAAAGGCTTTTTACACACATGAACATGAGACATGAAAATGTATTCGACGCATATATAAATAAGCAAAGAGCTTTCTTTGTTGATGCGCGGTGTCAAGATGAACAAGTTAGCATGGGGCGCATTTCAGCAACGGCGCTTCCTAAAACTCCTGGCATGTTCTTGGGATGGACCGTCAGCTGCTCATTTGTGGTTCGATGGTAAAGTTGCGGTGAACCCACTCGTCGCCGCCGCTGTCCAAACGTTACGTGCGATCCCCCAGGCGAACAAGCAGGCGTCCTGTTGATTTACTTGTTGCCATGAAATAAATAACGTCTCTTGATGGTTGGAGTGCAGGGTATTTCCAAGTAGGAATGACTGTGGGGTTACAGCTTGTAAAAAAAAAAATAACTCTCATGCTAGCAAAATCTGAGTGAAAACAATTAGTTCGACATTATGAAGTGCTTGGACTTGCATGCATGGAATAAAACAGAAAAGTATTTTAATCTGAAACCACAGATACACAGATAGAAATCAAATACACCGTGAGAGCGAGTCTTCATCTTGCTTTCCTAAATGGCTTACTTGCAAAACAGAACTTGTTTGCCGTGTGTTGCTTCTGGTAAGCCTACAGGTGGATGGACTGTATTTTCTCCTCTTAAAGTCTTCTAAATCGATTTCCGTTGGAAGCAGCAAGCGATCGCAATCGCCTCACTGATCAAATGTGGCCCACAAAAATTGACGGCACTTCTGTAAATTATCTCAACATTTTATTGCTTATAAATTGGGTGATTGTAGCTTTTGGCTGCATTAAGTCATCACCCCCAAAAATCTGAAGGTTACATACAAAATAGACAAAATTATTGTCAATGCAGAAATGTAGGCGTCGTGAAAAGTATATTGACTAATTTAATGACATTCTTAACAAAGACCTGACAGCAAACAGAACTAACCAAGGCAAAAATGAATGACAAATGATACAACAAACCAAACTATGCACAACACAGAGAACACAAAAATGAAATATGATCACGAATAACCAGACAAAAATAACGTCTACTTGGAGTGATTATGTATTTTTAATATTAATATCTAATATACGACATTTCCGTTTCAATATCGTGCATACATTTGTATTTGTCCCTTTGGACTCGCCGTACTATTTACATCAAGACAACATGGCGGCCATTTCTTAACCAAATCTGATGGGCGTTGGGGACACCTCACGCAGTCACACGCTACAATAATAAGGCCGTACTAAGGCTGTACGTTCATTGGTCTTTGTTTCCTCGCTGCAATAGAAGTCCCTGGACCGAGGGCTGCGTTTCTTGACATAATTGAACAAACTACCAGTTGATGCAAGCGCAATCACTTGGCTTCTGACGGCGGCTCGGACCCGAGGACAGCCACACGAAAAAGGTAAGTGTGCAAAGCTTGCATGAGAAAACGGGGTGCTAGTCGGAGGGCAGAAAAACGAAACGTGCTGTGATCCAAGAAACCTGGCCTTGATCAAGACGAGTTGTCAAATATTTTCCGAAGTGCCTTTTACTTCCAAAGTTCTGGTCAAAATGCACTTGAAACATTGCTTGGATGAAGATACCAATATGGAGGGTTATCACTCAGGTCTCAAGAGGATGACATGCCACGCTCATGAAAAAAAAAAAAAAAGTTTTTTTTGTATATTTTTAATGCACGTTGTTCCCAACTTGTGCAGCTCTGTGATAAACATCTTGGACTTCTAATACGTGATATTGTGCATGGTTTCAGTTTTCGAAATGCGAATATATTTGGCCCTAGGTTAGAGCCGGCATGGCGGAGGAGCTGCTGCAGCCGGTGCCCCGCGAGCAAGCCATCCTGGAGAGCTTCTTCACGCAGCTGGGCATGTTCTCCTTCGACCGCGCCAAGGACTACGTGGAGAAGGAGAAGGACAACAGCAGCCGCAGCTCCGGCGCCGTCTGGGCCGCGCTGCTCGCCGCCTTGGCTCACCTGGCCGCCGCAGAGAAGGCTTACCACAACATGACCTTCCTGGGGCAGAAAATGGGTACAAGTCACTTCTCCTATTCTGCTCCTCCAATTTGTCCTTTCCGAGTGTTCATCATTTGTCTATTAGCAGTTTGATGACTCAATTATTTTTGGAAAAAAAAGTGTTTTTCCAATCACAGCTCAGCTTGTCAATGTCACATGAGCAACCGGTGAGCCATGATGGTTTGCTACCCGAGCTTTGCCTCATAAATTAATCTAAAAATGCCGATGGGTCGTTTGGATGCACCAGAGGGCGCTGTAACACGTCACTTGCTGTGACTTTTTGTCCTGCACCCCGCAGGAGGTCAGTCGTTCTTCAGCCGCAAGGACTCGACGCGCACCATCTACACGTCTCTGCACAACGAGCTGCGCAAGGTGGTGGCGTCAGGGCGCCACGGGCAGCAGCAGCAGCAGCAGCAGGGCGCGGCGGCAGCGCACCTGGAGGAGCTGCTGTGCCACCTGGCTGAGCAGCTGTGCCACTTTGCGCAGGCGCGCGTGGACATGGCCGAGCTCTACGAGAAGATGTACGCGCTGGCCGGACAGAAGAACGTCAACAGCGAGGCGCTGGTGGCCGCCTTGGACGCCGTCACGCACAAGTACAGCTCCAGGTGAGTGCGGGGAGGGCGTCTTCACATTAAATAGACCCTTTTTCAGTAGAAGTGACGCAGAGGGGAAAAAAGCACATCCTACACATCGTCCCTTTCAGCGTACCCATTTGAAATGCAAAAAAACCCCAACAAAAAACGTATTGAAAGTGCTAAATAGCTAAAATAACTCAAAATAACCTGGCCGATGACGCCGCCATTTATTCACTTTGGACTGCAAATGCCTAACTGTCATCCCGCTTGCGTATGCCATTATTTCAATGAGTTTGAACTTTTTGGAAAGTCTTTAAAAAGAAGCGTTTTGGTTAGCAGGAGAAATCCCACAGCAGCACATGGGTCAAAACTCAATTAGCCATATCCTAGAAACTATTCTTCCAACTGGGCGAAGGAACCTTGGCCAGCACCTTTCCTGGAGGCGCCCCAAGGTTTTTATGGAAGCAACTTGCAAAATGAGGACCGAAGCGACGGGGGGAGGGGGGCGTTCTGCGCGGTCGGCAAACGGAAAGGGAGCGCCAGGTTAACGCTAAAGGGAGGATGTCACCCAGGTTCCACCACCCTATCCTGGGCCGGTTGGAGGAGAGCTTCCAGATGGAGGTGGACGTGGCCACGCAGCTGCTGCGCTGTCAGGCGCAGGTGTCGGAGTGGCGCTTCCTGCCGGCGCTGCTCAGCCTGCACGGCGCCGCCGGCAAGCTGGCGGCGTGGGGGCAGCTCTTCCAGCGGCAGAAGGAGACGCGCAAGCACCTCTTTGGCGGCCAGTCGCAGAAGAGCGGGCAGCCGCCGCCGCCGCACCTCTACGCCTGGCTGCAGCGCTTCCAGGCCGCCCTCCTGGCCAAGTTCAGCTTCTACTTCCACGAGGCGCTGAGCCGACAGAGCGCGCCGGCCGACATGCGGGCGTGGACGGCCCGCGCCGCGCCCGACTACCACGGCAAGGCGGGCGCCTTCGTGCGCAAGCACGACGGCGCCAGTCTCTCGCTGGTCTTCGACAACCGCGGCTCGGAGAGCTTCCAGGGCCACGGCTACCACCACCCGGGCTCCTACCGCGAGGCGCCCAAGGGCGTGGAGCAGTTCCCCGCCGTGGTGTCGCTGCCCTCGGGCGAGCGCCCGCTGGCCCACTGGCCCAACGTGGTCATGATGATGGGTGACCGCGCCGCCGAGCTGGGCGCGCCCGACAAGGTGGTGCACTTCTACGACGACAAGGTCCAGAGCACCTACTACCTGGCCCGCCCCGAGCCCCACTTCACCCTGGTGGTCATCCTGGACGGGCGCAAGGCCGAGCGGGACCAGGCCGTGGTGGCTTTCCTGCAGGAGATGTGCGGCTCGCTGCGCAACTCCAAGCCCTTCGGGACCCTCAAGCCGGGCTCCAAGGGATGACCCGGGGTGTCAGCCGGGGCCTCGCCTTTCCCTCCCCTCGCTTTGACGCCGGCCTTCGGCGATTTCGGCTCGGGGCGCGCCGACGAGAGGGACCACTGCGCGCGTTGGCTTGAGGGACACAGCCGGCTGCGCCGCTTCTGTGCGCTAGAGCGGGGAAGAGCCCCGACCCTCTGGACCCCAATAGTTTCTCCCCCGTTCATCGCACACTGTTCTGTTGGCCTTAAGAAGACGAGTGAAAATGCTAAATCGCTAAATACACTGGCCCTCTTGAGGTTTGCTTTTCCATTAACGCTTGGCGCCGAAAGAGTTAATGGCGTCAACAAAGAGAGAGAAGGAGATGCTATCAAAGTTTAAACTGCTATTTTAATCGGCACCGGGGGGCGTTCTCCACTAGTAGACGCAACCGTCCCTATTGCGGTCGTGTTGGTGCAGCATTCTAACGATTGGAGTTTGTCCATGTTTTGTTGAAAATATATAATATAATTGGCGATGAAGGCATGATTTGCTGTAATCGGGCAGTTTGAAAAACGTTTTTAGAATAACTTCCATGTACCATCTTTACGCATAACTATCTGCTGTTAAACCCGCATGTATGCATGAGAAAAATAGATATTCTGTTACAACCCAAAATCTGCGCTACTTGCGTGCAGACACATCTGCTTGAGAAAGAAATAAAAGGCCAAGGGAGGGCAAATTTGGACTCAGCTTGTGTTCCCTTATTGACAACTCTGATTCGTTCTGCAATTGCTTAGTCCTAAAATGGCAACGGTAATAATGGAATCCGGTTCCGTAATTCACGTTTGCACTTAAGGAAAAGTCCAATGTGGCACTTGAGCACACAAGTGTGCGCGCCCCTTGGTCTGGTCCGGCCCAGTTGCGTCCCGAGCAAACGGGTCGAGTCTTGAAAGCAAAAGCGTTTCTGAAGACAAACGGGCCGAGTCAGCAGATTGTGGACTTGGGCTCTCATTTATTGGTAATATAAATACGACACATCGATACAATCCGTTTTGGCTATATGAGCTCACGTGACGGAAGCTCAAGTTTCAAACACGTCAACACCAACAGACGAAAACATTTTTCCTCTTTTCCCTCTATCGCACGACGCCCTCCGCGCACCAACGCGAGATGACGCTCCATGCCGAGTACGGAAGTACGGTATCCCAAAACAAGGTCGATGTGCAAAAAGGTCACGATGGGTTCATGTGGGAACTGGAGCAAAGGTTTGAAGGATTTCTTTCATTCAGAGTGCTGCAGCGCTTCCTTCTGGACGTGCGGGTGTGGTCCAACCCCACAAGCCCCCCCCCCCCAACAACAAAAAGAAACAGGAAAAAAAGGCACTTTCACATTCTCTCGTTCTCACATTCGCTGTGCTGTTCAAGTGTTTTTCGGGGGCGTTTTTAACACGGAGCCCCACCCTGTTCATGTCCAGTGAGTTTAAGGTTAACTTGTGAGTTCAGTGCAGGGCTTCTCAAACTTTGTGGGTCCGGGGACCCCTCTGCGGGAGCGCCTTCGTCCGATGGGCGATTCGCTTTAGAACGTGGTGGTTGATGCTGTTTTGGAGGGACGTATCCCTCGGTATTTATGAAACCTCTTTTTTATTTGCATTAGCAGAAAAAAACAAAACAAAACATTTGCTCCATTGGGGCTGCACGAGTCAATGTTGCGCGTTTTAAATGTTGCAATGGTGCGCGTTTTAAAATATTCAAGCGCACAATCGTAAATCTGCCGTGTCACGCCCCCGCCAGGAGTCCCGGGGCCCCAATTTGAGAAGCTTGAGTGTAGCGAGCAGGTAAACCTTTTGAAACGCATTCCCTCACGCACGCACACACACACATAAAAAAGTGGCATGCTTGTTTTTCAACTCGCGTGACAAGGCATGAATAATCGAGCGTCTAATCATTATTCTACAGTACGTAGTAGATCTGCGCGTACGAGGCCAAGGCAAGAAGCACAAACACGCACGCACGCACCAGAAGAGTTCTCTCCAAGCGCGGCACCCTGTATGAACGTACCCCTCCGACCCTAAAGAAGAAGGCTCCGAAAATCGTTAACATTCAGTAGATGAACAGTCGATAAAAACATTCATTCGCTAAGTAATCAGCGGGACGTTCGCATCCGTCCCCGCGGGTTTTAGCAGCAGAACCGAGTCGGGAAAGGAGTCCCAAATAAATAGGGATCGAGACGAAAAAAGAGATACTGTGGCGTCCCGGCGACGGTCCAACATTCACTTGACTACGACTACTCCTTAGTTAGGTCTGGTATGCAAGCTAAGCGCTTCTGTACAACAAGGGGGGAATACAGCAAGCCGATATCGGGATGGGCAACGGCGCCTTATTTAGCAGCCTGAACGAAAACCCGGAGAAAAGAAACTTTTCTCATCGAAACCTTGTCAATGGTCTGCTCGTTGCCGACAAATCGCAACGTGGTGGCTGTTCGCCGAAATCCTCGGAAAACGGTGTCCCTTTTCAGCGGCGGTGGAAACGTTTGCCCCCCGTTCTCGGGCTACTTGTTTTCCCCCCTCCTAATCTTACAAAATATTCACGATCAAAAGAGTACAGAAATACCACATGTGAAGTCCTCCTCAAATGCGCTCGCTCCTTGGAGCGGAACCGATGAACTTTGTTTCAATGGGGGACGGTCGGCTCGGGGTACGAGCGGGCGCTCGCCGACCGAGGCGCCGGAAATAGCAACCGGTGTTTCGAACGTTTCTACTGTCGACTCTCTACGCTTGACTTCCTACCGCGGTTCGGCTCTTCGGCATTCACATGCAATTTCTACGGAAATTGCATTCGCTAGATAAGATTAGGATTTGTATTACTATTGTTCTCACCCATCCGGGTTCTACCCTCAAAATGTTCGGCGGTACCCTGTTGTCCCGGAGCGCTCCGCCCCGCCTCGGCCCGCTTTGGCTCACATGGTGCAGGATTTGTCCGGCGGCGGCGGGGGGAGCGGCGGCGTGCCGCTCTTGGGCGGCACGGCGGGTTTGGGCCTCAGGGCGGGGGGCCTCGGCGGGATTCCCGTCCGAGCGGCCGCCACGGGCTTGAAGGAAGCCGGGCCGTCCGGGGATGGATTGGCCGGCCTGGGCGGGGGTCCCGGCAGAGGGCTGACGGGACTGAGGGGCCCGAGGGGACTCGGGGTGCCGGGGGTACCCGGCGTGCCGGGGGTTCCCGGCGTGCTGGGAGTGCTGTGGGGGCTCGGGGACTCGGAGGAGCAGGGGGCGGGGGCTCCGTTCTTCACCTGCTCCAGGGTGTCCAGGACCACGTCCGGAGCCGGCCGGCGGCCCTGGCGCTCCAGCAGTCGGAAGTCTCCCAAAGCCGCGCTCACCGTCTCCTCGAAATCCTGCAACCGACACAATTCAGGCCTCGGGTTAGTATGGGTGAACGATTCCTGTTACTGTAGTTTGTGAAGAAGAGGAATTGCAGCTGTACACAAGAAACAGGCGCCGTAACCCAACAAAAGGGCAAAAGCAGAACGGGGTCGTTCTTGATGTTCCTGGGAAAGAAGATAGCAGCGCGGACTCGTAAACTGCATTCCCCGCTATCGTAAACCGATTGTTTACATTGTTGCCAGATCTCTCCCCCGACCCTTTGGGGCAGCGAAGACTTTTGTCCCTACCCGAATGAATAAATGAGGAGATCTGAGAACGTCAGGTTCCTGTCCGCTCCCCTCGTGAGAAAAAGAACCTAGTTGTCTTCCTTCCTGTTCGTTGTTTATTAATGCTCTAGGTTGCCCGAACCTAAAACCGAGCGACATGGTACGCGTGTCCGTTCGCAAAGGTTTGCTGAGCCCTGGTCTACCTCGACGTCCCCGAATTGCTGATTTGTTCAAAAGGCAGTATGAAAGGGGCTTCGGTTTCCAGACAACCCGGGTTGTTTACCTGGGCTAGCGCGCCGGGGTCAGCGGCCCTGTCGCGATGCGAGTCGAACCCGTGCTGGCCGCCGCCAGGGCGGCAGATGGGCGTGTCCTCGGGCCTCCGCAGCGAGTCGCGACGGCCGACGGTCATGGCGACGGCGGCCGAGCGTCGCCGCCGCTCGTGGCTGTCCGGAGGCGGCGTCGGACCCTGGCTGCGCCCCAGCAGTAGATCCCGGGGACTGAAGTGACCCGTCACCGGCGGTGAGCCGCGCTCCATCGCCGCTCCGTTGCCATGGCAATCGCCAGAGCGACCCAGCGGGCGGCGGAATAAACCCTCCGTCCGCTTCCTCCTGTGACTGCCGCAACACAACGGCATGGTCAGCAACTATATGTGTTGTATTTCCCTATATATAATATATTTAGCGATATATTTAGCTTCATATATAAATGATAAATGTCTATTTGCAACCGTTTGAAACATGATAACGGATTGCGGATTTCGGCTTCGGGGCTTGCTCCCTTGCCTCTACTGACACTCGATAGGGATACCCGGGTATTCAAGGCTTCGGTCGCACATTTTCCTCTGTGGAAATCACCTGTGGTAGGACTCGGGCGGTCGGACGTCGGTGGGCGAGCGCAGGTCCCGGGTGGACCTCTTGTCCTCGGTGCTGCTGCTTCCGCCGTCGCTGTCGGCTTTTTGGCTCAAGGAGTCTGACGTGGCGTCAGCCCTAAACAAAGCCGCGCGGCGGGACGGTCAGCCGGGAGCATCGGTCAAATACGCCATCCATGGTAATCGGTGAGGTAATCTGCTCGGCCAATGGCGTTCACGCGCGTTCGGCGAGTCTCGACTGACTCTGACGACGTTCGAGGAAGTGGGTAGATTAATACCTGATTTCTCATTATGTGGACGTGGCTACAACGGGTACACACTTAACCTCAACGACTGTAAAACTTGGCCCTCGATCTGGTCGACAGAAATCTGCGGCTATTGCGCTTCACATAACGACCGATGCCTGCACATCCTCAATCCTGTCAGACGGCTTGCCGGCGAGGCTGCTGTGGAGCGCCTCGTTGTCCGCCGTAAGTGTGTGCACGCGCAAGCGCGTGATGGATGCATCGCGTCGTCACAGGGGATTGATTGACAGTCGACAGCAAAGCGGAGGCGTGGTTTCAGCGCAGTCGAGCGTTTCTTTTGCGGGACGAACGAAGTACGTGTTGCCGTGGCAACAACATCGCCGCGTCGATCGAACAGAGAGGCTTTGTGACGTCCGGCTTGACTGGAGCGAGCCGCGGTTTAGCTAAAGGGAGCCGGTCCGGCACTCGCCTGTCCTTCACCACGACGTACTGATGCGGCACCAGGCCGCGGTTGCCGTTGTGGCGCCCCTCCCACCAGTCGTGCGAGGCGCGCTGGTACAGCAGCAGCGTGGCCCCCTTCTTGAAGGACAGCTCCCGACCCGAGCGCCCCGCGTAGTCGAACCTGGCCAGCGCCTCCACCGCCTCGCCCTCTGCAAAGGAGACCGCCTTCGAGTCTTTTCATTCACATGCGGAGAGAGAAAAAAAGCGGGAGGGAGCGAGGGATGTCGCCATGGCTGCAGTTGCCACGGCAACACATCTCCGTTTACCCTCGTCGCTGGTCTGGGTCTCGGTTCCGGCGTCCGCTTCGGTCTCCTCCAAAGCTCCTGGCTCACTGAATGGACTTTCGCTGTGTGAATTATACAAGTGACAGAGATTTTTTTTTTTTCGGTTCTTCTGTCTGTTTAAAAATTCTGACAAAATGAGTCAGAATTGAGTTGCTGGGAAAGCCGTTGAAACAGAAACTATCGAACTGAACCCAGTGGATGAAGGTGCGTACGCGAGTATGCTCTTTGTCTACCGGGAAAGCAATCCAGCAAACAAGCACAGTGGTTCTGAACCTTTTTTTTTTATCAAGCACCAGCAGTTTGAGCCTGATCATTTGAAAAGAAATGCGTTGTGTTCCCAAATGAAGTTTGAGAGGACTGACCAGTACTGCTCGCCGGTCATGCAAGTCTCGTAGAGCGGGCCCGGCAGCTCCTTGGCGTCGGGGAAGATGCTGTCGTGGTGCAGGATGACCGTCTTGACCACCTCGTTGACGTGCGCCTGGCAGGCCACCTGGTCCAAAGAGTCCGGGGTGGGCAGCAGAGTGGGGCCGAACACGATGGCCAGGTTCCCGGCGTCCATCATGTTCTCGTCACTGTACTTGGACAGGCTGGAGGACAGAAAGGAGACGCTTGGACAAGAAGTAGCTGGGGGGAGAAACAGGAAGTGCAACGTACTGGTTGAGGAAGGCAAAGAGGTAGCGCATCACCACCAGCGCGGGCCTCGGGACCCCCAGGAGAATCTTTTGGATGCACTGAGCTCGCTCGTAGAGGTTCTCCATACCTGCGCACCGAGAGACCGGGCGGTTGCACAAATCTTCACATCAAGTCGGAGCTCCGATGCGGCCAATTTCACGATTAACCGGTCGCAATCTGCCACCGTTTTAGGTGACTCTGGTCGACCTCAGATGTACGCCCAATGTCCTAGTGTTCTTTTCGAGACGTTTAGTTTAAACCTCAAAAGGTTAAAGGTTAAACCATCAAAGGTTTGGATGCCATCACCGTGCCTCATTGGAGGTACGGGCCTCCCCATTTTGCACCTGAACATAGAAACGTGGAGCGGCACTCACGGACGCAGGCGATGAGATCATTGAACCTGTCGCTGGGGAAGAGCGGGTTCTCCAGGCCGCGGAAGTACAGCTTCAAGACGCCTGCCACAGAGTTGATGTCATGGTTGCTTTCTTCGTCGATAAGCGGGTCGTCACCTGAGCGGGGGAGGGACGGTACATCAGTCGCCGGCTTGTTTCCATCCGCAGTCAACCCACCGACCAACCGACCGACGCTCACCTCGCTCGAAGGAGTTTTTGATGTCGTTGACCTCCACCTGAGAACCGGACACCCGGAATATGCCTTGATGTTGGAGACCTGTGGAGCACGGAAAGCCCTTGGAGATTCATCCCGTGTCATTCTCGTATCATCTTTATTCAGGCTGCAGAACTCAGCGGTGATCATCTCCGTGGGAATGTTACAATCTGGACTTCGGGACTCCTGATGACTCGAATGCTGCACTTGCTTGAAACTTCACCGCACACTTGCTCGAGGATCTTACCGTGGAGGTTGATGTAGCGGATGCAGCTCTCCACCAGCAGAGGTATGGCTTTGCTTGAGTCCTGTCGACACGCTCGTGTCAAGGTTCCCTCATGGGATCAATACAGCAGCAATAAATATTATCATCACTTTACCTGGTGCTTGCTGTGCGAGTTCTTGCGCCCGCGACTGAAAGAAGGAAATTCACCTTGAAAATACGTCAACTTTGTTAAGGGCTGTGAAAGAAGAGTAGAAATGGTACCTGGTGGTGAGTAGCTCCGCTTTGTAGCCTGCCGGACAGAGACAGGGAAAAAAATCTGAGTGCGCGTGTTCGGGGGTTCTCCAACTTTTGAGACCACCTCATCTTAACACCAATGAACTGGCTCGGTGCCACTCCTTTATTCAACATACACAGTATGTATACTATATATATATATATTTACGCCATTCTACCTTGGTTAGGATCCAACCTTGGTTAGGATCCAACGCAGTGGTTTTCAAATGGGGGCGCGTGTGATTTTTGCACAAAATTTCTGCAGGTATCAGCAAGTCCAATCAAATGCTTCTTAATGCTGCGAAGACTACATTGAAATGTACAATGGCACTTATGAGACGGTCATCGTGCCAGAGTGGGAATTCGTCTAATGGCGAGGGCCAAACGTATACGGCTCGACGGAGCTGAGGATAGGCTTCAAGGGCTTTCGCCGGCTTACCCTCTGCTATGGCTTTTTTGAGGATGTCGTGTTTGGCTTGGAGCTTGGAAACCAGGTTGCTCCCCTCGAGGTACTCGCGGAACTTCTGCAAGACCAAGAGACGGGAACGTTTGCACTCCGGCGGCCTTTGCCCGTGGAAGCTTTGGCTCTCACCGTGAAGTAGAAGAGTTCCGTCTCCTGCTGATTGGCTCGCCTCTTGGCCAGACTGGGTTTGTTCAGGTAGCTGTCGGACACGCTGGACTTTACCGACTCGGACGAGGGGCTGTGGGTGAAGCTTTGAGAGACGTCGTAGTCGTCCAGCACCGTCATGTCCTGCAAGGCGCTCAGCGTGGCCCCCCACGTCTTCTTCACCTGCCGAGCAAATACGGCAGCGCCGCACACCCGTCAGCCCAGGCCGGAGGCAAACTAGGGCCTTTCTGCGGGGGGACCGGTCCGACCTCTTCGTTCTCTATCTTCAATGAGGCCAGGCGGGTCTGCAGCTGCGTGAGACGCAGGGTGAGTTCCGCCTGCACCTGCGGCTGGGAGGCGATCTGGCTCACCTGCCGGGCGGAAAGGCGAGCGGCGGCATGAGCCCATCGGGTAACGCCCCGGGAAGGCGGGCGGCCGGTACCCACCGTGTCACCCATGTGGGCCTGGAAGTTGAAGCGGGGCGGCGGACAGAAGGCGGTGGGATAGAGGCCCAGCAGACGTTGGCGGTCGCGGGCCGGGTCCAGACCCTCCACGGCGCCTTCCAGGACCTCCAGACCGGCGCGCCTGGACGCCTCCAGGCTCAGTTCGGCCGACAGGTACGTCCTCAGGGCCCGGCTCAGACTGGAGTGGTACCCTAGGTCACAGCACTGGCCCGGAACACACAAGACACTCGCCTTTACAAACCGTGCTGCCAAAAACAAAAGCCTTGGGAGCTTCCTTCCCCTCTTCCTTCCGTCTTTCTTTGGACAGTGTCCTATTAAGGTCAAGCATGCTCTTTCCTTGCTTGCCTTCGGCCATCCATCCTTCCTTTTGTCATCATTCCCCCCTTCCTTACTCTGGAGAGTTAGCAATGAGAGAGACTGGAGGTAAGAACAAATTCTGAGTCGGAAGAACAGGGGCGGAGAATGCAGTGGACCGCTTCAAAATGTAAACATCCAGACGGCGTCGGAACGGCCCTCACCCTCGTCGCCGTTTGCCTATGTGTCGCCCGAGCGGACTCACGTCGATGATGTCGGGCAGGTCGTGGATGTAGTACTTGAAGACCGACGCGTTGGTGGCCTCCAGGGTCAGCAGGTACTCGTTGCGCGCTTTCAGCGTCTTGACTTTGTTCTCGGAATATTTTGCCTTTCTCTGAAGGAGGAAGCCAAAAGCCGGCGTGAAGATGGGACGGCCGTGACGTCCGTCCGTCGTTCTGTCCATCCTTACTTTTTCACGCATTTTCTCCATCTTGCGGGCGGCGTTGCGCCTCTGGTGGCGTTCCTCCATGCGCAGGCCGAACACGGGCTCCTGACGCTCGGCCTCGCGCAGCTTGCTCTCGGCGTTGATGGTCTCCGCGTGGTACATGTGGTAGCTCTTCATCACCTAGGCAACCACTCTCGCATTAGCATTTTTTTTCAAACTTCAAACGTTACGAGAGAAAAATTCAGATGAGAAAGGATCGCCGTTTTGTCAAGAGAAACTAAGAGAAGATTACTACATGTAACTTTGCAACCTTGTGGTCCGATTGCCTTCCAGTTTGCACCGAATGGGCGCGGGAGCAAGCTCGCCAAAGGGACTGACCAGGCTCCACTTGACCCGACGGCGCCAGCTGGAACTCTCCAGGTCAGCGCTTGTATGTGTGTGTCCTGCGTGTGTGTGTGTGTGTTTGCCCGCACTTACGGTGTAGAGCTCGTTGAGAAGCTTCATGAGATCCTCCTGAAGTTGGAAGATGATCTCCTTGCTCTAGAGGAGGACACACCCACATTAGCGCTCAGCCAAAGCATGAATACTGCATTGTGTTAGGTCCTCGTCGCGGCGTCCAGGATGTTTTTTTTTTGTTTTGTTTTTTGTTTTTGAGTACCCGGGAGATGGATTAATAATGAAGACGATGAGCTAAAACGGGGGTTGGGGAAGCGCTAAGCCCAGCGGAATGCCGGCGTTTCCCACTTTAGCACACTACTTGAATAGAACATGATGTTTTTTTTGTTATGTTTTTTTAAATGCGGCTAAGTACATCATTTTGCTTTTAGAGCGCAGAGCACAAGTCTGAAGTCGTCACCCAAATTACTGGAGCAAAAATCTGGGGAAGCAAGCGTATTATTTTGCATATGCAAGCCTTTAATGTAGTCTTCGATCTCAGTTGCGACATTTGCCGCTTTGCGCTCATTATCATTTGTCGAGGGTTCTGAAGCAGTCTCCGTACAGCCGCGAGAGCATTGATTTACAAAACTCGGAATATGTGCGCTCCCCCTAGTGGTAGACAAAAGAATCACTCAATTACGCCTTGAAACGTCATCACGTTCCAATGGCTTGCGTTTACAAGAGTACATGAGGGTGAGGATGGGCGCGTGACGGCGAAGGGCGAGCTGACCCTCTTGAGGAGGCGGGCCGAGTCGTCGCCGATGTGCGTGAGTCGGCTGATGACGTTGTTCAAGTAGAGGTCGCTGAGCGTGGCGTGGTCCTTGCTCTCCCGCCGCACCTTGACCGGACGACGGGGACGCCACTGTTAGCGCTGTTCTTTGATTTGGACGGTCTTAAATAACCGCCACTTTCCAAATGCCGATGTACTTTAATGCCGCTCCGGATAACGGCCCATGCCTACTTGCCAGACTTGTCTATTTTCGCTTTGGGCATACTGTATCTTCTGCCACTCACCTGATTGAGCAGCAGATACCAGCAGTTGACCGGTGACAGCAGGTTCTGGTCCTTCCTGGAACAAACGGGACAGACCAGAAGGATTTTGCGCGGGGACCTATCAGGAGACTTTTCCCGGGCGGGGCTGTCGGTTGTGCTACTTGTATTGCTGGTGGTCTTTGGTGCTGCGCGTCTTGGCCATGAACCTCTCGGCCAGCTTCTCCAGGTTGCGCGAGTACTCGGTCTCGATCTCGGCCTTCTTGCGGAAGAAGTCCTGCAGGTCCTGCAGGAGCTGGATGCGCATCTCCGTCTGCTGCTCCAGGCAGCGCTGCTGCTCCACCAGCTGGGCTCGCACATCTGCGCGCACAAAGCGCGGACCGCCTTCACCGAATATCCCAAATTCATTCGGGCCGGACGTTTTGATTGTTGAAATTCATCGGGAGGAACGGAAACCTTCAGCCTTTTGGTTCTCGTTCATATCCTGGCAACCATTTTTGAGCGCTCCCCGAATGGCACCTTTTTTAAAGGACAAATTCAGGGCACGTTGCGAAGTAGTGACGAGAACCTTCTGTGATTGAATCAAAAGTCTCAACCGGTGGTTCTCAAATGGGGGCGCTAGTACCCCTGGAGGTACTCGAAGGAACTTCAGGGGGTAAATAAAACAAACATGCTAGAATCCTTGAAAAATAATGATTGAATTCATGACTTGTTTGGTGAAACTAGAAGTCCATAGAAGAAATGTTATGTTATTCAATTTCATGCTTTTTTTTTTTGAAACCCCAAAATGCTTGGCACTGGTTGAGATATTTCACAGGGGGTATACGCCATAAAAAAAAGGCACGCTCGGCCGATCGGGCCGCATCCGCCTCCGGCGGCGGGCGAGGACAGAATACACAATCGGCAGACTGAATCCTCAGGGAGCCTCTCTACTCTGATAGCTGTTGTCAAGGCAACCGCTCACCGTGCGAAGCACGTGACGGCCAAGGTGACGGCCGGGGAACGTGAGCTGCCGCGTCCGCCCGCTTCAGCGGGATTCACGCGTCCGCCTCGCCGTTCTGAGGTTCCTTGTCGGAATCAAAGACCCCAAATGCTGTATGGATGTCACGTGACCGACCGGCCAATGTCCGTCTGCTCCATTTTGATTTGAAAGGGGGTCTGACGTGCGCTGGGCCGGAGGAGTCGAGAGCGCGCCTCCGATTGGTCCGCGGCCCCCGACGGCTCGGCCGCACCCGTCCCTCGAATCGCGCCGCTAAATAGGTGTTAACCTTCTGTCGTCGGGCTCCGGGTAGCCATGGCGACAGGCGGGAATGTGACTGTTGGATGTATCCATGAAAAAAAAAAAAAAACGTTTCGAGCTACCGTCAGCAAAGTTTGAACGCTTAATTAGCAGTGGGGGCGCCGCATTAACAACAACTTGCTCACGTGACCTGGAGCATCAAGTGCTCTGTTTTTTATAACTAGGTTTTACAACTAGTATCATTGATCTGCCACGTCTACTTAAATAAGGTGTCAGGTAGCGATCAGAAATAATATTTCATTTCACGTGACTTCGATAATTATGTCTGCTATCGATTTAGTTTCCGAGTCCATTTTTCTGAATCGTGACGATGTTGGCTTTTTTGTGTGTCGAGACCTTCTACTTTTCACCTTGCGCGTCCCGTCTGCTTGCGGGTCCTAACGCTCCTTCTCACGCGACGGTGTTTCAAATGTATCGTTTGAAGGCGTCCAACACTTTGCAGCTACGGTTGCTTTTAATGCGCTCTCAAAAGAAAGACAAATGAGGAAACGGGGAAGGTGAGGTCGGTAGCCGGCGACGCGGTTGGCGAGTCCGCTTTCCACGTGTGAAGTTGGAGGCGGACGGGAGGAGGCGGGAGAGGGAAATGGCTGTGTTGCCGTGGCAACCGGGTCCAAGGACACTAGGGCGCAGACCTGCCAGATCATCACTTCGCTGCTTGGTCCTCTGGCCCAATTGTTTGACTAATGAGCACAAGGAGTGCTTCACACCCTTTTTTTCCCCAACGATAACCAACGCAAAGAAATTATAAATGCGCGCCGTGCCATCTGTGCGCGATTAACTGCGGAAGGACATTTGCAGTGGAATCGCTCGGCGTACTTTTATCAGCAACTCTAGAAGATAATGGTGCTAACATCATCTTTATTTCTTTATCGTCTGCCGTAAAACGCTGACAATGACAAATTACAATCACACACCCAAAAAATGAGGGCGTAGAACGTTTTGCAAAAGGCACTGTTCAGAAGTAAGTGGCTTCATGTTCCAATTCGTTTGCTGTCAAGTCGAAAAGAAAAACGAACACTCCCTGCTACAGCGTTAAAAAAGCCCCAGAGCGGATTTGTCCAACCCTGCAGAAACCCCGTTCAAAATGCGCCTGGCCTCTGAAGGGTACGAGGACTTGTGCCCTGACAATCCACTGAATGCTCCGGGCTTTTCTTTTGGTCCTCTGCGTTCCATGCACCTGGCTGGCACGCGCCTACGTTACGTACGCGCCGCCTCCAGCTTTCCACCAATCACAAGGCGGCACAGGGAGGCAGACTTGGGAGGCACCTAGTTACAAGAGCTTGATGTTGGGGTGGGGGACACATTTCATGAGAGCCGTCATTTTCAATGCGGGGCATCCCCGCCCGCACACATACCAAAATGCTGAGAAACACCCCACAAAAAAAAAGATTTCTATGTTGTTGCCGCTTCATCGCTATGATGAATAGTAATGTGTCTGCAAACATGACAAATGGAAATGTCTTTCTTTCCGTGATTTCGTTTGGTGTACAATGCCATGAAGAGGGTCATGTGCCACGATGATTTTTTTTTTCTTTCAGCTCAACTGATTCGTTCGGCCGCGTGAAAGCTGTCGTGTGCCATGGAAAAATGAAACCTTTCCCGCAATCTTCTCAAGGAATGTGCATGGTTGCGAATGGACGCGGGGAGGTGGGCAAGGGTGGGTAGCTATTAGAATTTTTTTTTTGTGTCTTTCAAGTGTCATAATGGTGGCATTTGCACGTCCTAGCAGGTGTCTGTTTTAAAGGGCACATGATGCAGGGAGGCTGGTAACCATGGTGCTCTCGATGGAGGCACAAGAGGGATGGGGGGTCCAAAAGCACACACACACACACACACGCACGCACGCACGCACTCCCGCCCGACCCTTGTGACCCTGAACCTCAGACCCCCCCACGGCTTCATGCAGCACTCGGAATGAACTCGTGACGTTAGCCGCGATGCGCACGTGTGCGCGTGTGTGCTGCAAGATTTCCGCCTTACCTTTCACTTGGCTCTCGTAGTCCGCAAGGATCTCTTTGTCCTTTTTGCTCTTGTTGGAGTTTGACATGTCGCCTCCACCCAGCACGTCACCACAGTAACATCAAATTAGAAAATGAAAAAGAATGTAAATATATATATACATATATATATATCTATATATATATCCATACATATATATATAGATATATATATACATATATATATATATATATATATATATATATATATATATATATAAAAATATTATTTCCCGCCGCCTTGTTTTCCCGCCAGCATGCTCGCCAGGTCCACGCACTGCTGCAGCCTGCACGCTGATGATGACGAGGGGGAGGAGGAGGAGGAAGAGCGAGTCCGACGGCAATTAGCTTCTCTCGTGAGCGCGCACGTCACAATGCGCACATGTGAAAGAAGGCACGTGCGCGCTCCCGTCTGGCTCCGGCCACACGCTCGGAACTTGCGAGGTCGACGCGGAGCGCAGGAAAAGTGATTGACAGGTGCAGGCAGGACTGACGTGATCGGCAACTTTAGCTACTTATTATGCATAATTGCGTTTTTCGTGTATGACTACATGATGTTGTTGAATATAACAGCTTCGTAATGTTCAAACTGCTAACCTTCAGTCATAAAAAATGAATCCTATGTCTATATTGGAAATTTGAGCCTTTGTCTCCCCCTGGTGGCTAATGGGGAGACGTGCTCGAGCAGATGTTGGATTTAAAAAACAACATATTTTCGCGAAATGCAGCTCTTCTGAAAATATGATTGTAACGTGTACCATCGAATAAATAAGGATATTTTCCCCAAACAATCGACCACCCCGGCGGAATTCCTTCACATCTGTTCTTGAAATGTTTGCAGGTGATGTGTTCAAATCAAGCTATTATCCACTATAGGTGTTTTGTATATTTCTTACAACAAACAGGACTTCCAAAAATCATGGTCGACTCGTACTATTTTTTCTGAGGTAACACTTTTCTTTAACTAAGTCTCTTTATTCCTTGCATAGCAAGCTATATTTTTAGAAGCTACCACTTGCTATATTCGTAGAATCTAACTTGCTCCAATTTTAGCCAGCAGCTCTTTTTCTCCAAGCTAACGCTTGCTATATTCCCAGAGGCTAACTTGCTATATTTTTAGAAACAGTAATGCTTTCTATATTCCGAAAAGATAACCTGTTATATTCTTAACAACTCTTTCTTACAAGCTAACATTTGCCTTATACTCAGAAGCTATCTTGCTTTTGCTTTAGAGGCTGCAGTTTGAAGGAAGACGACCAAGAGGAAGGCCAAAGAAGAACTGCTAATGTACAAAAGCCTTTGCTCCATTTCCAAGTAGAGACACACAAGTGAACGCAGCAAATGGGCCCTGGAAAGAAAGACTCAACTGAAGTTATCTAAAGGTAAGTCAAACATGGTACTGAAAATTATTTTGCGTTTCATCAATTTTTTCCCATCAAACGTGCCGATGTGCCAAATTGAAATTGAGTGACAGCAAGTGAAATTAAGTGAATGCACAGTCGAAACGTTGAATGAAGACCATCGCTCACACCGAGGCGCACATGGATGTGATCAGACGCTTGCCGGAAATAAACTGAAATCTGGCCTCTCGCAAATCTTGACACTGCGTTCGCGCAGGCACTTTTCCACTAGGACGAACTCGGAGACCCTCGCAAGTGGGCAAAGCGTCAGCTTCCACAAGTCTGCGCTTAATAGTTGGTATTTTTAGGAGGAAGGCCTACAAGCATGTGTCAAAGGCACTTGCAAGTAGTTTTGAACATTTAATGCTAAGTTGTAATTTAATGAAGAGTCAATACAATTTGTCTTTTGAGAAGCCATACGAGCAAAATACTCTACTGAACAATTTTGAGTGAGGAAAAAACATGGCAGCCAATGACAGGTCTGTTAGGCGAATGACAGGTCTGTTAACTGGTCACCAGGACAACAGACCCGGTTTCCCCCCCTGCAACGCATTTAGTACTTATTGACTGTGAGTCGTCGTCAAGACAACAAAAGGCTCCTAGAACACCAATGAACTTTTGGACTAACATTCATTTATTCATTGCACACATGATCCAATGTGGCCAATAAGAGTTTTATTCATAATCCACCACAATAAAAAGTAACAAAGGCTCACTAGAAAAGGTGTGTGTGTGTGTGTGTGTGAGTACAGTGGTTACAGTACGTAGTAAAACTGGCCGCGGCAGTCATTTATTCGCACCACATCACGCAGACCACGTCAAAAACCTCGAAACGCTTGCTAACAGTGGCGTCCAAAACAAGCTAGCAGCTCAGCTGCAGTCAACGCGTAGCATTTTCTGCGCTAGCTAGCTCGAGGTTCGTCGCGCTTGACTCTGAGATAGCTTGCCCCAAACCAGGATTGCACTTTTGGTAGAATCAAGCAAATTCTCCGGATGTTGTCACACACAATAATGCTCATTGCAACTGCTAGCTCCGCTGCTTGTGCTCAGGGTGTCAGTAGGCAGTCTGGGGGTTGCGGCGTCAGTGGCAGTGAAGGGGCCAGCGTTTAGATGCTAGCGGTCCATTGGCTAGTGTTAATACATCCCCACTTCAACGATAGTGCTATTACTAACGGCTCACTTGAATGCTTTCAAAAGCGTCTGCTGGCAATTTGCTAGCAGCTAGCAGCGGGCGCGAGCGGCCTTAAGGTCACTGATGAAAATCAAACGCTAGTGCGGCGGTTACAATTTTGGATGCCTGCTTGCGTTGATCCGGGCCTACCAAACGGCTAGCTCGAGTGCTTGTCAAAACCAGTGCTTGCGCGCCGTAATTAATAGTTTTTATGGTGAGCACCATTTTGACTACCGTGATTGCTTTGACCTTGTGGTCAGCGATATTTTGATTTGAAATGCGGCCCCGGCTGCGCTCTCTAAAGCAGCAGGTTGCCGGCCAACTGGGGGTGAGCAAACGAGAGGTTGCGGGTTCAATTCTTGACCGTTGTCACCATGCCCAAGTGTCCTTCTAAAATTTGACAAAAGTGCCAGTTGTTTTGATAAATCCACCTAAGAGAAAAAAACTGCAGGATATTTCAAAAACCAAAACACATGTGCTTTAATTTGAACAGAAAATAAACAAAGGCAGTACAACAGTTATTCAAGTCCCGTGTATAAAAACTACTTTGTTGTTTCAACTGAATATGAAATGAAGAAAATAGCTTATTTTTAAGAGAGTTACTATTTTTATGCACGGACAGTTCCGCTATCCTTCGGGATTTTAACATGATCAATTTCTTCACGTTGGGCGGGCCGGCCGCATATGGCCGTAGGTCCGTCGTTTGCCCATGCCTGGCCTAGAATCACGCCGATTACAATCTCGCTAATGCAATCGCTGATAGAAATCTGCTACTTGCGCTTTTAGCGGCGGATGCGACACCACCGCGACAAAGCAAGCATCATTGCAGCATATTGGCTTGCGCCGGATTGGCTAGTGTTAGCCTATCCCTGCCCTGTTTGTTGGCGAAAAGTGACATCATCTGGTTAATTGTGTGTCCGCGCCAAGCCCCGCCCCGCATCTCAGGTGCAACTTCCCGTTTGTGAAAAGTTCCCATGGCGGCTTGGCGTCGAGATCTTTGAAGGCACGAAAAGTTTTGTCGTCTAGCTCGGGACGGGGTCACAAAGCAGGTAGTTAGTGTTTTTGTCTTGGCTCGCTCTGTGCTACGTCGCTAACGCCATCGTCTTTGTCGCATCGCTGCCACGCGCATGCATGCGCGCAAACACCCACACACATTCAAGTATTTTCTGCACATCCTGGCAAAAAAAAAAAAAAAGAGTCACAATAAATAATTAAATAACATCCAGCCTGCGCGTATTCGTCAGGCCTTCGCTTGCTGTGAGATTTTTCCTGTGGACACGCACACACTCACACACACAAGGATAAAAAATGGCTTAAAATGGCTGACGCCCTCACAGTGTAACACATCGTGTTGACACGGAGTCTATCATTTTCGTTTTTTTTTTTTTTTTCTTTCCCGGTCGGGACTGTAAACAGCTGGAGTTGAATTGGCAGTGTTAGCAAAATGAGCCCACTGTACGCTTTTCATGCGCGTAGCATTTGTCCTGAATTAGCATGTGATGGGAATCAGCATGGCATCTCACGATGCTAGCCTCTTTTAGCACGGTGCTAACAAAGGCGCCAACTGAGAACAAAGCACATAAGTCCAGTTTTTGAATGCGGTGTAAGACTCAGTCTGCTAGATTAGCCTGCTAATAGCTCAGCTATGTGCCAGTAGCTACATAGCCGCACCGCTAATTTTGTGAGCCTCTTCCTCCGGGTAAAAAAATATCCGATGGTAAACCAACGGTTTTTGGTGGCGTCTAAAAGTTAATAAAAGACGACGACAGCTTGTTCCCTCCGTCAGGACCGTTGATGATTGTCCGGGCGTGAACGCACTCCTGGGGATTTTCCCGATAGACGCAAACGCACCCCAGCCGTCTTGCGGTCGGCAGCATCGCGTCTGCGCAAAGCTCGTGAACGCTCCCTCGTCGGGGCTGGGGCGCGCTTACTTTCAGCTTACCAGTTTGGGAAGAACTGTCCGTTGTTGGATGTTCCCGTTGGCGTCCGTGATGGGCGCCAGGTTAGTCCTGGCTTTGGCCGCGGCGGCGGAGAGCTTGGAGACGGAGGTGACGGCGCCGTCGGCGGGGGGCGCGCGTTTGGACGAGGCCGCCTTGTCAGCGGTGGTGCCGGCGGGCGGTTTGGGGAGTCGCCTTCTCAGCCAGGGGTGGCGCAGCGCCTGGCTGGGGGTCATCCTGACGGCGGGGTCCCACTCCAGGCACTGTTTGAGGAAGTCCAGGAAGAGGGCGTCGTCGCAGCCCTTCAGCGCAGCGCTCCAGTCCTTGGTGCCCGGCAGGCCTCGCAGCTTCCCGCGCCGCGAGCGCCCGCCGTTGAGCGCCGTGGTGCCGTCGGGCAGCGCGGTGACGGTGCAGTAGCGCGGGTAGCCCTTGGACGACACAAAGTTCTTCGCCCGCTTGGAGGCGTCCAGCAGCTTCTGGCCGGGCATTCCCAGGAGCTCGATGATGCAGGCCAGCTGGTCGCCTTCGTCCTCGCCCGGAAGCAGCGGGCACCCAGTCAGGAGCTCGGCCAGGATGCAGCCCAGGGACCACATGTCGATGGGCATCCCGTACCTGGAACCTGCAACGGACGGACGGCACACAATGCCACCCCCTCCGTCGGCTCGCCGACCGGCAATTTGGACGGCTTACCTAGGATGACTTCCGGCGCCCGGTAGAACCTGGACTGGATGTACGTGTAAACTCTCTGATGTTCGTAACAGCTGGAGCCAAAATCAATCACCTGAAAGAGACGCAAATGCCCGTGATTTTGGACGGCTGACGACGAGGCTCGGTTTGCACCCGTTCTGGTGGACGCACGCCATCATTGTGTCAACATGCGTACTTCAGCAAACGCGAGCGAGACGCACGCGTCCAAGGTGACCACGACTACAAAAAGTATTGTTGGAGTTTAGCGGGATGGGCACTCATCACGCTCACGCCCCTCACCTTGATTCCGCTGCGTCCCTGCTGCTTGAGCAGGATGTTCTCGGGCTTGAGGTCGCAGTGGATGATGCGGTTCTTGTGCAGCGAGTCCAGACACTGCAGGATGGAGTGGGCGAACTTGCGCACCAGGGGCAGACTGAAGCCTTGGAACTTGTTTTTCTTGATCAGCTCGTACAGGTTCATGCTGAGCAGCTCGAAGGTCATGCAGATGTGGTTGCGGAAGGTGAAGTTCTCCAGCATGTGAATGACGTTCATGCTGGAGTCCTTGTCCTGCTTCCTCAGGTGCTCCAGAATGCGGATCTCTTCGGCCGCTTGCCGGTGGAAGCGCTTCTCGTTGCGCACCATCTTCAGCGCCACGTGCATCTGCGACTTGTGGTCAAAAGCCTTCACCACCTGTGGACGCACCCGGGGTTAGTGGCACATAGCGTAATGTTCCGGCAAGGCGCTAGGGCTAGCTGGGCTTCGTCATGTAACGCGGTCGCGACATCGTGGCACGGCACCGAAGCGTAGCTTCGTCGTCTGACGTAATTGTGCAAGACGTTGACATCCTGGTGTGTCTGCGCACGGGTAAAATGGCGTGATACGGTCCTACATTGTCGTGCGACGTGTCAAGCGTGGCATTGTCTGCATAAATATATAATGTTGCATTACTACGTCAGGCTAGGACTGTGAAAACGGTTGGATTTGCTATTGAATGAAGTTGCGTCATCTGGAGTTGCGCCGCGCCGGTACCTGTCCGAAGCTGCCCTTGCCGATCACCTTGAGGACTTCATAACGATACGCGATTTGGTCGTGCGGTACTTGGATGTAGGAACCCTGCTCGTCATCGTAGCCACAGTTGTTGGCGCCGCCTTGGACGCCTGTCCTCTTCTTTGCGTTGGGACCCACAAAATACACTGGAAGAGACATCGAGCTTGAGACGGCAGCTTTGACTCGGCCAGGGGTTGCGCCGCGGCTGCCGCTAACCCTCGGGGTAGCTGAAAACCTCGTGGTGTTCGTAGGACGACATCTTGGACATGAACTGCTTCATGGCCTGCTCCGGCGTGGAGGCGGTCGGCTTGGCTTTGCCGTCGGCAGACTTGTGCGAGGTGGCGCCCGGGCGCCCCTGGTGGGACGGGTCTGCGGCGGCGGCATGGCGCTCTGCCCGGGAGGGGC
Source organism: Hippichthys cyanospilos (assembly GCF_059441005.1). Classification (NCBI taxonomy): domain Eukaryota; kingdom Metazoa; phylum Chordata; class Actinopteri; order Syngnathiformes; family Syngnathidae; genus Hippichthys; species Hippichthys cyanospilos. The sequence continues at coordinate 957,690 of NC_142390.1, read as the reverse complement.
CGAGCGACGCCAGGCCGTTGGGCTGCGGGCCGCACGCGTGCGCACGCTTGCAGCCGCCGCCGTCCTCGTACAGCTGCGTGATGTGTACGCCCTCCGACATGGTCGCTTTAGCGCCACCCTAAGGGAAGAGGGCGTCGTGTGTCTGTGAATCGCCGCCTTGTCGCCATGGTGACCGCACACCTGGCTCATCTTAGCTCACGCGTACACTTCAAACACCTCCCCGTGGCATGTGCGTGTAGCCGAAGCTAAAAATGGCTTGCTTGCCAACGTACCGTCAGCGGGTTGAGGTTGCTGTTGCGCAGCGGCGGCAGCGTGACAGGCGACGTTGCCAGGGAGCCGCCGTGACCGGGAGAGAAGACCCTCTCGCCCGCTTTGCCTGCCGGGGAAACAAAAAAAAAGTGTGAATTCCCAAAACTATGCTGCGCTTGACATGGGGATACCTTAATCAAGTTTCAAAGTTCAAATGCGTAAAATCGCGACACGTTTCCCAAGGCCTTATCGAAAACGTCTCACGGCACACCGGCAAACAAAGCCCAGCGACAAGTGCATGAGACTTGAAAGGTGTCGGACAGATGGTGCGCTGGGTTTTAATCAGAGCGTAATCCCGCTAATAGAGGCAACCGGCCGCCCAAGTCCAGCGACTGGCTCAATCGAAATGCTATTTGTGCTGCCCGAATGATCGATTTATCCATCGACTGAATAATTAATTTCCTTGATTTGGTTTAAAATTGACCGTGCAGAAAAAGCTCTAAAAACTAGCATCCGGTGGTCATTGTTTGAAACAGTACCCCGTTGAGTGAAATGCAAAGGACTTTCACAATTTTAAGTTTGACGGTGTCCAAAGGATCGATTCGCGATCGTTCCACGCAATATGCAAGCGCAAGAGTGAGCGCGACGCATTGGTGAACCTGACACCATCGTCGCGGCGTTGGAAATGCCAGTGAGGCGGCGAGCACGATCGGCATGCCGCCGGACAGGACCGGTGGCAAAACGTACGCACACGCAGCTGAGATAGCAAGACGGGCACAAAGTGTTGGCTTTCCTCATCTGCCTCAAGAGGTGCATGACTCAAGTCAAAAACAAGCGTTGGCTTCGGGAACTGTCACATGATGAGATCCAATCAAGCCCCAAGCTGGGGACGGCTAACCAAGCGGCATTCTTAACCTGCCATGGAACGAGCCTCACAACTCTATTTTGCACAATCAACAACATGGGACCACTCCCTTTCACCGGCGTAGTGACTCTGGCGAAAAATCCTCGCACAAATTGTCCAATATTTAAAATTGTATTTGTGAATCGACGAATCAGTAAATCGACAACTCCCGGGAATGTCACAGTAATACTGAGGTTCGGATTTTTTGGATTGTCGTTGGTGTTTCCGGAGAAATTAGCTTTGGTCTGAGTTTTTGAGGAACTAAGCATGGACGACGCACCAAATTACAACTTTGAACTTCTTCTCAGTTGTTAATCAGCAATCGAAATGTATTTAAGCAGCTAGCCGCTCTATTTATTACCTACAAAAAGCTCAACAGAAAGTACTCCTGTCAGATGTGGGTCTCGAGTTGCAATTAAAGAGGAAAGCAATGTTATGAAGTGAACTGTTACCCTTGACAACAATTACACAGTGAAAACACGACAGCCGATTAATAGTAGCAAACGGGAGTGAGCGACTGCTCCATTTCCTGTGGAAGACAGCAAATCGGAAGGTTCCACAAAAGTCATGGACACGCTCATCATCTGCCAGTACTCATTCAGATAGCTGCTAATGCTTAGGGACTATTTTTATATCCCTTGGTATGCTTACTGGATGGTTGCCATGCTTAGCCTCGTTGGATCCTTATCCCGAACAGCCTCAAAAGCTGAATCTTATTAATGGTGCAGTTATTTGTTATTACACAGTTATTACACAGCGTATGGATGGGAAATGGCATTAGCAAGCAGCTAACTGGAGTCAACTGTCGCTTTATTTCCCCTTCCCCCCCAAAAAGCTCCATACAGAGTAGTCATGATGTCACTAAAGTCGTGTTTGTGTCGAACAGCACGTAAAAAAGCAAAAAAAAAAACAAAAACAAAAAAATCCCTTCATCGAGTATCGCTGCTCTAAAGGCGAATGTTTAGAAAGCCGCAAATGCTATCAGCCCACTTCAGGATCACAAGAGGCTATTTTTAACTCTTAGCATGCTAACTAGATAGCGTGCACCTCACAGGCGGTTATCTTTCACTATAACACGCACACACTCTTTTTTTCCATGCGCCGGAACGAAGCCCCCCTCACCCGCTCCGAGGCGCCCGCATCGGCTGCGATCCGCTCGGCAACAGTGGGCTGTACTCACCCGTCGGAAGGACCGAGGCTCCGGGCTTCTTGGTTAACATGGCGGCCGCAGCTCTCCTCTGGTCGCGCGCGCACCCACGCACGCGCGCACACACACACACTGACGCCCCCCCCCCCCCCCCCCCCCCCCTTTCTGGATAATCCCAAGAAGTACTCGTTTAGCTGTAGATTTTGCTTTCTTTGCTGTATCTCTTTACTCCCATCTCTCTCGGTTTCTCTCTCTATCTCTATCTCTCTCTCTCACACACACACACACACACACTCGCTCTTTGAAGGAACGACGAGAAAGCGATGATCACTCCACCATTTACTGATTCGCAGTAACAAAATGACCCTAACGAGCCATTAGTATTATGTTTGCGTGGTGTGTGTGCGCCAGCGTGCATATTTTATTGTGTATGTGCGTGTCCATGGAACATTGTGTGACTGTGCGTGAGAGAGAGCGCACAAGTTATTGATGCTTTATCTGAAATAGTCTAATTGACAGGAATGAACTGGGGGAACCCAATCCCGTTTAACAATCATTAACTGTTTAATATTAAAATTGCATTTTAAGATTCATACTCAAAAAGTAGATGATTCCGGAAGAAAATGTGTCTTAACATTTGAATGAAAACAAAATATCTGCTTGGTGCTCTGCTTCCATCTAGCGGCCACAAAGTTTGATACAGGCGCCTGAAGCCTCGACGGCGCTCGACCGCAGTTGGGTGGCTACCGCTTTTTATTTCTATGACAACCGTCGGTTTGGTTGTGAAAGTGAGAAAAAAATCCACGTGTAAAATTTGCACACATGCAAGTACCATTCCGCCGAACTGCAACTTTGAATAAGTCTGTGATTTAACCGGGAGCTTTGTTTCTCTAATTTCTCACACGCTTTCCGTGGGAAACAATAATTCATGTTTATAAGCGTTTTTTGAATAATTGGGGAGGATGCGTCTCATTTTGGGGTAAAATTTATGTATGGTTTTGCAAACGTTTTTACCCATTTGCACACACTGAAACAATTACGCCCCTTCGAATGGTGACTATAGTTGTTATTATGATTGTGACGGTGTCCACTTGTCCAGAGCGTCGAGGTGTACCCGGAAGTTCCTCGCGGAGGGGTAGTCGTGCACGCGGATGGCGCATCGCTACCTGGCTGCCTGACGTCGTCCTCCGCGGCAGAGTTTGAGAAGTAGCACACACTTCCTAGTTCATGGCCGGTCAGGGAGGGATCCTCGCCGGCGTTTTCGACGACAGCAGCGACGGCCTCGAGTCAAATTGAACCTAAGGTGAGGCTGGGTGCTATGACGGGGGATGAGGATTTCCAAGTTGTCCGGGTTTAGACATCTGTCGGGGGTGGTGCTGGTGGGGGGAGTGGCGGGGGGGGCACAAGGCAGCGGCGCCGCAGGCTGAATTGACCTGACGGCAGAGCTCAGTTCTAGCTCGGCGAAGTCAACTCAAACATACCTTTCTTAGACCTTAGTGACGGTCTTTTTTGTTCTTTGGTGTATTTACAGTTTTAATAAAGAGCTCCCGGTCAGTTTTGTCTTTGTAAACTTTGTATTTATTTCCATTTACAGAGGCCTACCTAGCCAAACCCATTAGCCAAACACACCAATGTGGACCTAGCTAACGAGTGCGAGTCGTTTTCCGGTGCCTTCCTTCAAAATAAAAGCGCGTAAACGTAATCCATTGCATGGCTTTTCTTGCGCTTTTTGTGAAATGTCATAACATGTGCTTAGCATTGTAGGTATGATGTAAAACCTGTCAAAATGATAGGTATGTGTTTGATAGGTATGTGTTTGAACTTGAAACACAAACCAGTTCAATTCCAGTTGTGATTTGTCTCTGACGTCGCCATAACGCCTCATCAACATCCCTCTGCCGGAATCGGTTACGCCTCGAACCCGTTCACGGCTTCTTCTGGGCGCCCGCAAATTCGCCGTGGCTGCCGATTGGTCGAGACGAGAAGTCAATCTCTGACGTGGCTGCTCAATGATGCTTTACTAGCGTCAACAGAACCCAATCCTTACCTTCATCATGCACTTCATTCCATCCATCCATCCATCCATTTTCTTGCTTGCTGGTGCCTATCCCAGCCGTCTTCGGGCGGTAGGCGATGGACACCCTGAACTGGTTGCCTGCCAATTGCAGGGCCCACAGGGACGAACATCTATTCACGTACCTAATCTAATAATAATGGTAATAACAATAAAAATCGAACAAATGAAAGGAAAACCCGCTTCAATTATCAGCAGAGTAGTGTTTTTCCCATTGCATGTTCTGCGTGTAGATGAAAAAAGATGTTGCTGTCATGATAGCCAAGCTTGTGGTTGAAGCTCAGGCGAATACTTTTCCATACTCCGAGGGGGGAAAAACAGTATTTTTTTTCATTACGTTGGAAATCGCAGTCATTTGCGCCAAAGTGAACGCTATACTGCTAATAATTGACAACATTGCTCATTGAGTATACTTGTTGTATACTTCTTGTGCGCTACACAAATGCTGCATACTAATGTTTTTTTCTCCCTAATAACAGTCATCTTTGCAGTCGTCCTTAGGTTTATTTTGATAACGGTGACAGGAAGTGATGTTAATTTTCTTGTGTTGCGTTTCCATCCCTCCTGTCCCGCTTCAGGATAATGCGGCTTAGTTGCAGTTGGAGGCTTTGGACTTGGAAAACATTGTGTGCTTGCGTTTGGAGCAGTGTGACCTAGTAAACCAGCACAAGCTGTGACAAACGTCATCTGGCCACCAGGTCCTTGTCATCTTCAGCTCTCCGCACGCCTCCCAGTGTGTGATGACAGCAGCAGGATGCGTCAGGCTGGGACTATTTGCCCCGTCAGCTTTTACTGGAAGTGTTGTGTCCGTCGTTTTCGGGGATCCTCTTTGCCCAACGACTGAACAAAAGTCCCGGGAAAAATGAGCAATTTCAATGATTTCGTTCTCATTCAAAAAAAAAAAAGATGTGAAAAGTAAGAATGGATTTTTACATCATTTCCTCAACATGATGCACAGGCAACTTTAAAATAAGTGCATTCCTAAATGGAGTTTCATTAAAGGCTCATTGAAACATTTATTTATTTTGAATCTGGTTACCGTTTCATCAGTTTTTGGACAAGGTGGCCATTTCATCTTGTAGTCGTTTCTGAGAAAGATGCTTTATGGCTTAATTCATCCCAGTGGCACCCTGAAATGCATCATCTATTCTATACTGAATGTCCACTGGTTTAGAGTGCATTGTTGGAAGCCTTAAGTGCTCGCATGTCACACAGAGCAAGACGGAAAAGCAAAGAGTGTGAAATACCTTTCAAATGAAGGTCCAACTTGTTGTTTGTAGCGTTAATTCAAATGTGGCTTTGCTGCATGTGAGCTTTTAAAGACGTTTATTTTCGCAGGGACTTCAAAGACGAGACCAGTCTTGTTGTCTTCAAAATGGATCAGCAGTCATTTGGTTTATGTGTGCAGGTCATGAGTGCCTCGAGGAAGGAGAACGTGGAGAACAAGCGCACCCGTCCCGAGCTTCGTCCGGTCTGGCTTGGCCCGGCCCCGGGCTCCCACCATGAGTGAGTTCAATATTCCTTGATTTCATTCGAAAGAAAAAGAAACAAAAAATCTGAAAAGAAATGAGTGGCTTGCCTCCATGGAGCGTAGCCTATCTCGGAGGGCGCGTCTGCCAGAAAGTTGCCTCAATGACTGACGGCTTATGGTAAATAGTCACTTTACAAAATGTCATTTCTCTCTTCACTTGGCAAATTTTGGAAGGTGAGCGTGAGTTCCAAGATTTACAATTCAAAACAGTGCTTTGAGTCCGTCAAGAAATGTGGAAGAAGCAAGTCAGCATGTCAAATGTCTTTTCAAATTGGGAATTTTATTTAGGCGGATCGGCGGTAGCCATGATTTGCGAGATGACGTGAATGTTTTGGAGTTTGAGCCTCAACTTGTGCAAGATAAGCGACAGACGCATTGAAGCTTTTCTCATTTGTGAGGTCATTTAGCGTGCTCTGCTTTGGTTAAAAATGAGATTGAAAAAAAGAGTTATTTGTGTCTTCGCATAAACTTGAGATAGCCTTTTGTGTTTTATTTGATCTTTACTGCCTCTGAAATATGTAACTCTCCCTTTTGAAGATGTCTCAGTTTGAGCTTGCCAATGTTGATAGCCGGAGTTGGTTGGGATAATTAGTCCCCCCCGCCGCTGCACATCAAAGCGACTGTGGGGCGGGGGAGCGTTAACCTTAAAGGTCCCCTGATGTCACAGATCAAGATGTCATTATAGTCACACACCAAACAGATGAAAATGTCAGGAAATACTTTAATATTCCACACCGGAAGGAAGTTGCTAATTTGCTAACAGAACTAACGCAACATGGCTACAGTTAAAGAAAGTACATACACACACTTTTTTGATTGAATTCAATGGGTATTTGACCTTTTTGGTCTCATCATGCCAGACTGGCAATTAACAAGCAGCCCACCGTGTCCCACCGTGTCACCAACCTGGGCGGCCCCTCCCTTTTAAAGTCACAACACTCGCTGTTGGAGACATAAACATGTGGAGCATGCATTTTGTTGCGTAATCCAATGATTTCATGGAGCAATCAGGAAAGTAATCCTTTCTACGAATATTTGTCAGCGGTCACAGCAAAGGGATGGAAAGAAGGCTTTGTCGTCTCCAGCGTCACCTTGCTTGCAGTGGCCGAATAGAGGAACGATCTCCCTTGTTATGCACGTCCCAATTTCCGGCTGAGAGGAAATGAGGCCCGCCCGTGCAGCACCGCGCTCCCATCCGACTGTGTGACGAGAAACTTTGTACTCTGATTTTTTTTTTTTCCCCACTTTCCGTCTGCTTTTTGCCCCCTCGCGGTGCGTCTGCATGTGTGTGCACGCGTGTTAGTTTTTTAAGCACGAACATGTGGGAATGTCGTTCTGCCACCCTGCTTCCGTTTCACCGTTTTCTGTCTTGTCTTGATGAAAAATGCTGATGTGAACACTTTTGTGTGCGCGTGTGATTGTGTGGCTGGGATGGGAAGGAAGCTTTGCTGGAATATGATTGCATTTGGAGATAAACACGCTAGTGAGAGGAAATGAAGCCTGCGGGCATGAGGGCTTCAATGACCGTGTTATACGCACGCACACAGAGCAATGTTGTTGATATACCTGAGCACTCTCGCATGTATAATTAAGTACATATTCCACCCGCCAAAAGCACATCTCCTGTTTAGCATGGAGTTAGGCGCCAAATCACAAACGATTTTGTTGAAACCAGAATAAAAATCATATAAATAGGCACAAAATTGTTGATTGCTCTTACCGTTATGCCCAAACAGTATTGTACCTAAAAATTGGTCTGTTTTGGTATAATGCATCATGGGATCTCTTTGCTTTTATTTCCACTGTTGCAATGTCTGCGCAACTCAAGGCCCGAGTCACTTTGTAGTGAATTCCACCACAGCCCAGATAGCTGAGCCGATGACTTATTTGCATAAAATGTCCGCTGCAGCGAGCGGGAGGCATGGCAACCTTCCGTCTCATGGCGCCAGCACATGCCGACACCCACGCTGCGCCACAACGTTCATCTGATTGAATTGACACACTTACTTGTCTGTTCTTGAAGATGCGTGCCACTGAGGATGCTGGGAAATTGAGTTTGTACTGCAAGCCTGTTTGAAGGGCAAACCCAAAAATGAATTCTTTGAAATCGTGTTTTGAAGAAATAACACCCTGACACTTCAGGAAACTAAAAAGAACACCCACAATATTTTGTAATATTTTAATATTTGTTAAACTAGCTCCTATATATATATATATATATATATATATATATATATATATAATTTTTTTTAAGTGTCCCAACTCTTTAAAAAAAAAATAGGCTTAAAATACTTCAAATATAAAACGATGTAAAAAAGAAAAACTGAATGAAAAAAAACGTTACAAAAAGCAATACCTATACCATTTGAAAATGAAAATAACGCTCTAAATTAATCCTGTCCCTCATTTTCATTTTGAAGAAAATAACCGAATGTTTGAAGTTGCTGAAATTCCTAGAAAGGCCAAAAACGCTTTTGTTGTTGCCGTCATCCCCAATCAAGCGTCCCTCGAGCGTCCTAATGAACTTGTTTGAAAAGTGCCAGGGCCTGCTTCCCGCCTGCCACCGGCTCTTCTCTTCTTCCGCTGATCGGCGGGAGGAGGAGGAACGATGTGGGGAAGTGAGAGAGGGAGAGAGAGAGAAAGAGCGAGGAGGGCAATGCAAGGAAGGCACACAATTGCAATTTCAAGGACGTGCGGTGTAGGGACAGCCGGAAGAGGGACGAGGCTGCCACCTTTCAGCTCTCCGCCGCCGTCCCGCTTCTCTTTTCTTCGTGACGAGGACGTGCAAGGAACATGTGACCGGCAGCAAGAAGACAAGCAGACGTGCCTGCGGGAGCGAGCATGATAAAGGACGAGGCGGGGACGGGAGGCCGGCACCCCTGGGGTCCCCTCTACGCCGCGCCGCTCTGAGCCAGCATGCAGGTGCTGCAAAGGGTCAAGGAGCTGGTGTCGCCATCCAGGCGCAAGACGGCCGCCTTTGGAGGTGCGTGTGCGCGCGCGCGCACATAACTTCTAAAGTTTTATGAAGTCACACGTGCTCATCGCGGGACGTACGCTTTTCAACCGTCCGCCAAAAGTCAATAGACAAGCGTTTCGAGATTTGCTGTCCAACTTGAAAATGATCAAATCCTCGGCATTTCCAAGGAGACTTCACCGGGTTTCTGACACAATGAGAAAACCGCCGAGAGAAGATTGACTTTCAGAGCTGCGCGATATCACCGAAAGATAAAATCAAGACACGTTTTACTTTGATTTCAGCTGGCATACCCCCTCTTAGAATCAAAGCACAAAATATCTGCCTTGCAAGGAAGGAAAATAACAATTTTATTGGTTTTAAAATCATTCTAAGAAAAAAAATCAAATGAATCTTAATAAACGGATACAGAACTGTATGTCGCCACGGCCTAGTTTCTCTTGAGACCTCTGGAAAACATTTCCAATGCGAAACTGTCGTTACAAAGTAATGAGAGCAGTTCACTAAATCGAATGTATCTGTTTTGTGATAATGGACCCTCTTGAAAGTCAGATGCTTCATCCTCCGAATACATGACATTTTGCATCTGATTCTGTCCTTTCGCGCTGGCCTATCATTGTATTTCCCGGGCAGTGACGTCACAGAGGTGTGTGACTCGTGACTTCACGGTGGTGTGTGGTCCGTTGGTGAAAGTTGCAGGTGTTGCGTCATTCTTCGATTGAAAAATGTTGCAAGCCATTCTCAAGCCTCCATTCAGCATGCTTTGTTAGCTTCGGTGTTCCTTCTGTCTGTTTTGTTAGCATTAAGGTTCTTGCAGCCTGGCGAGTTAGGACCACGGCGTTTGGCCTTGTCCCCGGAGTTCCGCAAACCCCACGCTATGCACGCCTTGTCGTAACGGGCGCCCTCCATCATGCCGTGTGTTTGTGAAGGGCCGTCATCGTTTGTGGCCTTGCTTGGCCGGCTCCCACTGAGTTGTTGATGTCAGCGAGGTTCGGGCGGGGGAATGTCGCGAGTGGGAATGACGACGGACACCAAACAAGCGCCGGCATTGTGAACGGCGGCGCTGGTCGGCGTTCCCGCTCGGATTCCCCTTCCTCGCCGCGCTGCCGTTGGTCGCTCGGGACGGGAAGGCTGCCGGAAAGCTCAAAAGAGGACATGTTTGGAGTTTGGACGAGCGAGTCAAAGGTCAGGCGTGGACATGTTTCGGAGCTCAAGGGCCAACAGGCAGAGAGGAAAGATCGTTTGTAGAGCAGGTACAAAAAAAATATTCGCATTTGAACACGTTTAAGCATGCGTGTGAAATATTAGTTTTATTGTGTTCATTCTCATAGTAGTTGTTGTTATTTAAAACATGGTTCTTCTGATGTTTTCTCATACATTTGATAGGGTAATTTATGAGTGGGTGGGGAATGTCTAAAATGTTTGTACTGTAATAGTCTTTCCCAATGAAATAATTCTTTTTTTACAGTGGCATCAATAAATGATTTGCATACTTTCTAAGATATTGTTTAAACTGAGTGTATGTGAAAAAGATTTTCAACAGTGAGACAAATTTAATTAAAGAACGTAAAGACTAAACAGTTTTTATTATATTTACAAGACAATCAATTATGTTAAAACCTAATTATAATATGGGGAGGTAAAATTTGAGTTAAAACATGAAATAAATGCATGAGCTATACTGTAGTAATGCATAACTTGTCCTTGTTGTTGTTGCTAGCGGTTAGCTCGGCTAACCGCACTATTTTTGACTACAAAGAAATTGTCGTTTGTGACAGTGGAACCTGTCAGACCTGTCTTCAGTGTGACATCTCACTTTAGCATGCGGATAATGACACACTTTTAGCTTTTCGAGCAAGAATGACGTGCTGCGTTTGCATGCTAATTGCAATGTCCTTGTGTCAATGTGTGTAGCAACAGACAAATGATTGTTTACGATAAACAACGGGTGTACTGTCATCATCATCATTGGCATGTTAGAGGTGAATATATCAAAATGGTCACTTTTGGGCTCTTGAAACACTTTTGGAAGTATGAGCCGAACTGTTGAAAGTTGGAACAGTTTAAATCTGTCAAATGTGGAGATTGGGATGAAAAAAGGACACATTTTTGGGTTTATTTTTTCGCTTTTTGATAACAAGAGAGTTCTGTTGTTGAAAGCGTGTTTTGGCTTTTGCCCTCTTCTCGCCCAAACGCAACAGCTGAGGCGGTAGAGAACAAAAGGCAGGAAATGACACCTCAGCTCTCGCCCGCACTCATCGCGCTTGTTTTTTTTCTTCTTTTCTTTTTCGGTAACTGATTGTTGTTATCAAGTGCAGCTGGAGGACACGCGAGCGCTCGGCGACGCACAAAAGCTTGTTATTATGATGCTCCTCAGTTGGTTGTCATGGCAATGAGGACGACTCGATTTCAGGCAGTATTTTCAAAGACTTTTTTTCCTAAGTTTACTATTGTAAAGGGTGTGTTATATGTATTTCCCCCCCCTTTTTGTTTGAGCCGGTTTCCACGGAAAAGAACACTGGGAGCCGTAAACCCTTTTTGACATCTGAAATGAGGATGTCGGATTCATTCGGACGGAGTCAGTTGGGTGATAGGAGATGGAAGAGATGCTTACAGCAGCTCTTGTTAACCAAGGTTGTTACAGCATTATTGTCAATAAAAGAAGCAAGCGGACTAAGCCAACGTCCGAGTCCATTCTTGTTCACACAGGGTAATTAAGAAGAGATTTATTCCATCAAGGTTTGTTTTTTTTCTTACAGCTTACTGGTTTTAAATTTATTTATTTTTTTGTCATCCAATTTTCAGATCAGGACCGAAGTGGGCCGAGTGCTCACAGAAATCAAGTGTCCGTAAAGGTCAAGGAGAATCCTTATGATAGTCACCATGGAAACGTGGCCGAGTTTGCCAAGCTGACTTGTGTTTTTTAGCGCCAAAAAAAAAAAGCATTGCATTAACTCATTCGCTGCCATTGGCAACTAAAGATGTCAAAATTCCATTCTAACGGGCTATATGTCTCGTCAATGACAAGAGGATTAGGTAAGGAAATGTTTGCCAAGGTTGCACTTTTACCTTGGAAACTTCCAAACAGGCTTCCGCAGACTTGAACCTTTACCCAAAGTACGCCACACTTTTTCTTGCCTCAACTTTGGCATCTTTTGTGCATAATTCTCCTGTTGTGTGTGTTTGTGTTTTAGCGTCTGACAGTGATCAGGATGCCACCGTGAAACTGCAGCAGGAACGAGCGGAGATTGTGGCCAAATATGAAAAGGTGGGCAACCTTTCATGGAGATACGCGCGCACACACATCCAGGACATTGACGCCTCATCTGGCAACGGTGTGATCAATCAGAATGTGATTGCAGGTTGCCAGACTGTCATGCGGACACTCTATTTCATTTCCCACTTCAGTGACTCTCCTGGTCAAGGTGCCACCATGAAAATGTGCTCCTCCCTGTTTTTTTTATGTCCCAGGGAAAAGAGGCCACCGTGGAGCCCTGGGAGGACACCAACTTCCACCTCTACAAGTTCATCGACCGCTTTGGCTTTGTGCAGTAAGGACACACACATTTATCCATGCGTACTGTGTGAATCACTAGAGAGATGTTTCCAAATGGTTCACGGTCTTTCTTCCTTCTTGTTGTTTAGTGAGAACGAGCTTCCATCGTTTGACTCTGTGGAAGAAAAGGTAGTCACCCTGGTGTGATTTAAAGCACGTTTTCCAAAAGTTACCCTTCCGTATCTGAGTGGATGAATGTGGGGTTGTGAATGTTGTGTGCAGCACAAGCACACCGAGTTAGAGAGGACCGCCAAGTGGCTTAAGATGCTGAAGAGTTGGGACAAATACAGGCACAGTGAAAAGGTGGTTTCTTCTGATTGTTTGGAGGATAACGCTAAAGATACAGCAGCCCTCCAAAAGCCAGGCAAATGTTTTTTTTTGTTTTGTTTTTTTTTAAAATGCCCCCCAGCTTGTGCGGAGGATCTACAAAGGAATCCCGCTGCAACTGCGGGGAGAAGTCTGGTCCCTGCTGCTGGACATTCCCAAAATCAAGGAAGAAAAGAAGGACTTCTATGAGGTGCCAAGCCCGCTATCAACTGTGTGTCTTTGTTGCTTTTTCTTGTCGTTTTTGTGTGCGCATTGTGACGTAAGTGTTGCTTTTGCTCACCGTCGTGTCCAGACGCTGAAGGCCAGGGCCAAGGGCTTGTCTCCAGACATCCGCCAAATCGACCTGGATATCAACCGGACCTACAGGGATCACATCATGTTCATGCATCGCTACGACGTCAAGTGCGTTCTTCACCAAATGCATTTTGATGACCTGCTCTATCGTGCCCATTTCTGCCCAGCAAAGCCAGTTGCCATTTGTGTGATGTGTCCATTTGAAGGTGGCCATTTCCAGATGTCCTTCTATTATATATTTTTGTAAATTGGGACCAAATTTGAATAATGTAGTTTCAAGAGCCCTAGCAAAAGCACTCGCATCAAGAGTCACACGCGCCCCCAACCGGTGGAATGTTAGTCCATGATGTGGATGGGTTTTTACTTTGCAGGCAGCAGGCCCTCTTCCACGTTCTGACAGCCTACTCCATCTACAACATGGTGAGTCTTGGCGCAAAACCTCCTTAGGCAGCGCCATTCCTCACCTGCCGCGCGCCTGTCGGCAGGAGGTTGGCTACTGCCAGGGTATGAGTCAGATCACAGCGCTGCTGCTCATCTACATGAATGAAGAAGACGCCTTCTGGGCTTTGGTCAGGCTGCTGTCGGGGCACAAGCACGCCATGCACGGTGGGGAGCCGCGAACATCTCTGGTGCCCGCCCCCAGAGGCTTCTAATCTTGCCGCCGCGTCTTTTCCCTAGGCTTTTTCGTCCCGGGCTTCCCCAAGCTGCTGCGCTTCCAGGAACACCATGACCGCATCCTGAAGAAGATGATGCCCAAGCTCAAGCATCACCTGGTGAGAGGGACACACACACACACACACACACACACACACACACACACACACACACAATGTAAGCTCAGTTCCTGGGATCCAGATGGCCTTTGAAAATTCAGCCTTCCGAGCCTCTTGGACTTTGCTTTTGGAGGCTTGTTCAGAAAGGCACGGAAAGTCCGCCATTTTGTCTTTGGAGAGCCATTTTGCTTTTTGGCACGTTTTCAGGGATCACCACTCCTTGAAATTCTTTTTATAATTCTCCCCTAGAAGTCAATTTGAGTAAGGTACACTTTGCTTTGCCTCCTTTAGGACAGCCAAGAGGTTCTGACCAGCCTGTACACCATGAAGTGGTTCTTCCAGTGCTTCCTGGACAGAGTGAGTGCTGCATAAAACAGCACAATGACCTGCCTCTCTGACCAAGTGTCAGTCCGTCATTTGTTTTGTGGTCACAGACTCCCTTCACGCTCACTCTCAGAATCTGGGATATCTACATCCTGGAGGGCGAGCGAATTCTTCCCGCCATGTCTTACACTGTCCTCAAACTGCACAAGAGTAAGTCCACTCTGTTGTCGCTGGCATACACGTCATGAAAGATGTGTTGATTTTTTTTTTTTTTTTTTTTTTTTTTTAAATTTCTGTGGGCAAATGTGTCTCAGGGCACCTGATGAAGTTGTCCATGGAGGAGCTGGTGGACTTCCTGCAGGTGACGTTGTCCAAAAATTTCTTTTTCGAGGACGACTTTGTGGTCGAGCAGCTACAAGCCTCCATGGCGGAGCTACGAAGGGCCAAGCTGGAGATGCCCGCGCCAGGTACTGCTTTTTGCCGCCGCGGTCTGGACGTTCTGAGCATGGTGAACCCCCATTGATCGCAAAAAAAACAAAACAAAAAAGACGGGGGTCGGGGGGGGCCTTGAAAGCGTGTGCTTCCGCGACAGATGAAGTGCGATCTGGCGGGGGTTCACTGGCGCACTTGTATTTTGTCTTCTGCTTAACCTTCCTCTCTTTTGCCTCTTCTTCCGAACAATTGTTAGTCAAGCACTACAAAAAGGTGGCGATGCGCGGGGGCCACATTCGCTCCTACAACACCAACCGGTGGGATTTCCTGACTGGTCTCTCTCTCTCTCCATGTCCATTCGTGCGTCCTGCCTGTCGCTTGTCTGTCCAGCGCTCGGGTCTTACCGTCCTTTACGTTGACGCCTTGCTTTTGTGTGGAGACCTTCCATTGGCCGACGCCGCTTCCTCCGTTTTCACGCTGGTCTTTGAAGTAGTGCGTAAAAGCCTCAAGGATCCATGCCCCAAAAGACTTTGCGAGTCCACCTTCTCGGTTCAAAGCAGGCGTTTTAGTCCCATTCCCAGGGATCTTTGCCCTCTGGGATTGTTTTTGAAAATTCAGGCCTTGACGACAATTTGACTGGAACAACGTGTGCTCGTCTTTGGCAATACGCCTTCCTGCGGCCGCCGCCTCGTGATCAGGCTGGCGATCCCCTTTCGTGCCATGCCAAAGCCCCCCGGGCAGCATTCCCAAGAATTCCTTTTCAAGTGTCTTTGAGTTTTGTGTCATTGACGCGCAGTGCCATCCTGAATGTAACTGTCCTTCGTTGGCAGTGGAATTGCATGACTCCATGTTCCCGTTGTGATGTGACTCTGCACCCTCCCCCCCACACACACACACACAAATGACTTTGCCTTCTTTGAACGCCATCTTGGACTTTGACTTCAGTTGCTCTCTTTGTTGTTTGGCAGGTCAAGATGAAGAGTTCCCCAAGAAGCCTCTTGGGCAGCTTCCAGAGCTTGCGGCCAACCACGTGGGCAACGGCCAGAGCCACGCCGAGCCGGCAGAGCCCCCAAAGTCGCCCACGCCGAGTCATTTACGCCGGGACTCGCTGGACAAGTCCGGACGCTGGCGCAAGGCCGCCGACGCCCGGGACGGTCACGTCAAGGCGGACTCCAATGGGCAGCGCTTGCCACGACGAGGGGCCGCGCCGCCCTCGAGGCCGCTGAGGCACGCCGTCAACCACGGCTCCAACTTTACGTCCGGCGCTCACCGAGACGCGGGGCCTCGTTGGTTCAAACCCTCCGAGACCAAACTGGAAGCAGCCAAAGCTATGGCGGCCCGGGAGAACCGGCAGAAACAAGTGGCGGCAGCTTCCCCCGCGCCCGCGCCCGCCCCCGCCCCCGCCCCGTCCCCTTCCGACCGGGACGGTGGCCAGCGAGCCGAGGACCGGCCGCAGTCCAAGATCTCGGTTTCCGGCGCCGACCGCGGCTCCAATGCTTCCCAGTACGACAACGTGCCGGGACTGCCCGAGCCGGGGTTTGAGATTCTGGAGCTGGAAAGACCCCTGACCAGGATGCGGACTTCTCATAGTGAGGTACCCACGTACGGCGCTCCCGGCTACGGTGAGAATGTTTTCTTGCCGCAGTCCGGGTCACACCCGCCTCCGATGGGTCTCCAGACCCGCTTCCCCGCGCACCATAACCACCAGCGGGTCCCTACTGAGGTCCCCATCTTTCAGCCAGAGTTGAGACACTACGACGCAGCCGCCGGGGATCACGCCTACACCGCTGCCGGGCCAGCGCCTAACAGCATCTTTCAGGAGCGTGAGCTCATGAACTACTTGGCCATCCACCGCAGAGAGCCGCCGTTGCCCAACCGTCGTAGTCCCAGACCACCGCCCTTGCAGCTGGAGCCCCAAGGCAGCGCCACCCCCATCTACCTGCAAAAGCTCACGTCTGCAACACAAGTCAACGCCCCTTTCAACTACAGGTCGGAGGGGCCGGCCCCCGGGTCTCGACGGGCCCCGGAGGAATTTTTACCACAGTCCCCGAGCGGGATGCCTCGTTCGCCCAGCTTCCAGAGAGCCCAGATGTCTCCCGTGGAGGTGTTTGATTTCCCGGATGATAGCGGCGGGATGAGGAGGCCCGTCGTTGCGCACCAACAGCTTCCTCGGCTGTTTGGTGGTGCCCACTACAGGCACGCGCAGGAGGCCTTCGCCATGCAGGAGTCCATGTTACTCTGACCGCGCCTCCTGCCAAACGGCAAGCTGCTCCTGCGTTCGCCTTTGTTGTGCTATTCAGAGCACACACACACACAAACCCCCCGCTGAGGTCTAGCGGCCTGTACCCTTTTACTCGTCACTGGCCCAACTGAGAAAATTTCAAGCTCAGAGAAAAAGTAAGATTTGATTTTCGGATGTTTATCATAAAAAGAGGAAAGAGTGTAAACTTTTTTTTTTTTTTTTCGATATGGCCAGAGTTGTTCTTAGTCTTGAGTAGCACAAGTTGAGAAGTGGGCTCACCTTTTGATACAGTATTTGTATTTAGTCAAAGTTGACACTAGAGCTTGGTTGTGAAAGGTTTTTTTTTTTTTTTTTGCAAGCAGAATAAGACAAAATAAGTAATGACTCACTGGATTGCATTGACTTGTTTGTTTAGAATTACAATGGCTTGGTTTCAGGGGTACCTTCCCTGATTAACTGAAGTGCAATCGTTTTGCTTTATTGTTTTTTTTTTTAATATACTGTGAGTACTGTACTACGAGTGCAGCGTCTTCAGAAATACAAATACTGTACAATACACATAGGGAGAGCGAATAATATTTGCTTCCTGATGGCTTCACTACATTTGTAATGGAACCTAGATTCCATGTTTTGCTTTTTTTTTAAATGATCGTTTCTGGTCATGTTAGTATTCAAGATGCTCTTACCGAGACTGGGACAATTTGCAGTCTTAAATTTGCGTTAACTCATTCCGTACTGTTTTTTTGTCAACACTGATGAGTCGACTACTGTTTAGAAACACATAATGTGTTGGCAATGCATGTCAGCGTTGTCTTTCTGCTGTCTTACTGTTTTGACATTTATAAAGTTTCTGTTGTTCCGAGACTAATTACACCCATGCATATGGATATTTGTGTTTAATAAACCAAGTGAAGTGGACTTTGGAACGTTTGTCACCGTCAAAAAAAAATCACTTGCTGAAGGCTGCCCTCTTGTGGTCAATGAAGAATTGACTAGTGTAAACAACTTTACTTATTGTGATCATCCAGTAGTTGCTAGTCTTGGTCTTTCGTTTGCTATATGTATGAATTCGCGTTTTGAAACTGACTAAACAACCCCGAACCAGATTAAAAAATAATAATTGCCAATTCAAGAACGCTGGTTGTAAGTTGACCCTCTGTAGTGGTACTTGAAAGAATCAACTTCAATTCTACCTTCTTGGATACGGGGCGAAACAAAAACATTTTAAACATCAAAACACGAGGAAGAATATAGAAGGGGCGAGACCGTGACAATGAGAATCCGCAGGTGCCGGTCCACTAAAATGTTTTGTGTTTTGCGCCACTATGAGAAATATCTATGGATATTATTGTTGAGAAGGAAGTCTTACATCTTGCGGCTACTATTATCGTTCACTGCCCAACAAGTGCCTGTTTGTTCATGCGTGCGTCCCCTTTGACCCCGTCAGCGTCCAGTAGCGTTAACCCCGCCCATCTGCAGCAAGGACGGGAGCTCCATTGAAACATTCAAAACGCACCCATGCCCACCCGTCCACCGCCGCCGCTACCGTAGCTCTAAAAAAAGAAAGAAACGAGCATAGACGGGGCAGACAAGAGCGGAGGCAACAGCAGCCGCAACAAGAAACGGAGTAAAAAAAAAAAAAAAAAGTCGGAACCGGAACACAAAAATACTGAAGCGCGAGAACCGTGCTAGCAGCTAGGCTAACGACATGGCGAGCGCCTCGTATCACATCTCCAACCTGCTGGAGAAAATGACGTCCAGCGACAAGGATTTCAGGTAAAATATCCGTTCGCTCGCGGCGCGTTGCCACATTTGATCTAAGGAGCGTGCTAAATATGAAGACGAAAGGGGGAAGGCGAGCCCCGTGTAGCGGGCCTTTCGGCATGCTAGCAGTTAGCATGCCACCTGTCTGATCGTCGTCAGATAGTCGGTGAAGAAGCAGCATTGGAAAATGACACTTTGCGACCCCAATGTCACATTTGTGACTTTGGAGCCCATAATGGCACCGCGGTGTTGTGACTATGCACACAGACGCCAACGACTCATTGCACAAACGCAACCGTGCTGGTTAGCCGTTAGCTGCAGCTAGTGAGTAGTTAGCATCATCCCCCCTCCCCACTCAATGCAACTTGTGTCATGCTAGCACGCTAACATGTACCTAGTTGCACTTCAGCGTGAGCGTACGGGCGCGTGCACGCACATACACAACTGATGACGTCACATAGATAAACACAAAGCTGTGGGGACGCAGTAATTGACGTCTGTCAATCATCTTCATAATGCACGTTAGCATTATGAATACAATTTGTCTAAATGAATAGTAAGGACCAAACGTGACTCGCAATGCAAACAACATGCTAGTTAACAATTAGCTGCGACTAGTTAGCCCACTTCACTCTGCAGTTTTTGAGACATAATCTGTTACGATGCATGATATTTGTGGATTGTTATTCGTCTTTTAGCAAGTTCATAACTTAAAAAAGTTATTTTAATGATGCAACACTTATAGTGACCCTTTTCCTCACATTTGTCAAATGTCGCGTGTTTAAAGGGAAAATCTGGAACTTACATTATAAAGACAATCCAAAATTAATGATTTAACAATTTTAAAAAACGTCAAAACCAATTGGAACCGAAATAATCTGGAAATGAAAGAAATACAAGTGAATAAAATGATTGTAACCCTGCTGGTGAGCAAACTGGCCTGTTTTTTGGCGAGCATGTCACAAAGGCCGCCTCAAAGTCAAGGGAACTCGTAGCTGGTTGACACTCAGATGAGCAAATTGGTGCTAGTATGATGGCAGAATTGTTAGCATAGTTTAGCGGCGCAGACAATTTGCTACACCTGGTAGCATAGTACAGTGACGTGTTGCCAGATGTGTTGTGGTCGGAAGACATCGAATCCATGCGGGAAAGCGGCTCTCTAGGACCGGAGTTGCCTACCCACGAATTGACAACTGCATTCCGGGGGGCTAGTGATGTCAGAATGCATTCAGGAACGACTGATGTCTTCTTACGTGATAGTACATTGAAATTGTTGCGGGGGCAGATGGACAAATCCAGTCCTAAAACAAGCCAATTCCACCGCAGCACGAAACAACAATTGGTGTATTTCGATGAAATCGCGCCACATTTATGGAAATGTTGAACGTGAAAAAAGCGGAAGGTGTTTTGCCTGCATTTAAATAACTTGGTAGTAAAGCGTTGGATGTGGGCGTGCAGGTTCATGGCCACGAACGACTTGATGACAGAGCTGCAGAAAGATTCCATCAAACTGGACGACGACAGCGAGAGGAAGGTGAGCTCCAAATTCCGTCCTGCGCAGTTTGACACTAATGTGCTTTTTCTCATCCGCGTTGACTTGGCGGCGTTCTTGACAGGTGGTGCGAATGATTCTCAAACTGCTGGAGGACAAGAATGGAGAAGTTCAGAACTTGGCCGTCAAATGGTAAAATGAAGAGAGAGTTGTGTGATGGATTTTTGTCGGTGGCACACTTCAGTACTTTCACTCCTCCAAGCTCGTAAATGTTTTCATTCCACGTTTAGGAAATTGAGCTTTGTATTTTTCTCCCAAAAATTGATTAGAACCTCCAACTTCCTCGGCCAATTCAAAATGGTCCCACTTCATCGGCTTAGCACATTTCCAAATTCTACATTTTCACCCGATGACATCTCCGAATCATTCCTTTAATTGCCTCCTTGCCACAGTGGGACGCCAACGTCCTCATTCCACTTGTGTCTGCTAGTGAATGCAAGTTCAGCACCAGTGTCAGATTGTCTTCAAAGGAATAAATGTCGCTTGTGTGTGTGGTGGGGGGGCAGCCTGGGCCCGCTGGTGAGCAAAGTGAAGGAGTACCAGGTGGAGACCATAGTGGACACGCTGTGCACCAACATGCTGTCCGACAAGGAGCAGCTTCGAGACATCTCCTCCATCGGCCTCAAGACAGTCATCGGAGAGTTGCCGCCCGCGTCCAGCGGTGAGCCGGACGTTGCCGGCGTCGCGGCCGTACCGTCGTTGCGTCGCATCTGACACCCGTCTGCTTGCGCAGGCTCGGCCCTGGCCGCCAGCGTGTGCAAAAAGATCACGGGCCGGCTGACCAGCGCCATCGCCAAACAGGAAGATGTGTCGGTGCAGCTGGAGGCCCTGGACATCATGGCCGACATGCTGTGCAGGTAATAGAGAACGTAAGGAAAAAAAAAAAAAGCTGAACAGTCTGAGCAAGAATTAAATCATGTCGTTGCGCCGGCGTCTTCCAGACAGGGAGGTCTGCTGGTCAACTTCCATCCCTCAATCCTCAGCTGCCTGTTGCCTCAGCTCACCTCGCCCAGGCTGGCCGTCAGAAAGGTAAGACGCCGGCCGGGCGGGGCGGGGCCGCCTCCGCTCTAACAGCGGCACGCTCCTCTTCCAGCGGACGATCATGGCGCTGGGACACCTGGTCATGTCGTGCGGCAACCTGGTCTTCATCGACCTCATCGAGCACTTGCTCGGCGAGCTCGGGCGCAACGACAACATGTCCACCACCAGGACCTACATCCAATGCACCGCCGCCATCAGCAGGCAGGCCGGCCACAGAATCGGTCAGCGCCCGCACCCGCGCGCGCCGCCTTTGCGCAACGTGACGCTCACTGGAGCGTCGGTGCGTCCGCTCAGGAGAGTACCTGGAGAAGATCATTCCGCTGGTGGTCAAGTTCTGCAACGTGGATGACGACGAGCTGAGAGAGTACTGCATCCAGGCCTTTGAATCCTTCGTCAGGAGGTCATGCCAGCAACCAATCACATTGTCACGCCGATGCTTTTTCTTCAAAGAAGAATACGAGTCCCTAAAAAGTTAAAACTACTAGCCCGACGTACCTACCCCAATATGCAGAACAGGTTTCTTACGTTGATACGCAGGGGTCAGAAAAGAACGGTATGAACGCGTACGTCAGCAAGATATGTACGATATCAAATTCTTATTACATACAATTGGTGATAGAGCAGAAAAAAAAGACGAATACGACCCTATTTACTATGTGCTGTAATTTTCACGCGCCGTCAGGCTTGGCCAAAATGACAACATGGAATTGATCTGTTGAAAGGCGTTGGAAATTTTGAACTCAGATATAACCTTTCTTTACGCAATACTGATTTTTTTTTTTTTTTTTTTTTTTTTGCGGGCGCCTACTTATTTTAGGTGCCCGAAAGAGGTGTACGCCCACGTCCCCACCGTCATCTCCATCTGTTTGCGCTACCTGACCTACGACCCCAACTACAACTTTGATGACGAGGACGATGACGACAACGCTATGGACGCCGAGCAGAACGACGAAGACTATCAAGGTACGCCTCCCGCCCAAATTTTTTTTTGCGTCTCGGAAAAGTGCAGGCCATCTTCCAACATTTTTGATGGGTCGAAACGTTGGAACTGGCGAAAAGTATGGATTTTTTCCCGCCAAACGTGAGATTTCGGCCCCGCCCCGGCGACACCGGTCCTTCGGTGAAGCGTTTTGCGCGCCCCGCCGCTAAAGGAGACTTTGCGTCCAGGTAGCGACGACGAGTACAGCGACGACGACGACATGAGCTGGAAGGTTCGGCGGGCGGCGGCCAAGTGCCTGGACGCCGTGGTCTCCACGCGGCACGAGATGCTGCCCGAGTTCTACCGATCGGTGTCGCCCGCGCTCGTCTGCCGCTTCAAGGTAAGGCCTCGTGGGACGGGGACGTCGCGGGCCACCCTGGCCCATCTCCCCGCCTGGCTTCCAGGAGAGGGAGGAGAACGTGAAAGCGGACGTGTTCCACGCCTACCTGTCGCTGCTCAAGCAAACGCGGCCCGCTCAGAGCTGGCTGACCGACCCGGACGCCATGGAGCAGGGCGACACGCCCCTCACCATGCTGCAGAGTCAGGTGACCAAAATGTTTTCCGTTGCCCGGATCCAAATGAAACGTGGGCTTTTGTCAAGGGCGGCGTTTTTTAATTGTGGGACGCGGTGATCGGTCGTCGCCTGAAATAAATGACATCGGGAAGGGTGGGCCGTTTACAGTCACGTCAAATTGAATCTCGATGTGATCTTTGGTGCGCCACCAGGTGGCCATGATCGTCAAGGCTCTGCACAAGCAGCTGAAGGAGAAGAGTGTCAAGACGCGCCAGTGTTGCTTCAACATGCTGACGGAGTTGGTCAATGTGCTGCCGGGAGCGCTGACGCAGCACATCCCCGTGCTCATACCAGGTGGCGGCTCATACTCATACTCCTGGCGTGCTCATACTCGTCAACTGGCCGAAAATGACCGGAGCCGCTGTCTTTTCAGGGATCATCTTCTCCCTCAACGACAAGTCGAGCAGCTCCAACCTGAAGATCGACGCGCTGGCGTGCCTCCACGTCGTCATGCTGACACACCCCGCCCACGCCTTCCACACGCATGTCCCCGCCCTGGTCCCCCCAGTGGTGGCGTGCGTGGGGGACCCTTTCTATAAGATCACCTCGGAGGCTCTCCTGGTCACGCAGCAGCTTGTCAAGGTGAGGCGGCGCCGCCCCGCCCCCGCCGTAGGCGCCTCACGCGCTGGACGGCTTCTGCCCAACAGGTCATCAGACCCCTGGACGGTCAGTCAGAAAGCTTTGACCCCTCCCCCTACATCGACGACCTGTTCAGCTGTACAGTCAAGCGCCTCAAGGCCGCCGACATAGACCAGGAAGTGAAAGAGCGCGCCATTTCCTGCATGGGACAAATCGTGGCCAACCTCGGTATCCCGCACCTGTCCGGGCCCCGTCTCGATGAGCGCGCGCTCGCGATTCCACGTGCTATTTGTTTTTCTGTGGCCCAGGTGACCGCCTCCCTTCCGAACTTCACGGCACGCTCTTGATCTTTTTGGAACGGCTGAAAAACGAGATCACACGCCTCACCACGGTTAAAGGTTGACACCTCCGTCAACATTGAGCCATATGCAAATGAGCACACACACAGGCCTGGCCTGTCCAGTTATTGAGAGGAGGGGGAGCTCTAACGTTTCCTTTGTGTGTGCGATTTTTGTTTTTAAATAAAGCTTTGACGCTAATCGCCGGTTCCCCTCTGAAAATCGACCTGCGGCCCGTCCTGCCTGACGCCATCCCCATCCTAGCCTCCTTTCTGCGCAAGAACCAACGAGCGCTTAAGCTCTGCACGCTCGCCGCACTCGACATCCTGCTCAGAAACTACAGGTAACCCCCCCCCGCCGCCACCACAACCAAACGCTATGGCCTTTATGTTAGGCGGGCCGGTTTTTTCACTGGACAACAAGGAAATAAAGACTTACCAATCGCTATGGCCTTTATGTTAGGCGGGCCGGTTTTTTCACTGGACAACAAGGAAATAAAGACTTGCCGCACTCATTTTCCTTTTGCGCCGGGCGGCAGTCACGTCCATCTCATCGGTGCAGTTTTCGTATTCAACCTGGTTGTCGCGGTTCTTGCCATCAGCTCGGCGGTGACGCCGGCGATGGTGGACGCGGTGCTGGCCGAACTCCCGCCACTGATCTCGGAGAGCGACATGCACGTGTCACAGATGGCGCTGAGCTTCCTGTCCACGTTGGCCGTGACGCACCCGTCGCTGCTCGGCCAGCTGAGCGGCGGTAACATCCTCACGCAGCTCATCGCGCTCGTCAGGTCCCCGCTGCTGCAGGGCGGCGCCCTCGCCGCCATGTTGGACTTCTACCAGGTGCGTCGCGATAGCCCGATGCAACTTTTTCTCTTCCGATAGCACAGCCAGGAACGGTACAAGCTTTGATCATTATTTGGTATGGATTATTAGGAGAGATTTGATCAGTTGGTCAAACGAAGAACGGAAGTCAGCGTGAGAAAATATGAACCAGACCGGTATCGATGGGATCCGGTCAGCCCCGCCCGACAAATTGAACATTTGTACGGGAGGCTTGATAAAAGTCGATTTCGTTGAAATAGAAAATGCACCCGTGCCTTTAAGCGAAGCACGCCAGAGTCTCGACTTGACGCCAATGCCGACAGAGTACTTTGAGTGGGTGCAAGGTAGGAAAGCACTTGACGGCTAAAAGTACCTCTCCCCGCCGGCGTGTCCGCACACGCGTTTGCGTTCAGGCTCTGGTGTCGACGGACACGGCGGGCCTGGGCTACATGGACCTGCTGCGGATGCTGACGGGTCCGGTTTACTCGCAGAGCGCGGCGCTGCCTCACAAACAGGCCTACTGCTCCATCGCCAAATGCGTGGCGGCGCTCACCAGGGCGTGTCCGGCCGAGGGTCCCGCCGTGGTGGGCCAGTTCATTCAGGTGGGTGGCCGTCGCGCGTCCGCCCGGAGCGCCGCTCACGCGCCCCGCCGCCGGCCGCCAGGACGTGAAGAACAGCCGCTCCACCGACTCCATCCGACTGCTGGCCCTGCTCTCCTTGGGCGAGGTGGGCCACCACGTGGACCTGAGTGGCCAACCGGAGCTCAAGACCGTCATCCTGGATGCCTTTTCGTCCTCCAGCGAGGAGGTGACGGCCTCTCCTTTGCCGCTTTCCAAACTTGACACGTATGACAGGAGAAAAGTCCAGATGCGTGACCGCATATATATATATGTATATATGTATGTATATGTATATGTGTGTGTGTATATATATATATATGTGTGTATTTTTATATAAGTGGCGCTTGTGTCGCAGGTCAAGTCGGCAGCGTCGTACGCGTTGGGCAGCATCGCGGTGGGGAATCTCCCGGAGTATCTTCCCTTCGTCCTGCAGGAGATCTCCTCGTCCAAGCGCCAGTACTTGCTACTGCACTCTCTTAAGGAGATCATCAGTGAGCGTGCCCGCCCGCCCGCCGGCGCGCGCGCGTCTACGCACCGGTATTAACGGCGCGGCGCCTTCAGGTTCGGCGTCGGTGTCGGGATTGAAGCCGTACGTAGAGTCGGTGTGGACGCTGCTGCTCAAGCACTGCGAGTGCCAGGAGGAGGGAACCCGCAACGTGGTGGCCGAGTGCTTGGGGAAACTCACGCTCATCAACCCCGAAACGCTGCTGCCGCGACTCCAGGGATACCTGCTCTCCGGTCCGTGCGACTTTGGCGCGAGCCGGCCCGCGTACCTGAAGGTGACAGTCACGCGGCCCTTTTCGCCCACTTCAGGCTCCTCGTACGCCCGAAGCTCGGTGGTGACGGCCGTCAAGTTCACCATCTCGGACCAGCCGCAGCCCATCGACCCGCTGCTGAAGAACTGCATAGGTGCGCCGCCGCCGCCGCCGCCAAGCGCCCCTCCCGCGCCGCCGCCTCATGGTGCGCGCGCATGTCAGGTGACTTCCTGAAGACGCTGGAGGACCCCGACCTGAACGTGCGGCGCGTGGCCTTGGTCACGTTCAACTCGGCGGCCCACAACAAGCCCAGCCTCATCCGAGAGCTTCTGGACTCGGTCCTGCCGCAGCTCTACAATGAGACCAAAGTGCGCAAGGAACTCATTCGAGAGGTCGGGAACACTTGGCTCTCAATTCATGCGACACGTCTACGAATATGTGTTCTTTTCCGCCGGCTCCCAAAGTTCCACCTGCATATCGCAGATATGTCAAATCATACAGTATATACACACAAGGCATTTGATAGTGCCCATTTTTACAGCTGGTGTTTGAAACCATTGTTGACTTTGAAAGCGGAATGTTCATAGGTGGAGATGGGCCCGTTTAAGCACACGGTGGACGACGGGCTGGACCTGCGCAAGGCGGCCTTCGAGTGCATGTACACGCTGCTGGACAGCTGCCTGGACCGCATCGACATCTTCACTTTCCTCAACCACGTGGAGGACGGCCTCAAGGACCACTACGACATCAAGGTGGCGTCCTCCGGCCGCCGTCGTCGTCGGCCCGCCGCCGTCTGACGCGCTCTCCTTCCCGCGTCCCCCTCGCAGATGCTGACCTTTCTCATGCTGGCCCGGTTGTCCTCGCTCTGTCCCAGCGCCGTGCTGCAGAGGTTGGACCGACTGGTCGAGCCTCTCAGGGCCACCTGCACCACCAAGGTGACGCTCGCTAGGGCGCGCGCCGGCGTCTCCTCCAGTAACACGCCCGCGCCTTTCAGGTGAAGGCCAATTCCGTGAAGCAGGAGTTCGAGAAGCAAGACGAGCTGAAGCGTTCGGCCATGCGAGCCGTGGTGGCGCTGCTGACCATCCCCGAGGCCGAGAAGTCGCCGCTCATGTCCGAGTTCCAGTCGCAGATCTCTTCCAATCAGGAGCTGGCCGCCATCTTTGACTCCATCCAGCGAGACTCCAGCTCAGCCAACATGGAGTCCATGGACACCAGCTAGGCCGGCCCGCGCTCACGCACGGACGCACCATGCGACAGGGCACCCCGCTGCCGGAGCCACAACCCCGCGGCATGTTTCCATGACGGCGCACGCACACGCACACACACACACACACACACACACACCACACACACACTTAGTGAGACACCCTCCTAGCGATTGGTCGTTCCCATGATGCATTGCACTGAAATCAGCGCTTGCCAAAGCCGTGCAGCACTCAGACAAAAAAGGAAACACGTTCATTGACGAGTTTGAAAGTCCCTCCCGGTTTTCATCGTAGCCTTTTTTTTTGTTTGTTTTGTTTTTTTCCCTCCTCCTCCCCGCCCCGTTGGCACCATGAACTGATTGACCGCCGCTGCGTTACGTTCTGGACAAGTCGCACTTGCTTGAGGCCTGCTGAGCCGTGGGAGTTTACTAGTGTTGTGTTTTTGTTGGTTTTTGTTTTTATGAAATGGCGGCGATGACCAGCTTGATGCTCATGAGACGCTTTGTTCCCCTTTTCGGACCAATCGGATGGATGGGCTTCTCCGCTTCCTCCGGTTCGCACATAAACTTGCCCTACCTCGCCAAGAAGGAAGGTAGAGAGGAAGAAAATGCTGGCCGACCCAACAGATGCTCGTGGTCACTATGGTAACATTTGCAACTGGTTCAGTCTGGGTCGAGCTGGTTGGCTCTTGTGTATCGCCCAAAACTTAGAAAAAGAAAGAAATAAAGGTCCATTTTCGCCTGCCTTCACACCCTCACGCGTGTCGTATGTGTGTGTGTGTTTGCATCGTAGTCCTGAGGGTTTGCATTTTGGCTTTACTGCGTGAGTATATTCCAAAAACATGTTTGGTTGACATGATGTCCACTCAAGCTGAGATTCATACCAAGGAGCTCCAACTGTGATGCAGTGGGAGCAAAATTTGTCCGACCATACTGCTCATTTGCAACACATTTCTCTTTCAAAGCTGATGAAATACAAGCAAGTTGATTTTCTCGTCTGGCGAAAGGAGTTTAATGGTGTCAACGTTTTTTTTTTTTTTAGATTTCCACTTACTCATTATCAGCAGCGATTCACAAACAGGAAGTGTGCGCGTGTGCGAAAGGGAAGTCGCTATTCTTGGTGACTTCTTCCTGTTTGGGTGTGGCTTCACAACATTACGGTGGGCGTGAGAAAAAGCGTATGTGTGAATGCGAGCGTCTTCCTGGCGGTCATTCTAACGTGTGGCGTGAAACTTCGAAATACAGTAGAGTGTTTTATTTACGGTTTTATGATAACTCGACTCTGTTTATTACATTAAAGTTAGTGAAAAGAACAGAAGTCTTTTCTGCTTGCGAATTGATCGTTTTGAGCGGGGATCCCGCATCTTATTTTGAAACGCGAAAGCGGACGTTCGCGTCCATCTTCTTGCGGTTGACTTGACTTGTGCAGAGGAGGGAGCGGCTCTCGGACGAGCGACGTTCAAGCAGAACGGGAGAGAGCCGAAGGCTGGATGACGGTGAGGTTTTCTTTCACTCTAATCGCCGCTCCTTACTCGTTGGACTTGATTTGCCCCCGCCTGGGAGTCCCCCGAGACGCGACGCACCTCGGCCACTTGTGACAGACAGCTGGACGAGGCTCGAGGGGGGCTGCCGGGTTGGGTCGAAGACCAGGGACAGGCCGAGGCGGGCGGGCGGGCTGGCTGGGGCCGCCGGTTTGCGGAAGCGAGTCAGTCGCAAAGGATCGACGCGACGTTTGTCAGACAGACCGGGCGACGGACACGCACACTAGAAGATCGACTGACAGGTTGCCGTCGCGGCGCGGTCGCGCTTTTATTGGCGAGATGGCGGCCTCGCCGTCTGACGCCCCGCTCGGTTCCGCACACTCAGCCGCTCAGCCCTGCCCGACGGAGAGTTGGCCGGCCGCGAAAAGACTGCAACTTCCGTCACATTAGCTTCGACCAGTGTTGACTGTCACACGCACACGCGCCTTCTATTAGAATTGAGGGACCCCACCTAGGGAGGGGGGAGGGGGTGGGGGGCGCTAGCTTGTGACGTGAGGCGTTCAGGGTTCAACAACTTGACTGCGTAACATTAACCGAGGAGGGATTCAGGGACTGTCGGGCCAACCAAATCCTTCAAATTGCTTCAAAAACTCCCCGTACAGTGCTTGCGTTCGTGTCTAAAACATATGTTATTACATAGGGCATTTGGCCAGTAAAGATAATACTGATTTTCTCAAAGGGGACTTAAGTTTGGGCGCGCGCACAGGTGAAAGGTTCAACAAAGTTACTATGATGATGCCTTTGGGGGACTGTGTATTTTTTGTCTTCGTGCCTGTGAAGCATTCGGGGTCCAGCAACCTGTCGCTATTGCTGTTTTTCTTTCGTTTTTCTCAACACTAAGTATCGTCGTCCATGCTGTCTGTGTGCAAGTACACACAGTCATCGCCTCAGCAACCCTCGTTCAAGCATTGTGTGTGTATTTTCATGTTGCATCTTGTTACAGCAAACGCAACACCAGGCATGACTGGTATGCACACACACTTACAGATGCACATTTTACGCGTTCGGATGCGCGCGCGCAGTACACGCTATGAGTGGTTCTCGAGTTTTTTTTTCATTGAAGTACCCCTTCAAAATAATCTTCATTTTCTAACGAGCGCTAAGCATTTTTGGAATTTAAAAAAGACTGACAGAGTGCTCTGCCATTTGTTTCCGCTTGATTGATCGTTGACAATACCTTTGACGTGCTATCCCTGTAAATATTTTATCCAGCAACATCGGAAAATAAACCACGAAACTCGGCGGGTTTTATTTCCGGCTCGCCTCTCGTAAAATGGTCTAGCTAATGAGCATGTGCATCGGTATTGCAAAGTAACACAAATCAAGGGCAAGTTGCTTCAGGTTCCAATTAATTTGCTCTTAATTTGAAAAGAAAAACAAACCGTCCCTGTCACCGCATTAAAAAGCGTTGAATTTGACTTGACTTGAAGGTACCTTGTTGAAATTTCAGTGACCTGCTTCTTAACATAATTGCCTGTTTCTTGCACGTGCAGAGAATAGGTCAAGATGCGTGAATACAAGCTGGTGGTTTTAGGATCTGGTGGCGTTGGCAAATCTGCTCTGGTAAGAAACTTCTTGTTGTCCGCTCACAATTATACGTGAAAAATTTTTAAATGTGCGCACGATGGCCCTTCTTTTGTGTGTAGACGGTGCAGTTTGTTCAGGGAATCTTCGTGGAGAAGTACGACCCAACGATAGAAGATTCCTACAGGAAGGTGACAACGCGCTTCTTCCCTTTTGTTTATCTTCTTCGGCTTTCGACTTTGGTGTCACATAGGGCTGCACAGTTAATTGAATTTTAATTGCGATCACGATATTGGCTGCCACGATTAATTAAGTGGCGATATTAGTATTTAAAAAGCTGGCTACACTGCATGTCCAATCAAGCGCTTTGTCGTCCTGCCACCAGGGGGCAATGTTTCCCACATGTTTGCATGGCAAAAGTGTGAAATGGCATTGAGTTTCTCGCCCGATTCCTGATGTATACAGTAAGCTGTTAATTTAGGCCCATTTTGAAAAATCCGAATTGGAATAAATTCGGTTTGAAATGACTGAAACGGACATGTGCTCGGTTCTAAGAAGGCTTCATTTTTTTCTTGTTTGTTTGCACAGCGGTGATGCCCTGTGTGCCAACGGCGTTTTCACTCGTTGATGTCTCAATTTGCATACGCTCATTTCTCATGATGTAAAGATGTATTGATCTCCTGCTTGTGTGCGTGCAGCAAGTGGAGGTGGATTGCCAGCAATGCATGTTGGAGATCTTGGACACGGCAGGCACAGTAAGCAACGTTTTCCAGTGCGGTCAGGCCGGTCGCCTTGTAAACTGGAGGTGAGCCCTTTTGCGCGTGCTTCAGGAGCAGTTCACGGCCATGCGCGACCTCTACATGAAGAACGGCCAAGGCTTCGCTTTGGTGTACTCCATCACCGCTCAGTCCACCTTCAATGACCTTCAGGACCTCCGCGAGCAAATCCTCCGCGTGAAGGACACGGATGATGTACGCCCAAACTTAGCTCGGCTCTCGAGGCTCCGCGAGCTCAAGCTTGTGACGTGTGTTTGCGTTGAGGTCCCCATGATCCTGGTGGGCAACAAGTGCGACCTGGAGGTGGAGCGCGTGGTGGCCAAAGAATCGGGCGTGGGCCTGGCTCGCCAGTGGAACTCGTGCGCCTTCCTGGAAACGTCCGCCAAGAGCAAGATCAACGTCAACGAGGCCAGTGGACGCGCGCGCAAAACCGGCGCCCTCTTCGCCGGCTTACCGTCTCATCTTCTTCTGCGCGCTCGTAGATTTTCTACGATCTGGTGAGACAGATCAACAGGAAGAGCCCAGTTCCAGGGAGAACTCGCAAAAAGTCCACTTGTCAGCTGCTCTAATGACCGCAGGTACGGCTCCGGTGCGCGGGCTCGCTCGCTCGCCCGTCCGCTCGCTCGCTCGCTCACTCCACGTGTGTCCCGTTTGCAGCGGCACTCACCTGAGCGGCACCGACCGGGCAACAAATCAGAGGACATCTTCCTACCGTCCCGCCCCCAGCTACATGATCATCATCAAGCCGGAAGTCTGTCGCCACGACAACCGCGACTCCCGCGCTTCCTCGCCCTCCTCCTCCTGTTGCCTTGGAAACCAAATGTCAAGAGACTGTCATGATGATGATGATGATGATGATGAAGATGGGCTGCCAGGACCATCATGCTCTCTGCTTCTTGTTTTTCTTTTTATTCGTTCAGACCAAGGGCGCAAAGTGAGGAAGTCACTGCCGACATGGCTGAGTGTGTGTGCGTGTACGCGTGCATATGTGTGGCTCTGACCCAACAGCGTTTGTGAAATTTTCATTATTTTGCTCATTATGTGA
This sequence comes from Hippichthys cyanospilos, assembly GCF_059441005.1. Classification (NCBI taxonomy): domain Eukaryota; kingdom Metazoa; phylum Chordata; class Actinopteri; order Syngnathiformes; family Syngnathidae; genus Hippichthys; species Hippichthys cyanospilos. Next base: position 925,750 of record NC_142390.1, on the reverse strand, counting down.
CTTTTTTTTCGTGCACGGGGACGTGGCTGTGCAGGAGCAGCAGATCTTGGCATTCGCGCTCCATGCTAGCATCTGGCTAAAACCCCACCTGAGAAGCTCGGTTAGCAATTAGCGACATATTTTTAGCTCCACGTTTTAATGGCAGCTGACAGCGCCCAGCATGATGAGGCACACCGATGTTAGCTAGCAGGTTAGCTCACATGTAACACCACTGCACATGTCTTTAGCCGACGTGTCAGCGTGTTCTTGGCGTACCGTTTTCTAATGACTGCCAATATCCGAAACGTGACTACAAACGGTATTTTGCCTGCTTTTTTGGGGGGATAGCTGTTAACAGGTCAACTTTTTTGTAGCATTTCTGCATGTTGCCTGCTAACTGCGTGTTTTGTTCCCTTAATTTTTTTTTTAATAACTTCCAGTGCCTATTGACAGCAGTTTAAAAAAAAAAGATGCCTTTTTGATGCTAGCGGTTAGCGTGCTAGCTTTCGCAGTTTGCGGCATTGCACCGTTTGCCGTTAATTGCTAAAAATGACTTGAAGCCCAGATCTGCTGCTGCCGCCGCCGCCACTTCCGGCGGCAGACACGTTGCCTTTGGACAGCAGACTCACACTGGTCCACTACTCGTGTGCCTCCGGATTGTATTGTAAACATGTCGTGACATGTTTAAGGACATTAAGTAGATGTGAGACACACCTGTGAGGGAGAGGGGGTTTGTGTTGATGAGGGCGATAATGCGCGATTGTTTTGCTGCTTTTACTCTCAGCCTTTTGTGTCGTTTGTGTTTGACGCATAACCTCAGTGTTGATGGAAACCACTAAAAGCCTTTTAAGTCTTAAAGTGTACGTTTGCGTGCATTTGTGTGTGCGGGGGGCGTGTGGACGTTGTATGTTAGCGTGTAAAGTAAGTGTGTGTTTTGTGTTTGTGTGCATACTTTTGGAAAATGTCTGTGGATGTTGTGTGTGGATGGCTTCATTTTGGTCTTGTGTCTGTTCGTGACTGTAGTCTGGTGCGTACGGTGCGTGTGTTTGGCGGTTGCATGTCAGTACATTTGTGTGGGAGTTGCATGGGGTAGGTTGTGTGTCTGCGAGTGGCGGTTGCTTGCGTTTTCGCGTTCGTGTTGCATGTTTCAATTTGTCCGTTCAAGTGGTGCCAAATCAGCACGCAGGCCACAACAGCCGCTCCGGGGCCACACGAGGGGACGCCGCTGAGCGGAACCAAATATTGATGCACTTTTATTGGTTTTGTTTCCTGAACGCATGTTCCGGGGGGGGGGGGTTCAAAAATGAATAAAAGTGGAGCCAATTTCTCATAGCAGGCTGACGTTGTGATTCAACACAACATGCCATATCCCGTACATTTTCTTCGCGGATATAATACATTTGGTAGGCGTGTAGCTCCGACTTATGTTTTTTAAAAACTTTTATTCAAACAGTTAAGATCCATGATGATCCTCTGCGAGTGACGAGACCCTCTCAAAGAACGACTACAGTTAAAAGAAAATAGCAGAAAAGTGAGACATAAATATGTTTTTTTTCTGGGTTTTCAACGTGGAGTTTGCCTATCGTTTGGCTATAATAGACACTTCTCAAGGCAAATGATTACATGGAAATTCTGGTATCCCTTAAGGCCCTTTTCAATTGGATTGATACAATTATCTGCCCCCGTGTGGCGATAAAAGGCAAATGCACGTGACCATTTCGTGCTGTCAACGTTGGCAAGAAAAAGAGAAAACTAGATGTTTTGGGGAAAAAAAAGGCTTTAAAATACACGGTCATTAAAAAATAGATATGTACATGGTCTGTTTTAGCCTTACTATATATCCTTTTTTTTTTTTTGCAAAGAAGCCTTACTATAGGCGTATTTTTTCAATGAAAGAAAGCTCTAATTTCGTCAGGTTCGAAATAAATAGAACTCGTAAGGAAACTTGCAATAGACATGGTTGTAAATTAAAACCAATGTAGTAGGAGGAATTATTTGTTGTTATAAAAAAGTGTCTCATATATACTGTAAAAAAATATATATATATATATATATATATATATATATATATATATATATATATATATATATATATAGTTTTTTTTTTTTTTTACTGAACTTGGGGGGACGCGTGCTGTACGCTCTTGTGCAGCAGGTGGCGAGCCTGCACCACAAGTTTGCTTCCGGGCCGCCACTAGTTACGGAAAGAAGAAGAAAAAGGCCCGCGGATGCAGGTGCGACCGAACTAAGTGAGTACATAAGCAAATGTTTGGCGTTTGTTGCCGTTTCTCTCGATGCTATTTTGCAGGGTCTGAATCCATTCTTTTTGCAGATCAATGGTGCAATTGTTATGATGTGATTCAATTGAAGCACAGTCGAAGGGTTGCAAATCTGCACTCTTAGCTTTCAAGAGAAGAAAGTGTTGACAATCTTGCGTAAAGACGAGATCGTTTTTAATCACTTTATGTAATGGTTGTATGAGTTAGAGCGGGGGCGGATAAACTTTTTCTTAAATCCGGCCCGCCCATGACGGCGCACAATGCAGGTTCGGTTTGAATGATTCCGTTCATTTCATTTTGTCTTGTTATGACAGACTACCAACGCCAGGTGTCACTATAGCCGCATTGACAAGTTTTGCAGAGCTTCGAAAGCTTCTCGCTCTTCTACCATTAGACGTATGAATACATGTGTGTGTGTGTTTATCAAATAATAAAAGGGAATCAAAATACAATTTGAAAAGGTTCGTTTTAGGGAGTTTAGGGGATTTTATTCCAGCAGCTCAACTTCATTTTGAATTTGAATCTAGTTTACACTAGTTATGAATACATGTGTGTGTGTGTTTATCAAATAATAAAAGGGAATCAAAATACCATTTGAAAAGGTTCGTTTTAAGGAGTTTAGGGGATTTTATTCCAGCAGCTCAACTTCATTTTGAATTTGAATCTAGTTTACACTAGTTTTGAACACACTGTAAATGATTATTTTGAATGTAACGTCTGGTTTAAAAAATGTTTATAGTAATACAAAAGAATCACACACCTTCTGGATGCCATACTTTTTTTTTATTGTGCCGACTAAAACGCAGTGAATACCTAAAAAGACATAGCAAGCAAGTAAAAATTGTAGTGTAATCCAAGACAGGAAGTGGAGAGGCGAAAGAAAAAAAGTTAGATACTTAAGAAATTAGATGCTGTCAAAGAAAAACCAAAACAGAGAGGTGTGAAAAAAATCCAAACACATACCTCCCGGCTTGTACTACACGTTAAAAGTTCATTTGAGGTGAATAGAGCACATGTCTAGAAATAACTTCTAGATGTTCCCCCAATGTTCCCTGGATGTCAAAACAGTATTTAGTTTGAGACTGAGGTAAAAGCAGGCCTTTTGAGAGGTAGCAACGTGTGTCTGATTGTACTAGAATATTAGTGTCACTTTTTTTTTTTTTTTTTTAAGACTCCCAGAGCTGAAGCGCCATCCACAGCGGCTTCAACAATCATCCGAGTCAACGCCAGCACCAAGACCAATCGAAAGGATCGATACGGCTCCTCTGAGTCTCTACCTCCGGCCTTGGCTGATAAAACTGCGAAGAAAAGACTTCCCCAAGTAAAAAAACAATCCCGTATATATATCTTCTTTAACCATATAACAAGAGAAGGAAAACAAAATCACAGTTGCGTACATGAGACATCTAATCAAGTATGCCGACTAATTAAAAACAAGAAAACGTAGTCATGAATACAATACGCGATATTCAAATCCACTCGAGGCGGCGAAAATGCACTGAGATTTGACAAAGCGCTTTCAAATGAGGAGCTTCTGCATTCCTGATATATTCTGTCGATTATTAACATTAGCATTGGCTCTTACTGAAAGTCAGCCGGCGTGACCAAAACTGGAGGTAGTGAAGTGATTAGTCCATGCTTGGCAGAAACCATCGAGGTACATCGAGTTCATTCATATACTGTAGGTAGTACAATCAGGAAAAGAAAACAAACAAACAGACCGTTGACGAAAAAAATAAGACATTCAAGTTCATCGTCCGGCAGAAATCCCGCTTTGTCAACGGAGCAAAACTTGTTGCGTTGTTACGTGTCCGTACGGAGAAGCGTGAAGCTCAATGACCCATAGCTGCTTTTGGAAGTAGAGAAAAACACACCGCTCACTTGACTTTTTTCTTTTTTTCCCCCCCGGGGTCGCCAAGGAAGCAAAGGTCAGGCGGCAGAGGAGATTTCAAATGCAGACGGATCCGATTTTTTCAAAGCCATGTCCAGTAAACAAAACAAAAGCGAGTTATATATACCGTATAGCGCTTTGGCGCCATCTGGTCCAATCTCATCGAGCTAATGTGATGGAATGAGTGAAGGGCTTTCAAAGCAGTGCTTTTCAGACGAACCAATTATGTGGCCCTTACTAATGTATAAAATCTCTTCGCATATTTAATGCAAACAGAATTGGAGTTAACAGTGTATGTACAGTACCGCTCAAAAGTATGAATGCATCTCCTAGTCGCTATAGAGTATTTTTTTTGTTGCTGTTTCGATTCTCCCAAGCGGGCATCGTCGTTTCTAAAGTTTTGACCTATTTCTCAATGGATTCAAAACGGCAGTCTGGACACGGATTGATCCCGACACGTCAATGGAATTTGTAAGCGGCGCCAACCTGACTTGAGCTTCTTCACCGATGGCTCCGGATTCACCCGATGGAGAAAAACAAAATGCGCTTCCTTGACGAGAAGACGTCGACAAGCGTGACCCGGTTTTCCGTATACAGTATCGCGGAGTAAATTCCGACACGTAAACGCACGCGTGCTAGGTCGGGTGAAGTCGGAGGTAGTTTGAAAAAACGGCCAAAGGCGCCGCGCCGTCGTCGGTGACCACAAAGCACCCACGCGCCAGCCGATTACGGATGCGCTGTGAATTGAGGTGTCCGGTGGCACGCCGCCGAAATCTTCAAAAGCAGGTTTCTGAGGTAATGCGTTTTGTTCTTACGTGAGGTTGTTTTGGCAAGGCGGGCCGTCCGTCCCAGGATACGTCCTGGCAGTGCCGCGTGGAACAATCGAGTTTGAATTAAAGCTGCGCTGCGCCACCGCAAACAACTCAAGCCATTCACCGATGTAAAAACAAAAAAAAAGATGGTGCAGCAGTCGGACGCAGGCAAGTTTGGTCGTGGCGTAAATGACCCCACCGAGAACAAGGCACATAGAGCAAAATGCATGTGTGGAGTTTTTACATGTTGGAGGCTCATTTCTGAAACCCATCAATGACCGTTAATGCTGTTGCGCGGAAACATATGCCCATATATGGTCATTTTGTGTTTGATGCTTTATGACCTGGAACGAATTGCAGTTCCCAGCTGTGCATTCTTCATACAGTAGTTGATAGTTGCAATTTCTGACACCGTATCAGTTTGACGTTTCCAAACTTTGACCCGCTTCTGTATAAAGATAGTTTTGTTTCGTCTTGTTTTTTTTGCTTTTTATGTTTCCTCGTCCTTGGTGGTAATACATCGTTTGAGGTTAGGCGTTGGTGGCTCTACGACCTGTATAGTTTGCAAAAGAAGACTTGCGTTCTGCGCCAACTGTTTGCACGTTGGGGAAAAAAAATGCCCGCCTAGTGACAGGTCTCTTCATCCAGCGTCAAGCAAAATACTGGACCTGAACATGAAAAAATAAAATAATGGCATGTGGAAAAGGTAAAAAAAAAAGAAGTGGTCAAGGTAGTCTTTTCCCTTTGAAAGACCTGACAGCTGAATGAGGTAGAGGTTTCATGTCACGGAAGCTTAATCTTCCTCCGGGGACTCCCCAGCCTCCTCTTCCTCCTCCTCCTCCTCTTCCTCTTCTTCTTCCTGGCAAGGACCAAGATCAAATATGTCGGTTACGGCAGCGGTCTCCGACTACCGGTCCGTGTATGTATTCCTCGTCGCAATCTTTTTCGCGTGGAAATAAAGCAGCCCCTACTCGGATGAGATGAATTTCATTTCCCGCATACGGAGAGGTTAGCTGGCGTCGGCTTCCTTTCCCAGGCCGCGGGCGTGAAAGCCACGGAGCGGCCCCAGCGCGTTCCGAAAGGTGCGGCTCCGCATCCATTCGTTAGCGCTCGCAGATGGCGGCCTTCAAGAGCCTGCTAAATGCTACCATGTGTGACGAGGGCAAACCAGAACAAGGGGGGGGATTGGGGATTGGATCGGGGGGTGTCGGCTACCACAAAAGACCCTTTAATCGTACGGGCCTGCTATGCACAGACACGGCGAAGAATATTGCACGCAGGTAAGGGCGGAAATGGCAAAAAGTCGCATTGTTTGGGTAAAAAAAATCGCTCTGGCCATTTTAGGTATACTGTGAGCGCTTGTGCAACAGGGCCTCCAAACGCTTCGCTTTTTAGCCCTAATTTTTTCATCCGAGGGCAAGCTAAAAACCAAATTGTGGACGCTAACGGAAAGGAATTTGGACTTTTTACGGACGCGTCAACCCCGCCCGTCTGGAGGTTTCCCTCCAGCCGGGTGTTGTTTGGTCTGAGATAAAGCAGCCTATCAAAGTGGGTGAGCTAAAGGACATTTTTATGGTTTGCAGCTCCCCGGGCCTCACGGCACCTCCCGACTACTTCAGGCCCCGTTCCCAGAGAGCCGCAAATCAGAGGTGAGTTATGCAAAAGTGGCCTGTACCAGCAAACAACAAGTAGCTCGGTGGATTCCTGGACCGTGAGGACATGCTGGGGGTGGGGGTCCTGTGTCATGTTTCAATCGCTCTGTACCATTCTACTTCCATTGGGCTCAATGTGCTCCAATGGGGAGCGTTCCCCGCGATCGTACGTCGCGCGAAAGATAAGGAGGCCCGACCTACCGCGCTCTATTTTTTTCCTTGTTTGATGAACTTGAATTTCAAACGAGCTCGCAACCTTAGCTTATATCCGTGCCGTTGATTTTTAGGGTTTCGTTTAAATACATAATGCATTGAGATAACAGGAAGAACGAGTGCCCCAATACTTTTGTCCTCTCATCGCGGATAACTTGTTTTTCCAAGCGTAAGAATCCCTTACCTGAGCAGGCTTTTTCTGGACTACTTGCTGCGGCTGCAAGAAAACAGAAAGGCAAAAATAGTTACTAGCGTCTGTTAATTCATCATCAAAAGGCATCCAATCATTTCCGCGACTTTAGATACAGCGTTGAACAGTGAAACCTTACAAAGAAAAACATCCCAAATCCACTGCTTTTTGCAAATTCACTAAGTCAAACACAAGGTTTGATGGCCTGCTAATTTTTAACCCCTAAAGGCGCATTTGTTCCGGATGGGGGTCGGTTTTTAGACAACCTCTTTCACGAAAAAACAAAAGGTCATTTAAAAAAATCATTGTTTCAACTGACAGGTTCTGAATCGTCTCTTCTTATCCCATCACGGAAAGTTGTTACGACGAGGCCGACAGCTGATACATAGCCACTGTATCTTGTACACGGCCAAAGCAAACCAAAAGTAATCCAAACCCAAAGCGAACCAAAAGTAATCCAAACCCGGCGATAATAAAAAAGCCAAGAATTTGACAGGGTGTATCCCAGTCCCAGTTTTACGACTGAAGGCCAAACGCCAAAGGAAGCGGCTACCCGCCACCGCGGGGGCATTATGAGCTCCAAGGGAACTCCCTTCACACCTCATAGACTTTGAGACCCAAGCAAATTCAGGCTGGATGAATATCTCATCGGGATCGACAGAAGTAAGCCCTACATAGAATGCGTACGAAGGCAACATTCCCGGAAAGTCATTCAGCCCGCGTCGCCCAATCAAGGCTCATAAAGAAGCTCGGAAAAATGAACGAAAGACGATGAAGTATTACTTCCACCAAGCGCAAAAGGGTGAGCTTTCCATTGCTTTTGGCCGCAGTCGTCGGTTTGTTAGCAAGGTAGCAAGGAAAGGTATATCGAGAATCGCCGGTCGCGGTAACCGCCGATTGCCCGAATGTGATCAGGCAAGTCCTTCTCTGTATGAACTTGAAGTTCAATTCAAGTTCCGGGATGTGACTCAGGAAACGACGAACAGGAACTTCAGTCCTTCATTTGCAGGCAACGTCCAGAAAACAAGTGTCCTCCCTCAATCGGAAAACCCAACGCTCCAGAAAGAAATTCAGTCCAGGAAGAGAAATGTAAGCTCTCGAACGCAAGGCAATCTCCAGGACAGACCAAACCGAGCTGAAATCTTCAATCTTGGATGAGCAAGAGGGACGAGGTAGTTTTCATCCGTGTGCCCCAGTCTATTTCGTCCTGTTCTTAGGTGTGATATTGTGATATTGTGTGTAGTTTTCATTCGGCCTTTCCATCAGCTTGTCGGGATTGCATATACTGCGCGCTGACGTAATGCGAAGGATGTCCTAAGCCGTCCTAAATCTTCACAGGAAGTAGCGAACAGCTGAGCAGCCCCGACACTCTGAGAACGTAAAGAGAACACGGAGAGCATCCTGCGCTTGTAATCCGGGCCAGCTGCAGGCCACTGAGCCCCGCACCCGACGCCGAGATGGCTTTTAGCAGCTGGCGGCTTTCGGACCCGCCGGAATGCCCAGGGGCTCAAACACAGCGACGTGGTCCGTGCCGACGCCGGACGGGGAACACAAGTAAGGTGCAAAAACACGGAGGTTTCCGGTTGGAAGTCTTATCACCTACTGTTTCTTGGTCTCGTGTTTCCGCGGCGCCTCAAAATAACCCAGCAACGAGCGCAGCTGTCAGCTTATTCAACGCATCCGTATAAGTATAGTACAGCATTTTTTTTTACTCTCAGAGAATATGCCTCAAAGTCAAATTCACTGAATGGAACGAACCCACAATAGCTTCATCGAGCACGCATCTAGAACGTACGCAACGGCGGAGGCGTTTTACATGGGCAACTCCTCGTTTTTGAACACAAACAAAGCGACAACAGGCCAAAATACACGTTGGGTTCCGCTGAGTTTATCCGAGTCGTTTTGGGAGGCGTTCTCAGTACGCTAATTGGTCAAACGATTCCCAATGACGGCATGGGACCTTCATTCAAAGGAAAAAGCCCCCCCCCCCCCCCCCTTTTGGCAGCGACTCCTCTTTCCCCCAGTGCCCCAGCTAAGACCCTTGGCTCCTTTTGTCCCCGCAAAAAGAGAAATCACCGCATTGTCTTTCACTTGCTGCGGCGGCTTTTTGATGTGGCCCAGCTGCTCACTGGTACGAGCGATTCTGGAGACGGCTCCGGGCGTAGCGCGAGGGCAGCCCCTTCAAAGGAATGTCGGTCGGGTAAGAATGACTCAAAAGGGGAGCGCGGCCGGGACCCCTTTCTCGGCCTGAAACGCAATCCCCGTCTGCCGCCGGAAGAATGCCAGCTCTCCTCGCGGGCTTCTCACCCACCCAGAAGGCCTAGCCCATCAAAGGAGAAAAGCCTTCGCTCCCCAGAAAGTACACCGCACCGCACCGCGCCGGCCGGCCGCCATTCATAGCGTAGCCGAGGCCTCTCAATTGCTCCTTTTGTCTTTCAGCCTCCCCTTGACCGGCTCGCAATCGGATTCGCTTTATACAGTACGTGATAGTTTTTTATCGCGGAAGTCTTCAAAACAGAGGCGCATTTTGCCTTCTCGCCATTTTCTCAGTCGGCTTGATGCCGTGGATGAGGTATTACGGCCCGAATGGCATTTTGGAGCTAAGGGCCGCCTTTTTTTTTCAGCCTGGTTCCGGCGGCGCTGTCCTCGCAGAGGTTTTCGTCCTCCCTTAAGATAGGAGCTGCTGTTTGCTCTAGTTAACCGTTACTGAGCCCGCTAACCTTTGCACCTCCTTTGAAGCCTGCTGGATAATTGGGGCAGCGAGGTTTAGCCTCCTCAAACACAACACGGCCGCGTGGGTGAAACGGCCGTAATGGGATACGCATCAGACGGACCGCCACCTCGTGTAGGAGGCTGTTCAAATCTGGAATGCTTGACATTTAAATAGTTAACGTTTAACGGCTGTGCCTAATAGAGCACTTTGCCTAGGTGAACATTTTACTCACGTGGCGGCTTTGTGGAACGCGTGGGGATAAACACCGTCTGCCTAGAGACGCAGCAGATGAATTTGCAACAGTTATACCAGGAACAACAAACTCGCCTATGCGCTGTTTTGTGCACCGTATAAAAATGCCGCTTTACATCTATGTTGAACAGAGGGGAGGAGCTTAATTTACTCAGCGGTAGCTTTGCTTGACAGTTCCAAAGTCGTCCCCGGAGCTATCGAATACTTGTTTTAAATCTATCGGGTAAAATTTGATCTTGCGTTCAAGGACAAAATGCCCACGTGGCCTCCGATTAATATCGGCGTCCAATCGGGGCCGCCGTGTTCCCGAGTACATCTGTAACTTACTGTGCGGTCGGTGAGTGACGGGCGTGTCAACAAATGCCGGAGTGCATTTGGCACGTTGTGAGCTCATTCGTTTACTCCCATTGACGGCCGTAGACGTCAGGGAGTCGTTTGAACCGAAGTTAATCAGTTGACGCCTTCACCGCCATGGACGGCTATAAAAGTCAGACATCAGTTTTAGCGGATCGGGATTGAATGAGCTAATATTTAGCTTCAATATTTCCAGCAAAGACAATTGTTTTAGGATCCGAACGAATCGACCCGAGTCCCGAAAAGGACTTTGTTGGCCCGTATCTAAACCGTCCTCCAGATGTAAGCAAAAGAGATATGTTATCAGCAGCTTCCTCGTTGACCAAATAGTATTATTGTAAACATTGGCAATTTCAGGTAGTCGTAGCGACGCGGGTGCAGTTCAAACAGGCATTTGCCCGATTTACCACGCTCGCGCGAACGCGCCAAGGTAACCTTTCGCCAATCGGACCAAGTCATCGGGGAGCAGCATATGTTTGTTAACGTTAGAGCAGCGTATTTGGAAAGGCTCTAGATTTTCAAAGTTGCCCCTCTCCACCACATTTGAACGTGCTGACCCGTTGACGCCGCCCACTGTCCCGAAAGCCGTTGCCCCCATTACAGTAGAGTTACGAATTGCACCTATCATGCTCCGGCGATTAGAGGGAATTTGCCCAAGGGCCCTTTGTAGAGGAGAAAACTCTCTGTCGTTGTAAGGAATGTGGAAAATTCCTCACACACAAGCAACCTTTTGTTTGGAAGTTTTGGGTTTTTTTTTTTTTTTTTTTTTGGAGGGGGGGCCAAATAGGGGGTTGCTGTGGACGGAAAGAAAGGCACAGACAAATTAGGAGCGTCTGCTGTTTGAAGTGCAATCTCTTTTCAGAGCACATGGGAAAAGGAGGGGAAAAAACTGAGGTAAAAGTTTATCCAACAAATTAGTCTTGGCTCTTTATTGTGCTTAAATCTTGGACGCTTTTAGAAATGATACCAAAACAGTGTTTCATTTAAAATCATTTGCACAATATTTGAATTATTTTTTTTTAAATCAAAGGGTTCCTAGGGATTGAAAAATTAAATACAACTGAACAGTGAGACAATCATTTTTGTCCAAAATAGAACTCCAATCCCGCACATTCTACCAGTTGCACGTGTTATGAAGGAACCTGTCTTGCTTGCAATTGCTCACTTCCCGCTTCATAATAGCGGCGGCGCAAACGCGCTATCATAAGTTTGTGTCGATATTAAGGAATTTGAACAAAAGAGCCGCACCGAGAAAAGGGGGGATAAAGCCACGCAGGACACCCCGGGACAGCTGTGGCGCTTCCTGTGTAAAACAAACAGTCGGTGAGCTAAGTGCCCTCCCTCTGCAAATGCACTACTTCATGTTTATTTGTAGATTGTGTTAAACAAGGATCATTACAACAGGGAACGTTTTTAGCTAATCTAAATAGTGAGGAGTCGTTACAAATCGGTTTACGAGACGATACTTTGTGGGAGATGGCCCGAAATTCCCCCAAGGGGAATTCCAGAGTTCAATATGCTAGGTTTGCAGTTGGCGAAATTGCTCCGAGAGAAAAAAAAAATGGAGGATTACACTATCAGCATATAAAATAGCCGGTTTAACGTGAAACGATGAAAGTCATCTACAGTCGGTAGTCGGAAAAAGAGGCGGGGGCGCGGGATTGGGGGGGGTGACCTGTCGAAATCCACTAATGTCCTCAGAGACCTTCTAATGCCGGGACAAAGGTCTCTCGTGGCTGGAATTCAGCTCCTCTGCAGCCCAAACCAGAGGAGGGTGGGGGGTTGGAGAATGCAGGGAATGAGGCATGGTCTCTGACTACCGACACCCCCTCCTCCACACCCCCTCACTCAAAAAGTCCTTTCAGTGTGCGTGATCTCTGGGGTGTCTCTTTCTCACCCTCTTATAGATACCCTGAGGGAACTAGTGTGGTCTCGTAGCACCCATGCAAAAATAACTTCAGCGCAACCGTCCGAGAATTATGGATTTCACAGATTGCCAAGAACAAAACAGAATCTAAAAGTTGTGATTTTTTTTGCTGCCTGTTCAATTAGTGAGCTAAATGAGCATATTCCATTACAGCTGTGTTGCCAACCAAAACAGCAGCACGGAAGCACAGAAACCATCTCCCGGGAGGGGTCTTATTGAACCAAGTCAACGTGGCTTGTGTCGCTCTGCCGAAATTGTCATTTAACGTAAAAATCCATACCGCACGCCGTGACCGGATGAACGAGAAACCTACAAAAATTGTTCTATAAATAGAGTCATTCGTTTGCGAAGACCCCACCTCACTTTGGTCCTTCACTTCACAGTTTCCGTCTCATTTAAAAGTAAAATCCCCCCAAGAACTGACACACTGTGCAGCCAGGACTGGCACTCTGACACACACATTGACGTGGAGAGAAACATTTTGAGTCTGTATGCTCAAGCGAGTCCTTTGCAAGCCTGCTTTGGAAAAAAAAAACGTATGGGGGATGGTTGCACAAGTTACAGTAGCTTTAAATGTACATGACATCACCTGTCTAGCATTTGGTACCAGTGAACCGCAATTACAAGACTTTTCCAGCCATTCCATTCCAGGACGTAAGTCTTAAGGCGGACGCGCCATCGATCGCAAGGTGATTTGCTGTTGGTCCTGGACCAGGAAGACCATCAATTGGGAATGGAGCCCACACCGAATGCATGAAAGTTAGCTCCTTAAGTTACTACACATCCAACAAAGGTATCCTTCAATTTTCCATCCACGTATCCTGGACCAATCACGTACCGCGCCAAACTGAGATCAATTGATTTCTCGACCACTCGTTGTGTCGCGGTCGCGGGTAACCTGGAGAATAAGACGCTTGAAGCCATTCCCAGCCAATCGAGGGCGGGAGTGCTCATGCCACCGCTTATCCTCATTTTGGGTTTCGTCCCAGTTAAAGTTGGACAACACCCAGCGCCGATCGCAGTCGCCCCCGGAGCTTCGGCGTATTATGGCTCATGTAAACTGGAGCTTTTCCCAGCTGACTAATCGGTCAGCTATGCAAAACGTCATATCGGAGATATGAGTCACTCCGCAGTTTTTTAACATGGGATTTGATTCCAAAACTCAGCGTGACTCACACAGCGTCCAAATGTATGAGTTCTGAGTTCTGGTCGAAATATTCAGACTTCAATGCGCCACAGGACTTGATCCCTGACTCAAATATCTTGTCAAGAGACGCCTATTTCAGAATTTCCTCCAACAGCTGTTTGTTTGATACCAGCGATCACAATCGAACATTTGATCCTTCCCAACACAAGCGCAGCTTTTCACACAGCGATTGTCTGTAAGGGCCGCTGGCCAAATGCCAGGAAGCGCTGCTCATCACCTCACTCGCTTCTCCAAGCGCTTGGCACTTGCCGCCGGTGTCTGACCCAAAGCCAAAAGCGGTAAAACCCAGCAGTTTTTCACCCTCTCTTCTTCACACTCCATCACCCCCCCCCCACACACACACACACACACACACGCACACGCTCGCGCCAAAGCACTCGCGCTTCCTCTCCCATTCAGCCGGTCATTTCCGCAGGGATGCATGTGGGGCGTATTAGTCTCACAGTAGCCTCCATTGAGAGTTTGCGCGGTCACGGAAAGGAGGAGATGGGTACGAGTGTGTCCCGGGTGTGAGTAACTTCAGATGGGAGCGCGGAGAATGGAACGCGTAAGAAGCAGCTGTGTGCGGAGGAAGCGGGATACGGACAGGAACTGGCCCGCCGGTGGAAGGGAAAGCTGCGCTGCGCCAAGTCGGAGTGATGAAGAGAAAGCTTACAAATGCACGCGCCGCATTTCCTTTTTGGCGTGGGCCGTCCTCACACCAAAGCGTTAGGCCGGAGGTCACGGTCCTCCGGAAGAAACGGTCTGACTCACTTCCCGTGTCTAAGCCTGAGTCAAGGACAGTCATCCTTTAACTTTCATTGCTATTGTTATTGTTGGTTTCGTGAAAGGGGCCGAATAAAATTCCTCAATTGAATATGGAGCGAAAACGTCCAACGGAGAACCTCTTGGTTCTGGGGCAAATGACTGGAGCGAAATTATCACCGTGTGTGAAAGTCTCCAAACTGCCGTCCTTCGGCGACAGCGCCGTTTGACAAAACGTCATCTTTTGAGGGGCGCGCAGCTCCCCGGCTTTCACTAACAGGAAGTCGAAGCTTCCTTGTCCGATTGAGCGCACGCACGCACTCTGAGGCAATAGAAAAAGGAAGCGGAATCGGAACTGGCGGTTCAGTAGGTTGAAATATGGTCTGGATGTCAAAAAACAATCCCGATTTTGACCACCCATCTTCTCTAAAGAGTTGAGAGGTCCAATTGAGCCTGTTTGATTATGGATAACAAGGCGGTCTTTGTCTTAAAACTAGCTTTCCAGCGACCGTTCACTGTGACTTGCTATTGTTCAATATTTTGGTCAAAAATAAAAGGTTTTTTGTTCAAATAAAATGCCTTGTGTTCAAAAAATGATATTTTCGCTCAAAGTTATCATTATCGTCAGAATCTGATTTCGGCCCATGCCTATATGTAATCCACTTGGGACGCATCAAATTTCCAAGAATTGCAGACAAGACCGGGCAAGCGCTTGTATCCCCCTGATGATTTTATATGACCCCATATCGCTGTTATGCTGCATTGAGGCAAGACTTTGGAATTTGAATGCCATGAATGTCTTCTTTTCATCAGAAGGGTACCCATTAGGGATGGGACGAGATCTCGCGAGATCAAACGCCACGAGATTTCTAGCTCAGGCGTGAAACAAGATTCTTTTCCTTTCCTTGTAATGGAGGGCAACGAGGCTGATAGAAAGGCTTGAGTGCTACACTCTCGAACAGTAGGTGGCGGTGTGTACGTGACCCTTGCTTGCAATCCTCCATCAATTGAAAACGAGCAAGACTCATGTTGACGTTCGGCCGGCTTGTCTCGTGTTCTCTGTGGGCAGGGGTATTACGGTCGAACTTGTGAGCGGTCTTCGGTCGACCCGCAGACAAGTTTGTCTGAAGTCGAAGCTGTGTGCGTGCGCGTCAATGAAAGGTGAGTCGTCACCCAGGCGAGAATTACTTTAATTTGTCCTCAAGCGTAAACGTGCTTATGAACGAACGTTAGCATTAGCTCGCGCTTCGCTAAGCTAGCTCGGTGGTACACGATGTACGTTTGGGTGTTTTCAATGTCCCTGTTTAATTGGTAACTGTGCCTTATTCGTCTGTTTTGGAGAAACTACGCCCGCACACAAATCAGCCCGTATGGCTTGTTGTGGTGCCCTGAATTAAAATCGCTATTGTATTTATTACAGTAGTTGCAATAATGGTTTTATTGTTGTTTAATATTGGGGACTTTAAATATAATGTTACTTTTTTCATGTTCAACTATGGACTTTAGTGTATATCTGCCTGCTCAATACATATATCATTTTGGAATTGGAAAGTTTATATTAGCAAGTACTTATTTATTTTGAAAATGTTGCACAAATCTCATCGTATCTCGTTCCCGTGGACTCGAATCTCATGAGATATCTCGTCTCGCGGAATTTGTATCTCGTCCCATGCCTAGTAACCGTTCTTGGGAATCCGTTCGGAAAGCTTATGTATGGAAAAACTAAGTAGGCAGAATACAGGAAGCCACTCAAAGGCAGTAGTATCTTGTGGTTATCTAAAGAGCAGACTGTCTGCAGTCGATGTCAAGGCCGGAGTGTAGGCGTTGAAGCGGAGGTGCGTGTACCTGGGACATGCCGGCACCAGCACAAACTAGTACAAAGAAAGCACCGCGGCAAACTTCAACGGGCTGTTATCAGTTCTGTTCATTGGTTTAGCGGCGGCCTTGCAGCTGTGTTGAGAAACTGATTTGCTGCCGTTGCTTGGCAATAAACTTGGTCACTTAAGCTCCTCTAAACATTTTCACAAAGCGTTCAGTATGGTGCTGCCAATGCGGAGTTGCCAATATTGCAAACACATACATAATTTTGAACATGTTCAAATGGGTTTGCCGGTGTGTTTGAACGTACGCTCTAATACATACTTGTAAGCTAAATACTAAAGACGTAGCGTATCATCCCAGCACGTTCCTGTTGTTTACTACTAATTTTGTATGGTTTTAGTACTTTTGTTTGTTTGCCATATTTTCCCGTAATGCTCCATGGTACACATGGTACACGCATGCACAAGTCATAATTCCATGGCAGTATGGGGGGAAAATGCTGTTTACAGGCATATTTCCAAGTACAAGTGAATGCACTCGTAAGTATGTACTCTTAGGGTAATACTAAAAACCTAGCATTTCATCACATAATGCTATGGGGTATTGCCATGCTTACACAACTTTTTTACTTTTCATTTAATTGAATTAATTTCATCTAAAATAAATACTTTTTTGTGTTTGTTTTTGTAACCTTTCCTCGCGATAAATGGGGACTTGCTGAATACAGGATTGTAAAGCTGCCGCGTTGCGCCCCAGGAAACCACCACACGAGAGCCGTGGACAAAATATATGTGGAATCTAGTGAACGCGCAAACCCTTCCTGGTGGTACCTCTGACTCCATTTCCTTGCACTATCAATCACACCTGTCACTCGGGTGCTGATAAACACTGAGGCCTTCAAGCCGTCAGAGGCATTATTTCACTTTTCCTGTGGTCAGACTGGAGGGTAAATATTTTCTTTGACTGATAACAGCAACATTGTCGGGGGGTCTCCTTGAACACATTTAAGCGAAGCGTTGAGGTGACGTAATCCCGTTTAATGATGGCACAATTCATTTCTCAAACCTTGATAAAAGCCGGCGCCAAACCTACAGTGGGATCCCATCGGGTAACGAAAGGGTTTTCTCTGACAGGAAGTGATCTTATGGTCATAAAATCATTCACTTAAGTATCTCTTTCCCCTCCAGACTTTTCCGTCAACTGGTTGTTAAAACCTTGAAATTACGTACACCTGAGTGACTTCAAGTTGACAGCTGAAAGTTCAGGTAAGAACACGTTAACACAAATCTGCTTTAAACTGCAGCACTGGCGTACGATTCGAAATGTGATTAAACAGCCATTGTGAAAAAAATCTTTACGATGAAACACAGATGAGAAATGCAATTGAGTGTAGAGCAAGAAAGCATGCTGAATAAGTTCATTTTTAGTGACAGTATGCAGCGGTGGTTGAAAAGAAAAAGAAACTATGACTTACCCATTTCCTGGGTCGCCCCCTGCGTCTTTTCTCCCCAGTTGCCTCGGCCTTCTGCAGACACAGGTATCGGTAAAGACCCATTATACAACATTACAATACATCCGTTCCGCGGTTGGGCTCGTAAGGCAAAATCACCATTTGGCGGGCAATCCAAACCTATGTTAAATAGCTAATGCGTTTAGAACCCCAGGTAAAAACTGCAAAATTGAACATATATATTAAAAATTGGTACCAAAATAGGATAGTAAGTGCTACGTATATATAATTTACATGTATTCAATCAGAACATCATAAATAAAACATTTAGAATGGATTTATTTACCTTTGAGTAGCGCTCGTTATGCCCGAATTCCCTAGTAAGGGTAGCCTAGGCCAGGCTAGCTTTGTATTTCTCGATTATCTCCAGCTTCGTTTCCCTATAAATCATCTTCTTACTTCTCTCTTTAACATCACTAGCAACTAACCCTTTCAAGTTTGTAGCAGTAAAATGCACTATGAACACAGTTTTGTAACCACTCGCGATAGTACAAAGCTTTACCGTTCCGCCATTTTGAAACGAGTGAGGCCGACCAATAGCAGACCAGCATCTCCGTGAGGATACCTCGACCAATAGCAGACCAGCATTGTCGTGACGTGTTGCATGGACGCATTGACGGCAACGGAAGTGCAATTCCCCAAAAACGCCTGCAGATGGAGTCAAAATGCAGCCAAGCTCCAAGGGTCATGACAGTTGTTTTTGTCGCAAAACCGGGAAAATGCCATAAAGAAGGGTCGAAAAAAACGAGTATTTCACCTCGCAACATGAAAAAGACGTAAGCCTTTAAAATATTCATCTATACTATTATAGGCTTTATAATAAAGCAATTTTGTATCACAACGTCACATTACAATACTTGACATATTGCTGTCCCTGTCCTACTGGCTACATTTTTAATGTGGACATTTGATGATCTAAGGGAAAGACAATATACCCTGTTTAATTAATCATCAGTGTGTTTTATACGGGTGAGCACAGACGCGACATATTTTTCCATTCATATCCTGCAAATATTGACCAGTAGCATGGAGCTTCCAATGTGGAGTAAATATTTTTTATGAAAAAAATTGCAAAAAAAAAAAGTTTGAATGTACAATTAACATTGTGTAAGATGGTGTTTCTAAACTTTTGACTGGTACTGTACTTAGACCATCATTCAGGTATGGCAACTTACTTTCTGTGCTGCTTTGGAAGGCCCCTTGTTCTTACTTCCTTTGGGCCGGCCCCTTGGTCGCTTGGGGACGGGCTCGCCGCTTGGCTCCTGTAGAAGAAGTGGGGGTATGACATGGCTGCGGAGAACAGGAAACAAAAGCGGGGAACCCCCCATCCCGACACCATCCCCATCCTAAACCCACACCGCACGGCCCTCTTGTGTGGCTCCCTTTTCAAGCATGTGCTCATTTGCTGGTGGTGGTCCCTCATTTGGTTCCCGCTTTATGGGTCAAGAGCGACGCAGACAAAAAATTGCAAGTGTGCGAAACAATCACGTGCATGTGTGGCCTGACTTCGGGAGGTGTTTTATTCCCTCTTATCCTGTGCCGTTACGGATTTTTAACAAAGCATTTTTCAGTGTGAACCACGTATAGTCGACGTAAATATTTGTTTACAATGTGTGGAAAAGACATCTAATTGTCAATTTGCGTATATCTACCGAAAGGTACAGTGGTTCTCAATGGTGTACCTTTGACCCCCCCGTGTAATCGTCTTAGCAGTAAGTCGTTCCAATGAATTTGCTCTTAATTTGAAAATTGCTCTTCCTGTAACTGCATTAAAAAAGTTTGAAATTATATATACAAATGAAAATCTATTGCAGTTCCCTCACGTACCCTCATTCAAGAACCACCGGTATAATACATTTCACTGTCTGCAGTATGACACACTTTTCACTTTTCAATTATCTCAGCCCTCTGAGCTAAACTACAATGGCAAAAATAAGTGACACATTCTTTTTCTGTTTCAACACACTTTTTACAAATATGACTCAAATTAACAACCTGATTGTTTTTGGTTTGAATGCCAAAAACGTGACTCAACCGTGAATGTTACGCATGTTCAAAAATCTCTCACTTGTCATGGTGTCTGGGCTTTCATTCATGGATGTGTCAAATTAAACCTCCCAGACTGGAAACAGGCACATTCCTCTTTTTTTTTTTTTCTTCTTCTTCCTCAACAAACATGTCACTTAGGTGAAAAGAGTCATATTACACACTGCGATCGTTGACAAAAGTGCTTGTTTTGGGACACGAATTGAGCATTCACTTAAAAGAAAAATGTAGTTTATCAGTCGGCAGTTTTGCATTAACACAGAAAAGATGTTACACTGACTTTTTGGAGTTTCCTCGGTCTACCCGGTCTCCTCTTTTGGGGCTCCGTGGCCCCCGCAGTCTCCTGGGAACTCTCGCCGGCTTCGTCCCCGCGTCCACTCATGGTTTCCGGTGGCCTCTCCGTTTAAAAAAAAAAAAAAAAAAAATGGGGTAGATTTTGTTTTCCAGTTGAGCGCAAAATGAGTTGAAACAATTCTCGCGAGGGAAGTTTAGGTTCACTGTGAGCACCGAGGGGCGCACAGCGTGACATCCGAGTCCTACGCCGGAGGAGAAGCGGCCGGGCTGCTTACGAGGCACCGCGGCACCAAAGTAGACCGTGCAGCAGCGGCAAGGCGTGACAGCTCCGCACGGACCGTCTGAGGAGCATACTAACAGCATCCGCGGTCCGCTCGAAAAAAGTCCTCAATGAGGACGGAGTATAAAAAAAGGAGGGGAAAAAGAAGACAAAATCACCTCTCCCGTGGGTGGACGCGAGGGCAGAAGGGGGGAGGAGTTGGGGGTGAGGGGGCTGGACTGGGGCCAGAGAAAACATGCCAGACAGGTTCCTGGCGGTGGGCCACATGTGACAGACCGCATTTGTGAATTAAATTCACATTTTTACACCTTTCAATGGAATTCGACCACCGGACCGCCTCTCCGGGTTCATTTTTCAATGGTGGCCTGATGCTATCAGTTCAACGTGGAGGAGGATGATCATTGAGGAAGCTTTTGCTCTCCAGGGTGGGAAACCACAAAGTACTGTAATATAGGACGCACCTGTGCATGGGATGCACGCTTGATTTTAGGGTCAAGTTCTGGTATTTGTGTATAAGTCGCACCCGCAGTTTGGCAACAATTTAAAAACTGGAGCAAAACGCAATCAATCTCATCTTCCTAAATTATTCATATTTTCTTGTGTTCGTATCCGTTAATTGTAAGTTTGCTGCAGGTTAAGTGTGTTTCAGATTTCCCACATTTTGAGCAGTTGCCATCTTGTGTGTGTGTGTGTGTGTGTGTGTGTGTGTGTGTGTGTGTGTGTGTGTGTGAATAACCTTGTCTCAAAATTGTTAGTGCACTCTACTAATTAACCATGCAATGGCTAGCCATTTCTTCCATCTGGCAAAAAGGATTTTTCTGCACGAATTCTGCCTAGCAACAAATTAATCAAACGTGTTCGGACTAAGAAAAGTGATCAAAGCAATTCTGGATGTGACACCCCCCCCCCTTCGGATGAAGATATTGTAATTTAAGACATTGCCTCATCATATAATGAATTTGGTACCATTTTGCGGATTTTGTTCAGCCCAAACCAATTTCAACACGGAAATGCATCCGTCCACAGCCCACTTTGAAGCTTTCCTCCGTAGATGCGCAGGCAGATCAATTACCCAAGAACAACAGAAAGAAAGAATAAAGTGTCTTATGTGCGCGACCTTTCCCACGATCCCGCCCTCTCCTCTAAATGCTTTTACAGCCTGGCCGGCGTACGAGTAAAAAAGTAGTGAAATGATCAGCCCGAATGAGCTTAACGTAGCCACGACGCTATCAAAAGGTTTGTTGGTCTAACTTCTCCATCCTATGCAGACAATGACTCCACTGAGAGCGCATGGTTAGTTTGTAGTGAGTATTCATTCATAAAAACACCCCCCTCACACACACACATGGACACAAAAAGGGGGGTTTCTGTGCAAAACCCGCCCCCGCAGACTGAGTGGCGTCTGCATCCGACCAATACAATCAATGGGCCGCGGAGCATTTTCAGCTACCTTCAGGGTGGTTTGCTGGCGCACATGCGCTGCCTCAGCCCTCGTTGAAGCGCAATTAAACGAGAACGTAAATATGTTATTGCGCTTTGCGAGCCCCGGGGCATCTCAGACTTTCCACCTTCCCGGTCTGGAATGCTGCCCGAGCTAAATAAATACATCCGAAACAGTCTGAGTGATGTGACGCTCGGCCAGCCAACCCAGTCTGGCGTCGGCTGTTAGTCTTTTTTTTTTTTTTTTAACCCCTTAATAACTACCATATATCTTTGGCTCACTAACTTAAGAATACAGTAGTTTTTCATTTTAGACGTTAGCTTAGAAGTGAATTTTAACTTATACTTGTACAGATGTTGACTTTGGGGGGTGTATATGCACTGTTAATTTTGGCTTCCAGCAAGATGCTTTTTTTTTTCTAAAACCACTTGTCACTTATGACAAATTTGAGATAAGATTTTAAAAGATAGATTTTTTTGTGGATTGTGGACTACTCAACAATCAGGGATCTTGGTGAAAAAATAAAAATAAAGCAAATGCAATGCATTTTTTAAAGTTGATTGTTTTTAGGTTGTTAACTCGCGCCGGGCCAAAACCTCTTAAGTTATATTTTGGTGAAATTCATATTTTCTCAAGTTTCTTAGCGATATTAAGTATGGGAAATCTCTTGCTAATGCTCACGATGCAATAGTTGAACAAATTTGCCATTTTTGAGGTCTCCTGAAAAGCGGGTTTGGCGATGCAAAGATTCTACTTGAAAGTCTCTAGCTAACTTTCACGACGAATGCTAAAAGTTGGAACAAATTAGCCATTTTTTGCGGAGGGTCTCCTGAAAAGTGGTTTTGGAGAGATAAGGATTCGACTCGCTGGTATCGTAATGTCGTCTAATACAAAAGCAACAGTAAAACTGGTTGCGTTTGCTCGTCTATGGCGTTTTAGGTTGTCTGTTAGCAATAAGCATTGAGATCTCCAGGTCATTTTGCTCCATTTCCTGGCAGCGTGTCACGGCTGTCATCAACACATGCTGTGTGCGGATGTGTGCGCGTGTTCTTTTTGCTGCATTTTGGCTACGAGGAAATAGTGGCCGACGTTACCCTTTAATTTTGACATGGCGCCTTCCACAGTGCAACTTAGGCCCGACGGACAGCGCGGTTTTCGGCGCGTAGCGTTTTTGCGCCCATTGCTAATAAGCAACTGTGACTTCAACATCCACATTCTTTGCTTTTGGCAAGGCAAGAAAAGGAACTATTCACAGCGCAGGAACAGATGAGAGTTTGACCGCCGCGCCACCCAAAGTCCATTTTAACAGTCTCCCCTCCAGACGTGCCCTTCCCGGGCTCTCTCAAAGCAGCGGCACATATGTCATGCATTTACGGCGCACGGTGCTGAGAGGCCATCTGCCAAACACTTCGGATTGTTTAGAAATTCCTATTTCTATCTGTTCTCGGATTACGGGCCTTTTTAATTTTTTTTTTTTTTTTTTAAAGATTTCCGGAGGACATGACTTTTTTTTTTTTTTTTCCCCAGCTCCAGCTTTGGAGTTTTCAAGGACGACATCTCCATGTGGAGGACGACGTCTGTGTTCTTCCCTACTGTCAGGGAAGGAATGAACACATTAAATACAGACGCTGAGATATAAAGTAAGCCATCCAGATGTCAGGCGGTCGGATGGGGAGTATGTTGCATGGGGGATTAACCCAGAACAGCATATGGAGTGTGGCGTACAATTGCATCTACAGAATGTCAAAAAAACATATGAAGCTATACATTATGGGGTCAGGCGGCAAGGGCGGAGCTACTTTTTGGCCGGTCACTCAACCGGTGTGGTGACAATTGATCACGTTGATTGACTGTCAGCGCATGAGATACAAGTAAACTGAGAAACAACCCAAGAGCAAAAACTTTACGCTTTTTGCGGCTTCGGTAGTGCCATCACGGCTGTGAGTGATTGAGTTGTGCAGAGACGCACGTGTTGGGGAGGGTGGGAGTGTGTGAGCGGATGCATCAGGGAATGACAACACATGCTGACCCTTGCCCTCGATGAAAAATTGCGTTGTGGCGGCGGGGGGGGGGGCGTAGTGCTCGTGGCCGCCGGGGTAGTCGGCTGTCTCACGTCATGCTCTGATGCAGCGTGTGTTGGATAATAAAGTTTGTGGCCAAAGAGACACACATTGCTGTTGGGCCTCCCTACTACGGTTAGGAGATATATTGGCATTTATGCATATACGGTGTCCGTGTGGTGACCGATATGATACAAGATACGATAACAGAGGGGATTACAAGCACATGTCCGCACCTTGCTTAGGATGTCCTCACCTTGAGCGCCCCAGTGAAAAAATTCCTAGCTATGCCCCTGCCCACTAGTTTTGTACAATAATTGTATCGATATGTGCAAATTGTACAGTCTATCCGTTTAGAGTTTTTTCAGCACCCCATAATCCAAAGTTTAGGACTCAAGATAAAACTAATGAAGGGAACAGACAGATTGTGAACAAACCATGCAGTCAAGTCTGCGCATTCCAGGCCTTCCACCGTCAAACTATTTTCTCCTTGTACATGGTGGGGCACTGAGTGTGTTACATTCCACAAAACACAGGATCCATGAAGATTAGGGACACTGGAATGTGGGGGGGGGGGCAATAAAAAAACCTGAGGAGGAAGCTTTGTGGATTTCGTAGCCTGGCCTGTCAGACGAGTTGTGATGTGCTCCAACAAGCCTGAGTCTTTTAAAGGACTTAAAAATGGGGGTGTGCCTCTTAAAACAGTCCTGTAATTGGGCCATTCCATTTATTCCATTCACCAAAATTCCCTTCACCAAACATAGTCTTTTTTTTTAAACACTCAAGCAACGCAACGTAATAACTTGAATTTATTTAAAGCATAGTCTCGCTTTGTTAAGGGAAACAACGCCCTCTGCTGGTGCTGGATACAAATTCTAAATTCCTGTTTGTTTTTTTTGCTTTGGTTTTTTTTTCTTGTTTTGCTACCCTCCCAGGAAAAAAAAAGTCTGAAAATTCGTTCGCTGGTTGTGGTGCTATTTATCAAAAAGAAAATAGCAAAGCGGAATCCCAGTCGCTTCAAAGTTGTCGGTTTCGGTGCCTGTTTTGTTCACGTCTTCCAGGCCCGTCTCGAACGGGCGGATGTTTAAATTTTCCCTGATCCTCATTTAAAGTGCGCAGGCCATTGCGATGATTTACATGTTCTGATTTCTACACAAAAAAAAAAAAAAAAAAAACCCCACTGAAGTTGGCAAGAGGAGGCGACTTGTGGCGCCCAATTTCTCCCATCAGTTCCTTGCAGTGCAGCCTATGTCCTCGAACCACTCGGAATCCACAGTAGCAGTAAACCGCAAAAAGAGCCTGTGAGCTTTTCCTCGACGGCCAAGTGTTTTTCCCAAAAGGAGAAACATTTCCAACAAGGCTGAGACATTCCTGCCATGCTTTGCGTCAAACGGGGGCTCGCCGTGTCGTAAATCAACGTCGGCCGTAGAGCTCTTCCGAGCCTTGTTCGCTAGAACCTGGCGATTTGTTGTTCCCAAAAGCAAGGATCAATTTGTTACGGCGATACAAAATAGACTGGTCATGTTTTTTCATTTCATTTTTATTTTCCTTGCTGAAGCAGTCTGACAATGCCTTAAAATGTTAAAAGGCTGTGATTTTTGCTTGGTACCTCGACGGGCCAAGTGGGAACGGGTAGGCTCGGGAAAGCCGGATGGATACCAGGCGGGAGCGAGCGGATTCAACTAAGAAAGAATAAATACAGAAAAATAAAAATCGAATCTTTTGATCCCATATGTGGACGCATAAAACATTTACGGTATCTCACAAAAGTGAGTACACCCCTCACATTTCTGCAGATATTTATATCTTTTCATGGGAGAACACTAAAGGAATGACTGACACAATCAAACGGAGTGTTGTTCAGCCTTTGTGGCGGTATAAAAGTGTTGTTCCCTCAAAACACGTTTTTGGTTTTGTTTAGTTTTAACTTATGAAGATACAAAATGCTGCAGAGATTTGAGGGGTTTACTGCCAAACACCCCCACTCTCTTGGCCCTAGTATAAAATAGTGCTTTGCCGCCATCTTGTGCCATCTACAAGCAATTACTAATTCCCCAAATACAAGACACCCCCCCCCCCCCCCCCCCCCAAACAAAAACGAAGACCGAAAGTATGGTTGCGGCCTATAAACGGGAACTTTTTTTTTCTTTTAACGCGACACCATCGGAGAAGATTGATCTGTCAGCCACATAAGCCGAGTTTTGATGCACAGATGCGTATTTTCTCATCGGCCGTCCTCTTACTTACAATAATTACCGGTAAAATTAACTCGGGCTGCATCGCTAGCAAAAAGGATAAAGAATTGCTTTGAGCGCATTCGGCACTGCACCGCCGAGGCGTTCACTAACAATGTGGGAAATCTAAAAACACTTAAATGGCAACAAATATATCATTTACGGATATGATTTAGGAAAATGAGATTCAATCTATTTTGCTATACTTTCTACATTGTCGCCAAACTGTCGGTGCGTCTTAAACATGTAACAAAGAAAACCAGGATTCGGCCCAAGAATTAAGGGTGTGTTTTACTCAGGAGGGTCCCATATTTGGGCTTTTCCTGTTATCGGACAAACAGAATACCTGTTTGCAGTTGCTCATGGAAAAACAACCGTTTGCGTCTTCGCCGTCTGAGGACGAACACGAGTTGGAGTCTGACATTTCGCTATCCGGATCGTTAGCCAGCTTTTTGGCTATGTATTCTTCATACATGGCAGCCACAGTCGCCACTGAGAAAGGAGGATTTTCCTCACCAATCCTTCAAAAAAATAAATAAATAAATAAATAAATCACCTTGACGAGAAGACATTTCCATCCCTTTGTTTAAAAAAATGTAAGGCAGTTATATTACAGCAGTTGTATAGAGGTTTTACTTGTCATGATTTCTCTCACATCCTTAGACTAGAACCTTGTACTTAAGCGCACATCATGGTGCTAGAAAGCTGCGCAAAGAAAGTCGTGCAAACAATTGACCTGGATGCCATCATTTATTTGAAGAATAATCCGAAAATGCAAACTTCAACATAAATTACACATGTGAAATGACACCCATTCAACTACCAGTAACACAAACATATGACAAAGATGAATGCCCCTAGAACTTGAATAATTGCACCGCGGAATGCGTTCTGGGAAGACAAAAGTGTTTTGTTTTGTATTTTTACCCATGCTAGTCTTGGGTAAAAAGTAGCAGGCTGATCCGTACAAATCTGCATCGACTTGACAGCTATTGAAACGCATTGGGAGAAAACACATTTCATTTTGAAAACGAATTGGCAAAGAACCAGTCATTACCTTCTGTCGAAATGGTGGTCAAGAAATCTTTCGGTCTCTGGGTAATGCTGTGGAATTTTTAGTATTTTTGGCGGGATTAGTAAAATAGTCTAGAAAAACACATTTTCTTTGATATGACGCTTCAAATACACAAGTTTCCAGAACAGCTAAGTGGTCTGCAAAGGAGTGCAACTGAACCTTCTTTTATTCACTCACACAGGAGTGAACGCCTACAAGATAAAAAGCAGCCCTAGAGTAGAAGTCATTAAAACAAAGAAGGGAGGCAAAACCCATGACGCGGAATATGTCAGTGTCGGACTCTTTTTTTTTTTTTTATAAAAAGTCAGCGTTGGATTCTATCGGTCAAGGTTGCGATTCGAGGTAGTAAAGGAAGGTTCCTTTAGTAGGCAGCGAGTTCCCATGTACTGCGTGTCAAGTGAAAGAGTCTTTGTTAAAAACAAAGCCGGGTGGTCAATCGACAATTAAACGTTATACTGATATATATTCAATGAATCCAATCAAATATTCGGTTAGCTTTGAAGAGTTCTCTCCTTTTGCATTTACATCAGCTGACCACCAGGTGGAAGCGATGAGGGCGACTCGCTGCAGTCTTTGTACCTTGACCTGAACGCACAGGTGCAAGGGCTGGACTCACCTGCAAAAAGCCTCACCGGGGTTTATCCACAGCGTGAAATCAAGTGGCAGTCGCAGGTCGCAGAATCGCAGCCCGCTTTCATGGCAGGCTCGAAGGAGTTCGGGGTCATTCCTGTTGTACTGGTTTACTCGGATGCACCTATAGGAGACGTGAACTTGAATTCGGATTTGTATTCGTCTCTCGTCGCATCGCGGCGCAGTACCTGTACGCCTCCCCCTTGCTGGGATTGTCGGGGTACCAGTGACCCTCAAATTTCTTCTGCAATGCAAAGCTTAGCCTCTGGATAAAGAGTTCGGTTTTTTGGAATGTCACGTCTTTCGAAACCAGCGTCTTCATTAATGGAAACACAGCATCGGTTATTTCTTGCTCCATATTCCGAAAACTCTCCGATGCGATGGGTGTTCAAAAAGTTCGTCCATTTTGTCTCCTTTTTTTTGTTTTTGTTTTCCCCTTGCAGAGGCAGCGCCAATTCCCGAAAATGGGATGGTAAAAGTCTGGAACTGAAGTTCAAGTCAGAAGCTAAAAGTGGGACTTTATGATGCCAGGGATGCATCATAAAGACCACGTGGACAACATTAAAGGTAGGACTGCAGGTTTAGTCATCATTTTATAAATACACACCATGTTGGGAGATTTATCCCGTATGTCCTTTTGTACACGTTGCTTACCACGGGGTTGTAGAATTCCATTTTTCTTTTAATTTAAGTAAAGAAAGAATATGAATCTTTATGCTCGTAATTTAAGATGAAGTCATTATAATTCAGGACTTTTAGCTGTATTTTTTCAGTGAAACTGTTCAAATCTAAAGAGCTGTACTTTTTCTGTGAACTTCTTACAAGGTTTGAAAGACTTAAAAGCAGCTTTTGTTCATATTGGTTGGGAAGCAAGCAAGCATTTCAATGTTGAGTCCAAATTGAACTTTAGATCTACTTATTATGATTGTAATTTGTACGTTAAATATTCCACTAGCCATAAAGAATCAAAACTGCCACGGCGACAGCAAATGAAACGCATTATTTTGCACTTTTTTTTATTTGTCAATTGAACGCATCACATCAAGCAGTGCAAAAAAAGAAAACAAATCCATTATGAAGAAATAGAAAATAGTGTCCACGTCAATGGCAATCCTAAAGCTCTGTCACTGGCTGAGAAGTTCAATCAGACCTTAAAAGTGTCAAATATCATCAAAGGTACACTCAAAACAGTCTGGTGTCTTGAAAAAATAAACAGGTGCATATGTCTGGTGATAAAGGACATCATCCAACTATGAGTGTGTTCTGTTGGTGAACATTAGTATCATAGTTTTGGTCAGTATTATTTGAATGTGAAAATAGTTAGTGCGCGTTGCCACGATAGCTCAAAGTTGTGAACCGATTTAACTAACGCAGAAATGCATAGAATGATTACACCCGTCGACTCAAATGCACAAGATAGCGGAGCCTCGCCGGGGTTCCTCTAGAGTTCCGTCCTTCCCCGGCTAATCGAATCTGTGGCGGCACTCGCGGAGGCGGAGCCCGAGGCCCCATCCGCGTCTTTGGGCCGGAAAGACAGCGAGGCCGAATTGATGCAGTAGCGTTTCCCGGTGGGCTTTGGACCGTCGTCAAACAGGTGTCCAAGATGGGCTCCGCACTGTGTTCGGATAGCAAATGAAGCATTTGGTTTGGATTTAAAGTGGGCTTATTTTAGAATACTGATTTTTCTATTGATGGATCTAGAGAGTGCCTGCACACCCATTAAATGTAAAACAACAAATCTTGCTTTTTTTGTTTTGTTTTGTTTTTTTCAAGGAAACTCATGGTTAAAAGTAACTCAGCAATTTTGTCCGTTATCTAGTTCGAGTGGCCTTAGTGTACCTGGCCACAGGTGGTCTCCACTCTGTGCATCCCATAGGAGAAATCATCTGACACGTCGATGGACTCCTGTTTCACGAGGTCAAAGAAGGAAGGCCAACCTGTGTGACATAAATACAGATAGACTGACTAAATTGGAGGCACGTAACTACTCTCACATGTCCTCCTGAGCCCCAGCCGATTCATTAGTGTCCACTGTGGTGGACGTTTTTTCTTTGGCCTACTGCATCGTGCGCTCAGCACGGGACAGCCGACGTTATCCCGGGCCAGGATGCAATCGACTCGGCTCTTTTTCCGAGACGAAATGGACAACGGCGGAAAAAAATGAATGGGCTGGCTCTCGAGAGGATAGTATAATCAGTTTGAGGTTCTGCGGGTTCCAATGTTAATGTTGTGTTTGTATGTGCAGTACAAAAATGAAATGAGAAGAAGAGCACAATCTCTCCCCAGCCATTCAGATTGCGCTTACCTGATCCTGAGTCAAATTTGGATTTTGAACTGAAAAAACAAAAACGAGAAAAACACTTACTTTTGACTTACTTCCCAACTATATTGCGTAATAGCTACAGCTAACTTACTGTTATGTAGTTGTAAGATTGAGGGTTGAAATGAATCCTTGACTAATTTAGGCACCTCCCTACATCTTATTTTCTTGCCTCCGGTAGTCGCTTATCAGCGTCCGCGTCAGGAAAAGTCAACATGTCAAAGCAATTGCAGATGATGCTCTGCATGACGGTAAACCATCGGCATAAATTAGCCCCTAGCGAGCGGCGCTCGTTGCCCCGCAGAAGCTGGTGACAGCATTTATTTTCCCAAGCGGGTAAATACATTTTGGTTGCCGACCTCCCGATTTAGGTGCCGGCAAAATCACTCCTGCGGATCCCATGTCCCTAATGTTCCCAGAGAGGAAACTACTGTGCTCCTAAGCACAGTTCAAATTGAAGTATTACAAATGAAACGATGAAAGTTGCGCTATTCATAATGTAAGGGCCATGTGTAAGTTGGTGCTCTGTGTGTATAATTGTTGTATTTACCAAGCAAAAAACATATATTTTACATTTTATCCAAATAGTTACATTACTAAATAGAATTTTCTGCAGGATATTCAAATGTCAAAATACTCGGTATCCGCCACCATAGTCAAATCTGAAATACAGTAAATATTAGAGCAGTAACTAATGACTTAAATAATCGATCAATCTGCATGGCTTTTGTTTTCAAACTGACATTGCAAAAACGTTTTTTTCATGATTTGGTTGCTGAATTGAACTGAAACATCCTAACAATAATCTGATGTGTTGGTCAATATTTTCTGAAGTAGTAGATGTTTGCAACTCTTTTATTTAGATTCAACACACAATGTCACCTCTCAGAGTGAAAAAAATCGAAATATTTCTGGTTGGGACTGTGGAATTCGGAGCATTTTGACAATTTGACGTCTCTAAACAATGAATCATTCAGCAAAAATAATTGTTGTATAGTAGTTGTGACGACACGCTGCATAGAAAAAGTCTTACCTGAACAAGGGTGCTCCGCAGACTACACACAAGTAAGTTCCCTCTTCCTTGTGGTATGTGAACTCTCCCGTGAAGGCGCTGTGCAGAAGGGCGAAAGAAGTACTCGCACACCGCACTTGACTTGACTTAGAGATATAAACAGCAATATACCATGCATCTGGGGGAAAAATAAAATTGAAACAAGTCCCAATACCGATATCAGACTGACACATTATATTTGGGCAGGTGCTGTGGAAGACATGTCAGCCGTGTGGAGATCCTTAAAGGGAAGGTGAGCCATGAAGCTTCATTTCAATATGCCCATGTCCATATAAATGTGGAAATGTAACTGTGCAATAACACAGTAATTGTACGTTGTCATTCTCCACCACTGGCAGTAAAAAATACAAAAATCACTCAAACTTGATAAGATAGCTAAAGAATAAGTATCTGTGTTTGACTTTCACATGTTCAATAAGCAAATGTCACTTTAACACAAAACAAAGGCCAAAAAACGCGAGCAATTTACTTAAGAAAACGTTCGAGTGGTTGAAGGCCGGCATTACCTCTCTGTTCCGCGTTCCTGGGTCACATGATACTGCAAGGGCGTGAGACGTTTCTTTATCTCCTCCTGAGAGAAGGTCACCGGCCATGTTTTCTTGGTTCGAGCAGCTCCTACGGGAATAAAACTAATGATATTAACTGAGTTGCCTCCGCAATTAAAGCAGCAAATTATTCTTGTCCTCCTGAAACTTGTTCTTTGCTTTGGCAGATGCCTTCGTTTTCATCATCATCCATAAACAAATCCCTTAGGTGTCAATTAGTCCAACCAAATCAACCCCACTCAGTGCGTGCAAGCTGCAAGAAAGCCAAGCAGTGAACCGTTTGCTTTGTCTTGTTCTACATGTGACAACAAACAGCCATGAAACTAAAGCATTAGCATACACCCGTGTTGATTTTTAATACGCTGCGATCATTGTTAAAGCAAATTGGCAACTCCTCCTCCGAGTAACTGTTATTGCGATTATTGTTATGACGATCCCTGCTATGTTAGCATTAGCACTGCGCTAACAGTATGGGCAGTGAGCTAATGTTTGCGTCATCTTTTGTGATATTTTAACTTTCGCTTCCACGTCACTTTTGTACTGAACAAAAACAATGGCGCGTGACAATTGTGAGTACAGTAGATAAAGTTCTCCTTCAAGCCAACATTGTTTTTCTTCTTTGAACCACAAACTCGTTGAATGACTCAACGGCGCCTCTGCTGGCAGTGGCGTTACACTGCTCTTCATTTTGCCTCAAAACAACAATGAAAACCATACCATCGACAAAGGTCAGTAACATCTAACCGTACGCGGAAGATTTGGGAACCTCGCCGGGACAAATAAATAGGCGTCCGGATTGAAGGCCAATAGTGTTGATCGGATCGGCCTGGAAACTGGATGTGCGGTTGCTTTTCCCAGGGAGGTTTGATGAAAATAAAGAAAACCAGTGAAAGCAGCGTATGGTGTGAACACAAACACGCACGCACGCTGGGGGAGTGTTAAGACATGCTGACACACCAGCCAAATGTTAACGCTTTTTAAGAACGAGGAGAGGCAGAGCACAGCAGGCGCACGGCACCCAGTCAGTGGACCTGAGGGAAGACTGCAGGACCTCAGAGTCACAGGCTGACCCTTGCTTATTAGATGGAGAAGATTGAAGCCCGACATGGCTGCTGAAGAGAGACACTCCACTAGAATCAAAAACACCCTCCTCAGCGGGGCTTTACAACAAGGCCTGGCCTGGCTTGGCCCGGGCTGGATGAAGAGGAGCAGACACATGGAAAGATAACACAAAAGGTCAGGAGAACGGACAGGGTTATTTGGGGATTTCCAGATCATGCAAGACGTGGAAAGCCATGGCTTCGACTTGGAAAGCGCAGCGCACCTGGGAAGGAAACAAAATGTTAGCTGAATATCCCAGCCGTCTTCAGAGATTACGGCGAAGGCAAATGGATCGCGAGAGGACGCGTCCGATAAGTTGAGCTCACAAACTCCCACTCTGACCAATGAACAGGCTTTTGTTACTTTGAGACAAAATGGAGGTAGGCAAAGGTTTCATTTACACAGGACGCTGCCCAAACATCAATAAGCTCTGTGACCATTCTTTTCATTCAACGATTAACACTGTTAGCCGTTTGTTTGGAGAAGTGCTGTTTTGTTTTCTTGCCAGGAAGTTCAGACGATGTGTTGAACGCTCCGGTTTGGTAAGCGAAGGATTGTCATTGGAATCGTCGCCGAATCCGTTCCAATTCCGCGGAAATTCCAGTCGTGGTTCATTGCTCGGATTTCTGTGTTGGCGGGCGGGGTTCGAAACCGTCTTTGTGCAAATGAGATTGTAAATGGATGGATGAGTTGAACATTGAAACCGGACTAGCGTTGTGGAATGGCATATGGTGGCGTTTCCATGTATGGCTAAAGCTCAAGAAAAATGACTCTACCTAGCAGACATACTGCCGGGTGGCAGACTGAGCTGCTGCCTTGCCCAGTGAGACGGTGCAAGGCCAGGGACAGCCCACGTCTAAGCAGGGCGGCCATGAGATTGTCACACTATAAAGAGAAAGAGAGTAGGCGGGATTATTTGCATTAATCTGACCAGTTGTGCTGTCTAGGAATGTTTCTCGTCTATTTATTTATTTATTTTGTGGGCTGCAAGTAACATAAATAAGAGTAGTCCAACTAGAGGTTGGGGTGACTTCAATATAAATAGCTCAGCCGCAGCGCGTACTGAATAAAGGCAGCGCGGTGTAGCGTTACAAGTAAACTATCCGAGGCATTGTTGTTTTTTCCACGCAAACTAAACTTTGTGAATATTATATCAAACGGGCTGCTTATTCTTTTGTTGAAGCACATTATACATGTTTCTTTGCGATCTTGAAACGGCAAGAGCCTATCAAAATCATAGCAAATATCTTATGTCCATATGCTAGAGGAAAATTTAATGTCCCGTATGTCGAAGTTGTTTTATTTTTTTAATCCAAAACTGAGCAATCGAAAACAAACTTTAGACGTTCCTTTGAAGCATGAAGAAATACGTATCAATTATTATTGTCTGACAAGATGTGCATAGTTTTAATTGTGCCCAAAAAAATGTATCCTCTGTAGAGATCGATAGTACCGTAATAGTTTGTTCTTCTAGGAGCCTGGTGGTAAAATTACATAAACAGCTGGAGCCATCGAGAAGGTGCCATATTGAAACGCAGGGTATTTTCCCCCCCTTCTGCGTGCCCCAAGCTCCACCACGGAAACAAAAGCAATGGACTCCGTTTACGACATTGTTATTGACGAACCAGTAGCTCGTCTTGCAGCCTGAAATGCAAGTCATCATTTCCAATAGCAGTATTTAAACGCAAGCATTTGTTATTCATATGTAACTAAACTACATACCAAGGGAGAGAAGGCGTAGGATCGCGAAGTAAAGTAAAAGGCGACTACAAAGTGACAGTCTGCCGGCGACTGGCTGAAACATGAGCTGTAGATGGGACCGACACTACCGGACAAGCTTGGTAACACGTCCCGCGACACTTCCAGCTATGCAACAGCGCAGCTTCAACTGCAGGACTTGTCCATATATGGGTCCGATGTCTTTTTTTTTTCCCTAATGTGGAGAAACTTTATTTAAAATCAAAATGTTTACAGTACATGCCAAAATTATAAATATACGGTTTCTGATTTTATCCTAAAGCGTAAAATGCACGATAAGCTTTAAAAGAAAAGTACAATAAACACATCGGTTTTTGTTCCGGTAAAGCTTAGGTGGGAAAAAAAAAGTGTTTATTTGCGTTGTTTGATGACGTCATATCCCCGCGTCCTAGTTCTGCGTTAGTCTTCGGCTCAGTTTTGCTGTTTTCGGATTAAAGAACGACATCCAGAGCATTTTGACGATGAGCAGTGAAACATACCCGAGGTCTTCGATTGAAGATGACTTCAACTACGGCACAAATGTCGCTTCAGCCAGCGTGCAAATACGAATGGGTAATCAAAGTAGTACAACGGATCCGACGTATATCGAATACCTCGCTACTTGGCTAGCATAAAAGAAAGATTTGCTCCGTTTTGTTGACAGTGGAGATTTTTTTCCCCTCCAAGTTGATCAAATTCTACGATTAACATCAAACGAACAAAACGCCTTGGCGTGATACATTATACTACCAGAAATGTATCATACAAGCCTAATAGAAAAACAGATACAAAGCTTAATGGAAACATAAATAACGCGTAATGCATTGTCCCAGACCATTCATATTGTCAGCTTGTTTGTATGGCTAGGCCACGTATAATGTAATGCCACTTCCAAACCTTGATTTTCACTGGCGAAGCATTCTTGCCGATCTGGTTTTAATAATGGGACCTTAACCCTTGTGCAGTATTTTGAACATTTTTGGGTTCTTCAATATTTTTGCCAATTTTAGGTAGTATGATAACTAAGTTGTTGTGCCGTGTTCAACTTTGACAGGTTTTCACCATCTGGGTGAAATTTCAGCTCCCTCGTGTCCTTTTTCGATGCATCCATCTTGATGTGAAATGCCTTTGTTGTAAAGATTTAAGGATTGGACAAAATACTGCACAAGGGTTAATTTCATGCCAGAGGTAAGCCGTTATCTCACTAAAACCATCAACTTTGTTTTTCAGACTTCTTGCGGAAGGTGTACACCCTCCTGAGCTTGCAGATCATCCTGACGACAGGCACTTCTGCCCTTTGTATGTTCTCGCAAACCATCAAGGACTTTGTCCATGCTAGGTGAGTATGTGTTTGTCCATTTAATAGTCAATAAATCAACACGCGACCTGGTTTATAGCCAGTCTTATAAATACCTGATTTTATAAATGCAAGATTTCAATTTGACCTTCTGCCAATTGCAGCCCTGCTGTTGTTTTGGGTTCCGCTTTGGGCTCTCTGGTCCTGCTGCTGGCCTTGGCCGTGTATAGACACAAGCATCCGGTCAACCTCTATTTGCTGCTTGTATTTGTAAGTTGAATGTTTCTTTTGGCCGCACAGAAAATACTATTACGCTATTGTTGAACCAAATGCTTTTGATTGAGTTTAAAAACAAAATTGCATGACAAATGAGGTACACTTTGTATTTTGCTGTATGTCTTGACATTTTGTGTGCTATTTGCAGACATTGCTGGAGTCAATCTCAGTGGCCACTGCGTGTAAGTAGAACTGAAAACCGTTGAGAAGTAATTTGGTTTTGTCAATACATGAGCTTCAGACACCAAGTGCGCCAAATTGCCACGGTACCACGGTACAGTTTTTCTTGGTCTTTATACAGTGACCTTCTACGAATACTCCACTGTGCTCCAAGCCTTGATCCTGACCTGCGCCGTGTTTGCCGGACTAACCGCCTACACCTTCCAGTCCAAGAGAGATTTCACCAAACTGGGAGCAATGTAAGTCGGCTCAAGAAGAAATAACGCGTCTAGATTTACAGGGGAATCTGCTCTGTGTTGCAGCCTTTTTTCCGGCTTGTGGATCCTCCTGATTGCAAGCTTTATGAGGGTGAGTGGATCTTGGAATGACGTTGGTTTAATGTGTTCAATTTGCTTTGTAAAACTACCACATCAGAGCCTTAACTGGGATTTTTCATTTTGAGTCTGCGGTCTTGATGGTTGCTCCCTTGACTCTCTTGGCTCTTTGTCCTCAGATCTTTTTCCAAAGCGACAGCACAGAGCTGCTGTTCGCCGGGACCGGGGCGCTCATCTTCTGCGGTTTCATCATCTACGACACCCACCTGCTGATGAAGCAGCTCTCCCCCGAGGAGCACATCTTAGCCTCCATCAACCTCTATTTGGACATCGTCAACCTTTTTCTTCATATCTTGCGTATCCTGGACTCCATGAAAAAGCACTAAGAAGGCCAGTGTTTTGCTATCTTTGGTCTAACGCTGTGGGCGGCTTTATCGACAGTTTCTTTCTTTACCTGTCACTCCCAAATTTTGCACAGAGAAGCTGGTGGGTAAAATGATTTCATCAACAGAAATTAAGTATATTCTGAAGGGATCAAAATGCTGTTTTCTTGGTGAGTGTTGTAATCGGCAGTCTTATTTTTGTGTCTGTTTTGAAAATGTCTTTAATTTAGTTGCTTAACTTAATCTATGTGCAATATTCAACATGGGATACTGGTGCAGATTTGATCAGTTTCCATGGTTCACTTGCATGCCTAATGTTTGCTAAGAGTGAATATGGGGTACATTGTGTCCCTTTTAATCCCAGTTGTTTTTGGTCTTTATTGTAACTTTAATCCTCCTCCTGCGGATTAAATATGAAACGTCAGCACGTAGAAATACGCATCTCGCCTTTTGTTTTTACATCGCTTCATGTGCGATTTCCGAATACATCTTACACACCCAAATTATTCTTGCGTTTTCACAATTATAAACCATTTAAAATGATAAAGAAAAAAATACATCAACCGTGTGTGAATAGCAAGGTCCTAATGTTCCAGATGAAATTATTTTTCTCCACTATTTACAAGGTATTATAACGTCTTGAAATCAGTGCAAGGAACGTTCAGGCTGTTGTATAGTCACGTGTGCAGGAGTAACCAATCTGTGGCTCGTTAGGTGTCTGCCACAGCCAGCCAATCAGCGTCGCCCTTTTCTTGTTTGGGTGTCATTGACGGTCGGCACAACGTCATGAACTACATGACTGCCATCTCGCGGAGAAAATGCGAACAGCACCATTTTCCGTATGCGTTAAGAGTAACCTTAAGTATTTGAATCATGTTTCATTTCCTGAAAATACTTTTTATAATTGACAGTATTTGTAATCGGAATTTGGGACCTGTCTTGTCAGTAATTCATAACTGGAAAATATCTTACTAAAATAAAGAGCGAAATGTTTAGATGATTACGCCTCCGCGTGTGGTCTTTTTCCAGAAAGGTGCAAATAAACTCGACGGGGGAAAAAACGAAGACGGTCTTTAATGCGTTTTTTGCGCGTTTTCACGTCTGTTAAAATGTGTGCTCTAATCCAATTAGAAGACTGCAGCCTGTCCCTTTGCGCGGCACCACTTCCGGCCCAAAAGTCCTTTGCCAGAGTTGGACCAAGATGGCGTCAATGCAGTTAACGGACGAGGAGCTCTACTCCGAATTGAAGCGTTTTGGTTTCACTCCGGGTCCGGTTACGGAGCACACTCGGCCGGTGTATTTGAAGAAACTCAAGAAGCTTCGCGAAGAGCGCCAGCGAGGAGTTCGAGCAGCCAAAAGCCGCAGCGGCACAGACGTCAACAGCAACGGTGGCGGTGACGCGGCGGGAGCCAGGCCAGCCAGCCATAACGTCACGCACCTGAGCGCCAGCGGGAGACCGGGCCGGAAGTCCACCGTCCTCGGCTTCAGCTCGGACGATTCGGACGCCGAAACTCCCCTGAGAAGGAAAGCTCTCAATCACAACGACGGAGCGCCGCGGAGGAGCCCCGCTCCGAAGAGCAAGCTCGATCAGGAAAAAAGTCGACATGGCGCGGGGGGTCCACTGAACAGCAACAGTTCGACGCTGGCTCCGACGGGGAACCGACGCGTCTCCTCTGGATGGAGATCGGGCGTTAAATCGAGTCTCGAAACGGAAGGACGGGATTACGACGAATCCGAGGGCGAATGCGAGGGGAGCCAAGACAAGTCCTCGCGGTCTTTAAACGGCAGTAGGGTGTCGCACTCGCACACGAGAAAGCCAGCCGGGAATTACTCCGACTCGGACGAAGAGGAGCTTTGGGGCCCCGGTTGGGACCGACAGCGAGCTCGTCTCGACCCCAGACGGGTCCACGCCAAGGCGCCGAATCCACCCGGGAGTCTCAACATGGTGGGCAGACGGAAGGCGGGGGGAGATTGCGACGACGCCAAGAGAAGCGGTCCGAGGAAAAGCACCTACGCGTCGCCGTCGGAGAACCACAGAGGAGAAGGCGAGAGGAACACCCGCGAGGACGCCGGCGGCTTCGGCCTCGGCCTGGGCCTCGGCCCCGGCCCGAGACCGCGCTTTTCCGGCTACAGCAGCCTGGCCCGCAGCTACAGGAGCAACCACTCCAACCACACCGCCCCCAACCACTCGTACGACCAGCCCCCGAAGGAGAAGCGCTCGGCCGCACCGGAGGATGAGCTTTTCCAGCAGTTCAAAAGAGAAGAGGTGGCCGCCTCCGGCACGTTCAGCGCCCACTACCTGTCCATGTTTCTGCTCACGGCTGCGTGCCTCTTCTTCCTGGCGCTGGGTCTCATGTATCTCAGGATGAGGGGCACCGGGTCAGCGGAGGTGGATGGAGTCAGTAAGTAGCACGAAAAGAGTCTTCCAATTCCAAAAGAGTCTTTCGCGACTTCCGATTCCCGTACAGCAGAAAAGATCGCGCGAAATCATGACGAAATAAACAAGAATTCATCATGCCAAGAACTCAAGCGACAAAGGCTTCGATTGTATTTTTCGCCATATCAGTCGAAACAAAAACCTACATTTCTGCGTCTGATCAATTGTCCTTTGTGTGAATTCTCATGATTTTT
Organism: Hippichthys cyanospilos; assembly: GCF_059441005.1. Taxonomy (NCBI): domain Eukaryota; kingdom Metazoa; phylum Chordata; class Actinopteri; order Syngnathiformes; family Syngnathidae; genus Hippichthys; species Hippichthys cyanospilos. The sequence continues at coordinate 886,290 of NC_142390.1, read as the reverse complement.
TTTTAACTAAATTCCTGGAAAATGACCCAGTTTATAAATTGCAATAATTAGACAATGGCTTCTGAAACCTCAGTTTGTACGGCCATGATACTGTTGGTGCTGCACCAACCCAAATTTTTTGATTTAATTTTTTTTTTAAGTAAATAAAAAATCTTAGAACTCTCACACATGACAAGATGACATTAATAAATATGCACAGCTCGCTGTTGGACGATCTGCTTTTATGTAAGTAGGAATGAAACAATTATTCAAATCCCCAAAAAGCTAAATCTCTACTCCAATCTTTAGCAAAGGCAGCCAATATTTGAATCGGGCTCCCAACTTCTTGTGCAAAGCAGCGCGATGTCATCCTGCTTAGCCCTCATAGAGTGGCCACTGATGTGCAGGTGTATGAAACTTCATTCCGTGGATGACAATTTAGGCTAGCATGTGGACAATGACTCACTGTTCTTATGGCCGTCTGTCTTATTGCAAAAAATTTCCTGACGTTCGCTTGAACTTGCCTTCTTATGTTTGTTCCTATTCTGACTGCATCATTTTGTCTCTTTATTTTTTTGCAGTAAAGAGTCACCCGTTTGGCAGCGAGTTTGACACGATGAATGTAAGCGTGATTTTTCGATGTCATTTTTGCTTTCAGAAATGCGTAGTAGCTGTAGGACACGAGAAGAGATAGTTTGAGAATAATGTGTGAATTTTCCACGCCTGCAGAACAAGACCGTGAGGGACCTCATCTTGAAGCTGCTGCTCAAGCTCCATGACCATCTGGCGCACATTGCTGGTAGGTATTAGTGTTTTGCCCTGCAAAGCTGCAAATTCGCCGCCACTGGGTTTTTTTTAAAAATATAATACAAACAACACATGTTTTTTCTAGTTCTGTATTCCTCTAACATTCTGAAATTACAGCATGCGAACCCTCTTTCTTGTTTGATTGTTTGTCTTTTTTTTTTTGCAGGACAACATGACTGCGGAGACCAGCGATATCCAAACAGAAGTCTGTCCATAGACGACGCCTCTGCTTATTTGACGGTATAGTTAAGAATAAACGGCCGGCGTAACTCTGCCGCCGCTACCGTGTGTGCTAATGTCGCAAAGAAAAAAAAAATGTTGTCTTTCCATCCCTAGGCTCAGAACGAGAAGTTCAAAGATTTAATTTACACGGCACTAGAGTGGATCCGCCGGACGGGCCAAGATGTCGGGATAAGGTGGCGGTAGTCGACCTTAGCACGCCGATTGCGGTTTTATTGGCGCTGACCGCGCACGCGCGCGTTTTAGGTTGGCCGGCCGAGTAGCCGACAAGCCCATGACGAACGTTTCGGAGGTGGCTTGGTTAGAATCCACGCACCCAAGGATGGCCTTCACGTGCCGCTTCCGCCGAGCTTTCCTCACCGTCGTCGGCAGAGTCTCCGTCTTGGCGGCAGGTTGGCTTGAATTGAGAGGAATTTGCCCGGGGCGCGAGCCAATCATGCGTGTGCATGTCTGTACAAAGCGGTAGGCGGCGCGTGGGGTCTGATGCGCTACGTCAAGTATCGCTGGAAGAGAGAGGAGGAGGAGACCGGACAAATGTATCACATGGTGGAGAGGATCATCGGTAAGAAGCCGAAAGAAAGTGGGAGGCGTGTTCGGATGCCCCACGTTTCCTCAAGGTGGCCTCCCCCCTCCACAGATGTACTAAGGAGCCATAATGACGCTTGTCAAGAAAACCAAGATCTCAAGCCCTATCTGCCCATACCTCACGTCAGAGACTCCCTGGTTCAGCCTCAGGACCGGTCAGTACAAAGCCGCCTCCAATAACCAGTATTGACCCTGGGGGTCGGGGGGGAAGTAGCGTTGTCGTCTATATTGAAAAACATTTGTGTTGCCTCGCAGGAAAAAAATGCAGAGAATCTGGGAGCGCGCTGTGAAATTTCTGTCCGCCAACGAATCCCGAATTCGAACGGAGAGCCAGAAAATCGGGGGGTCGGACTTCCTGGTCTGGAGGTGGATCCAGCCGTCGCTCGGTTGTGACAAGGCCTCCTCCGTTCCCTCCAAAGTTTGGCAGGGAAAAGGTAGGGCGCGGCAAAAAGCGCCGCCGCGCCCCTGCCATTCGTTTTGACGCCAACCCCTTGCTTTTTCATGTCCAGCTTTCCCCCTTGACCGACGGAATTCCCCACCAAATAGCCTGACGCCGTGTCTGAAGATCAGGAACATGTTCGACCCGGTCATGTGAGTCGCGATCTCCGTGGCGTCTGTGGGCCGGGCGCGTGTTTGTGCCTAAAGTCACCATTGACCCATCCAATTCTGCTTTGGGCGGGGCCCGCCAGTCGGAAGGGCAGGGCTGACCCATCGGGCGCTCGCCGCGACGGTCGAACGTTAAATAAAAAAGGCAACTATCGGGGTCTACCTCCGTACCGAATGGTTTTTCTGCCTTCAGGGAGGTCGGGGAGAACTGGGATCTGGCCATCCACGAAGCCATCTTGGAGAAGTGCAGCGACAACAATGGCATCGTCCACATCACGGTGGACAAGAACTCTCGAGAGGGCTGCGTCTACGTCAAGTGCCTCTCGGCGGAGCACTCAGGGAAAGCCTTCAAGGCGCTTCACGGTTCTTGGTTTGACGGTAGGCCGATTCTTCCAAATGGGAATTTGCATCGGTATCTGGTTTTCTTTGGAGGCTCAGACCGTGGCGCGTTTGTGGCGGCAGGCAAGCTGGTGACGGTGAAATACCTGCGTTTGGACCGCTACCACCAGCGCTTCCCGCAGTCTCAGGCCTGCAGCACACCCCTCAAGGCCTCCAGCCTCGGCGCAAAGGCCACGAACAGTACGGCCGGCTCGGCCAAATCCTCAGGCTTCTCGTGAGATCCCCCCCCCCCCTCCCTTTTTTTTTTTTGTTTATTTTGGGGTCTTTTTTTGCCTTCCTCCGGTGGTCCTAACTAACAGGGATGCCGTAAGTTTTTGTTTTTTTCCTACATTTCTATATGACTTATTTTCCCAGTGTTGGTTTTCTACAATGTTCATATGGGGGGAAAATCTCACAGATGTAACAATTTCCTCTGGGTTTCAAAGCGCGAGCAAGGACTCAAATCATGCGTTTCTTCCACAGTCCGGTCCGCGGCTTTTTCTGAACGATAAGGCCGCCGCATGCATCGGTGTCTGCCTCCACGTCGGCGCCCAATACAGCACTGTCCGTTCCCTCTCGCTCTTTCTCGCGAACGTCGTCGTCGATGCTAGGGAGGCGCGAGCGGACGTGAAGAGGACGCGCTGTAAATACATGGGAATAACGGCACAAGCTTTATCCGCATTCAAGGAAAGCCCAAGGCTCTGCACCCCACCCCTACTTTATTTTTTGATATTTTTTTTGTTGTCAATAGCCGCCGTTTGTTCCTTTTCTTCCCCGATGAGTTCCATCTTAAAGCGGGGCTCCCGGCAACAAAATCGGGAGTCTTGCCCTGTACATTTGCCTAAGCTTTCTTTAGTTTTGGTCAAATATATTATGTTATGATACATCTGTATTATTTACCTCGGTTAAGTCTGGCGCTTTTTCCTCATTTTACCGGTTACATTTCACTTTTTTTTTTTTTTTTTTACACACATATATACATATATATATTTTCTATCCTCTATCCCCTTTTGTAAAAATGTCCCCGCGACATTTGGAGCGCTCGAAACATGTTAATGTTTTGTAATTTGATATATTCCAAACTATTAATAGACATAACAGCTTTTTTAAAGCACCACTTTATCAACACTAAGATGCACCTAATTCATGTTTTCAAATGCAGTCAATTGAAAGTCGCATTCAGTATTTGCAGTGTATTATTGTACGAATGATGCACACTGACAGATGTTCACAAACCTGGTGCAAACACTTTGCAGCAGACATCCCAACTGTGCCTTAATTGTGTGTGTCTGTGTGTGTGTGTGTGTGCACGCTTTTGTTTGGTTTTTTGTTTTTTTTTTTTGTCTTTTGCAAGGATGGGCACTGCATAGCTGTTGGGGAATGTACAAGGTTTGAAATGTTGATATTGGTGTAAAGGGGTGAGGAAAGCCTGCCATAGATGTAGTTTTGCTAGGATTTGACATCTGAGATTTGGTTATTTTGTAGCATTTTTTTCTGATTTATTAAACCAAATGCTCCTCTATTTATATATTTTTTTTAATCAGCCATGGTGATGTACTATTTAATGTCACTAGAACTGTTACATATTGTGTCATAGCTCTTTTCTTTCCATTAAGGATCGAATTTACATCCGCTGCCAGACAATTGTGTAAAACGAAATAAAGAAGACTTCCATTAATAAGGTAAATTGTTGGCGCTCTATATATATATATATATATATATATATATATATATATATATATATATATATATATATATATATATATATATATATATATGGTTTATTTTTTTGCTACTAATATATGATGTGTGTCCCAAGGTATAAGTTTGGGCGGCATCAAATTGCTCTGCATAAACATGCTTTCGAACTAATTTGACAGTGTCAACTTTAGGAATATCATACTTTTAACTATGTCGAACGCGTTACAAAACGTCACCAAAATACCGTGGCCAAATATTGTCGACAGATGACGTTACCCGAAACAGGCGTCATTTTCAGCGCTGGCGTGACGTCATTTAAAAGGGACGGCATATTTACAACTGCGTATTAAGAAGTCTTTCGACCTTACCCGTTTGTATTATACTATTTCGTATTAAGTGCCCTAAAATACCAAATGGGGATAGAAAGTGTGAAAGAACAAATGTCTGAGATTGCCGCTCGTGTTATAAAATAAAAATTTATGACGACGTCAGCCGCATTTGACGGACATCCCTGCATGTTGAAACCTAACTTGATAAGGGACGTCGACCAACGAAATTAGATGATTGGCTGCGAGTCATGCGGGGGGCGGGCTCAAATTGCGATTATATTAAAGCGCGATTTACTTTCGATTTCAGTGCAACTTTTCGACCGCAAGCGAACGAACGCACCCACGAGGCTTTTCCGTGTATGTTGGTATCAAACATGAAGGTGATCGCGACATTGTCTGTTCTGGCCGCTGTTTTTTGGCAAGGGGACTCCAAGTTCCGTAAGTATGCAACTCTACATCATTCGCAAAGTGTGCACGCGCGCCCGCCCGCGTGTGTGTTTTATGCGTCAAGTTTTGAAAAAAGTTGATTGTACTTTTATACATATAATTTAAAAATATCAAGCAAAAAAAAAAAATAGGTAACTCCCATCGATCCAGTTAAGTTTCGGTTTCTTGGAAGTCGTGCGCTGCAGTGACTCTGCCCTCCACCGGCAGCAGTGGAAATTACCCTCAAGTCTTCGTTTTTCTTTGTTTTTCTTCTTTCTTTTACATAAGCATTCGCACTTCATTTACTCTCCGCATTTATAACAGGCGCCTCTGTAATATCTGCTTTTCAACCGTGAACTTGGAGGTTAATCTGACACTTTTAACTGGGAATGTGCAAGTGGTTCATTCTGATTCTATTTTTGACGACGTGGGTCTTCTCTGCTCTAGAATCCCCAACAGTCCAAGTATACAGCCACAAGCCGGGAAAATTTGGAGAACCAAACACGCTGATCTGCCACGTGAGTCAGTTCCACCCCCCTGACATCAGCATCCAGCTGTTGAAGAACGGCGAGAACATGGTTAATGCCATCGAGACCGACCTGAGCTTCGAAAAGAACTGGCACTTCCACCTGACCAAGCACGTAGAGTTCACACCCACGAGGGATGACAAATACATCTGCCGGGTCACTCATGCTTCCGATCCTTCCAGAGATATTACCTGGGGTGAGTAAAATTCCGAACTTCGCTGGTGGTCGTCCGTTCCGTCAAGTAGAACTAACAGGCGATCGCCGGAATTGTTCTCGATGACCTTAAGAGGAGTAAGTGTCCTTTTTGGCGTGTGCCTGTGGCGGCTTTTGGGCCATTGTGGTAAATGCAGCAATAAAAAAGTTTTACTGGCATGTTAACATATATAAGAGTAAAATGAAGAGTTTTTTTTGTCTAAATGACATTACCGCAAGTTCAAAATCGTCGATTTTACCATGAGGTGGCTTGAACGCGGAAATGAGATCGTGGGCGAGTCGGCTTTGTCCGTCGGTATTTCTCGTTGGCGCCGTCAACAAGTGCTGTACAGTAACTCCAAATGAAATCAAAATGAAAATAACTTCAATTGCAGTATTGCATGTATTTTTTATTGTAGTGGCTATTTTGAAAGATTGACCTTTTTTTCACGCGTGAAATGTGCCCCACTATTATAATTGAAGTGAATGTTGATGTTTTCTTTTGAGTGAGAGATTTATTTTTTTTGGTCTTCTTCCAGAGCCCAACATGTGAGCAGGGTCCAAGGACGTAATTCCATCCAAATCCTGGCAGAAATCATGGATTTCTGTGTCGGAACTTCACAGTGTTTCTCGCTTCTTCTGCATTCTGTGTCGCACTTTGGGATTCTGCTTCAAATGGCTTCATTTTCAATCAACCCATCACACAAAGACATATTTACTCTGTCATTATACCATCAATTCACAATCATTTTTTGAAGGGCAGTATCACGATGAAGAGAACTACGAATATGATTAACGTGAGCGTTTCGGTCATTGTGTCCTAATCAACGATTAAACTTGTTTTATGGTCTGTGTGCTTTGTAAGCCTCGATCAAGGATTTGGACTAATAAAGGTTTTCCTTTAAGAATTTGTTCAATAAATCTTTTCAAACCCCCACAATTATGTCGTCAAAAATGGCAGTTGATATTTCATTGCATTTGTTTGTCCCAGCGTCGGCTCATAAACGTTTCGGGTAAAGGAAGTCGCAAACCGGGAAACGGAACGAGAAGGGTGTGTGATTCCCAAGGCCCGAGCCGATCTTTTTCCACAAGCAGAAAAACATTCCTCATTTCATTAATTGCTGAGATCCGCTTTTGCCTAATAGTCTGCATTCATGAACCGCAGAAGCGATGAAAAATACATACGTATATTTCAGGGTAGGAAGCACACTTTGCTCCTTTGTTCAATGGAGTAAAGTTAAGCGGGCGTGAGAAAAATCATTTTCACTTTTACGCTCAGCTTGTCAGCAAAACAAAAGGAGGGTTAATGGCTAACAAAAACAAACAAAAAAAAAGATATTTGTATCTCGTTACTACTCCCACCACTTTCGCATCACTCCATGAGTTGATTATCGTGCCACGGGGCAGGTGCGGCTCAATCATCAAAGGTCAAAACCTTTGTCACGCAAGCAGGTGGAATCGAACGCCATAAATTGGCGTCAGGTTCACTTCCGCGTCTTTACAGCTCCGGTTTTGAACCGGTATGGTGGAATGTACTTCTGACCGACGGGGTGTGCGGCTGGTTATGGGCGGAGTCAGCACGGGCCTCGCATCGCCCGCTCGTCACAACTTGCCGATGGTACTTTCGTTTTGCTTCTTTTTCATCAAGCGAAAACAGTGGATTTAAAATGATAAGTACACACGTCTACTTGAGCCTGCTTGGTGTTTTGTGTCTTTTGGGCTCGACCTTGACCAAACTGTGTAAGTGTATTTTGCCTTCATATTTTTCGATATGCGAACGAGGCGCTCAAAGTCGCTGTTCGCTTACCGTCTGGCGTAAAGTTAGCACTTTGCATTTTTTTGGTAAAAATATTCGTTGTGATTGAAAATGGTTGTTTATATTATTTTACCGGCAATCGCGAGCACTCTAATCGTGGTCTCTCATCAAAATGATGGTTTAGCTGATGTCTTTTTTTTTTATTACGCGCCACAAAAAAAAAAAACTTGCACGTTGACCTTTAGTTTATTTACCCCTCACCATAATGCAAATATCCACTTTTCAAGTGTTTTTTTGTTTGTTTGTATTCGATGATCACTTGATTTGCTGTCATTCAAACTTGCAGTGTGTTTCGCAAACTTTAAATTCGACACGAGCGTCTTCAGCGTCAGTCCACTTGATGTGGATATGTGTTGTTGTTGAACAGCTCCGCCAGTGGTTCAGGTGTACAGCCGGACCAGAGGAGTGCTAGACAAAGAAAACGTCCTCCTCTGTCACGTAAGCAAGTTCCACCCGCCACTGATCAAAGTGGACCTGCTGAGAAACGGCATCACGATGAAGGCGAATCAGACGGAGATGGTTTTCGAGACGGACTGGGACTACCACGTGACCAAATATACGCCTTTCCTTCCCAAAAGTGGAGAGAACTACACTTGCGTGGTGACCCACGTGGGGACTTCCAGGACGTTTGCTTGGGGTACGTCGACGTGTAACTAACCAGTCGCGTCATTTTAGCGTCATTTAAGGATGAGTGCATTGTTGAATCAAAGTTGGGTAGACGGGATACTTCAAGGAACGACTTCTATTTAAGTAGGGGACAATGTTTACAATCGTCTTATTGTTTTCTGCAGAACCGGATACTTAACATCTTTCCACTTCTTTGTTTTGGTAAGTAATATTAAAGCAAATACTTGTTATTATTATTATTATTATTGTTATTATTATTCAAACAACTTTTTATCCCCCCTTTTTGCCACAGATCTGCTCTATCCCGCGACGAAGGATCACTTTTACAAAATATACGCAAAGAAAATGAATGATTTTGCCAGTGTTGAAGCTTCGAATGAAGAAATGGAGCAGCACAATGCAAGTGACGTAGGACCGCGCCTCAACCGCTCATGAAATGAAACAATAGATGTTGGAATGTGAACTGTAAGTGATCACGTTGAAGCACGACCAACACCTTTTCCTTTAGCTGGCTAGTATAAATATATAAACTACTGCAGTTTATATGCTTCTGCCTACACATTAAAAGCATATAATTTTAACCGTTTCATTTTTGTGCTTGAAGTGTTTGTTTTATGAAAGAACACACAACGGTGTATTTGATGTTGGGTTCAAAAGTACTCCGTGTATGTTGTTTTCAAAGATAAATGATTATTTATACAGGATGTATACATTTTTAACACTTTCAGTATTTAGCCTACAAATAACGTTACTTACGTACAAATACTAGTAGCAAGTATGTTTTACAATATTTAAATGGATTTTCATCAATTTATTCCAAAAATAACCACACTAAAAAGTAATTGAGATCGTCGTCCCAAATTTAACCGCGCCTATATATTTACACGTAATAATGCCTGTAATGGAGGTGTCGGAATAGCGCCCAAACTTGTGACCTCCTTGAAAGGACTGTATTTGATTGATTCAGAGGATCCTCAATCTTATCAGGTTGTCCGGCCAGAACATAAAGATGATGCACACTCTCATGCCACTCTTTATTTGTATATAATGTTCTATTTATTTATCTGGGTTGGTGTGTGTGAGGGTGTGTAGGTGTTTTCTATGTGTGATTGTTGTAATGTGATTGATTGATTGTTTGTGATTGTATGTGTGTGGTCTCTGCAAAGGAGAGCAGAGAACATTCACTAAACAATAACTAACATAACTAAAATTGTACAATATGTTACATCATATTCTCACATTACTCTATATTAGCATAGAATAACATAAACAATACAGGCAAACATACCGTACAATGATGGGAAGAATTAATTAAACCCAATCGTTCCAAATGTGCATTAGGTAGGAAAGGGTTAATGGAGATGAATAGGTGGGCGGTGACGTCACTCCCTTACTAGTAAGAATCACGTCGGCACACACGGCAAACGTTCGACAAATACGCACATTTGGGGATGTAACTTTGACATGAATACTAAAAGTGAAGTATGAAAAGTACGGTATATTTGCCTTTAGCAATTATACCAAACTTAAATGCAATAACAACTTAGACGTTAATGGACAAAGTGAAGCACTGCAAACGTAAACATGTATCCAAACCCACGAACAGACAACATATTCACACTGTACTTACATTCTCATGGACGCACAGAATAATGATGAAAGGAATGTGATAATCTACCGAATAATTGAAAGCAGAAAAATGACTGTCCGTTACAACGATACCTGCCGACTGACCGTTGAAAGAGCAAAACAACCTGTGATAATGTAAACGGAGTCCTGATTGGTAGTGGAGGAATGAAAAACAACTTGTGATTGGTTGCTAGGCGGTTGCTACGAAGATCACATGACCACAGGAGAAACATGTCCAGGCGTGAATAGTAATAACAGAACAATACAAACACGAATCGTTAAGTATAATCAGAAACTTCTTAACAGCCGCCCCAACTTTGCACAGCAAAGTTAAAGAACATCAGTCTGGAATGTCTTGGGGAAGTGCAGGGAGGAGAATGAGTTTCGAAACAGGTCTGGTGTAGGATCTGTCCTTGACCTGTATTTCAGCAGTGCGGATCTTACCGTCTGCACCAGGAAAAACAGCTGTGACCTTACCAACTGGCCACAGGGCACGTGGAAGCTGCTGGTCAATCACTAGCACAATGGCATCAACAGAGATGTCCTCACGGTCCTGTTGCCACTTGGAGCGGCTCTGGAGAGATGGTAAGTAGTTCCTGATGAAATGGGTCCAAAACTGGTCCGCAAGGACCTGACAGTGTCGCCATCTGCGACGACTGAGAAGCTCGGTCTCAGAGTACACTACTTGTGGAGTGCACGGATCCAGCCGCCCCATCAGCAGCATGTTGGGAGTGATTGGATCTGGGTCTGCTACATCGGAGGAGGTGTATCCCAGGGGTTTGGAATTTATGATGCTTTCCACTTCGATAAGGGTGGTTCTTAGGACCTCCTCAGTGACAGTTCGAGATCCTAGAATGGCACGTAATGCAGATTTGATGGAGCGAATTTCCCGCTCCCAGGAGCCTCCGAAATGAGGGGCACTTGGCGGGTTGAAGTGGAAGTGAATCTGTTGGCTGGCGAGTTGTGACTGAAGGTCAGGAGCGAGGGCATTGAAAGCCTCTTGGAGTTCTGAGTTGCCACCTTTGAAATTTGTGCCTTGATCAGAAAGCAACTCGTGGGGCTTTCCCCGTCTGGAGATGAAGCGTCGCAGACTCATGAGGAAGGAATCGGTGTCCATGCTGGCCAGCAGATCCAAGTACACTGCATGTGTAGTGAGGCACTTGAATATTATAGCCCATCGTTTCTCATTGCGCCTCCCTATCTTTATAGTAAAAGGTCCAAAACAGTCCATTCCGGTTGAGTGGAAAGCTGGTCGATGGAGCCTCAAACTGGAAGGTGGGAGGTCGGCCATTTTGGGAATAATCGGTTGACTGCGCCACTTGCGGCACTCTGAGCAATGGTGTTGATGCTTGCGGACTGCCTCTCTGCCCCGTAGGATCCAGAACCTTCGACGCAGTTCGGCAAAAACTCTCTCCGGACCTGGATGGGCAAGTTTATTGTCGTAGTCTGCAATGATCAACTTTGTGATAGGATGATGTGAGTCTAGGACGACAGGATGCAACGTTTCTGGGTTGATGGACTCACACCGTCGGAGTCGGCCCCCAACCCGGATCAGCTGAGTTTCTGAGTCATATTCCGGCGACAGAGTAAGTAATCTGCTGCTGGACTGGATGATCTTTTGAGAGGAAAGGAGAGCAAATTCCTCTGGAAAACAGTCCATTTGAACTTGTCGGAGGAGGGAGAGTTCAGCTTGTCGGAAAGATTCAGCTGATGGTTGTGGGTCTGTGGCCGCCCCGTAACTTGCTCTAACTGTAGCTTCCAAAAGATCTCTGAAACAAGTGAACCGACTGACATCAGGCACAAGTGGAGTAAGGGTAGTGTTGATGAGGCCACAGAATTTGGCTTTGCGCAGCTCAACTTTATCTTCAAGATCAACAGTATCTGGGCTGGAAGGCCAAGTAGATTCAGCATTGAGGAGAAAGGCGGGTCCGGAGCTCCAGCGTTTGTTGGTTCGAATCTGTGACAGGGTCATTCCACGAGTGATATCGTCAGCAGGATTCTCGCTAGAGGGGACATAGCGCCATGAATTGCTCTCAGTTAACTCCTGAATGTCTGCGACTCTGGTACCGACAAACACCTTGTAGCGGCATGAAGGAGATTGTAGCCAAGACAACACAGTGGTAGAGTCGGTCCAGTAGGTGATCTTGTCAATGGAAATAGTGAGCTCGCGTTTCAAGACTCTGCCAAGCTGAGCTCCAATGTGGGCGGCGCATAGTTCTAGTCGTGGGATGGAAAGTTGGCGAGCTGGAGCAACACGAGAACGGGCCGCTAAGAAGGCCACCTGAATTTCACTATTGTTGCTGACAGTGCGCAGGTAGGCTACCGACCCATAGGCCTGCTCTGAAGCATCCGAGAAAACGTGAATGCTCTGAGATGCCGCTAAGAGATCGGTACCGGAGTGAACATAACAGCGCTTGAAAGTAATATGAGGAAGTGATGGAAGTTCACTCACCCAATCATGCCACAGCTGGAGGAGATCCTCCGGCAGATGAGGATCGTCCCAGTCCCTTTTCTTCACCCAGAGCCTTTGCACCAAGATCTTAGCTCGTGTGGTGTATGGAATGAGTAACCCCAGGGGGTCATACTGTCGAGCTAGGACTCGGTAGATGTTGCGCATTGTAGGCTCTGGTTGCTCAGTGTGGCGGACACGATAGGTGAGGGTGTCAGATTTGCAGTGCCAGTGCAGCCCTAGAGTGCGTTCTGGGGGATCAGCGCCATCTATCGAAAGCCATAGTTCTTGGCTTTCTGACGTGATCTCGGGTGGCATGTGACTGATGACTTCAGACACGTTGGTGGCCCACTGACGCAATTCGAAGCCTCCCAACTGGAGCAAGCTCTGGAGCTTGGTGACCAGCTGTTTTGCTTCTGATATGGATTGGAAGCTTTGAAGGAGATTGTCGACATAAAAGCAGTTCTCAACTGACTGCCGAGTGTCTTCTTCTGGACTACTGTGATCAGTAACATGCCTTTGCAGGGCAAAAGTTGCGCAGCAAGGACTGCATGTAGTCCCAAAAGGAAGAACTTGCCACTGATAAATGTCAGGCTTTGCATTGCGGTTCAGGTCCCTCCAAAGAAAGCGGAGATAAGGCTGGTCTTCAAGAAGGAGGCGGACCTGATGAAACATGCCCTTAATGTCGCTGCTCACTGCAATGGGATATTGCCGAAAACGGAGCAGGACACCAAGGAGACTGGAACTCAGAGTTGGTCCAGGAAGCAAATGCTCATTCAGACTATTATTCTGAAACGTGAAAGAGCAGTTGAAAACAATACGGTCTTTGCCGTTGTGATGGACCATGTGATGTGGGATGTACCAAGAATTGGTACTTTTCTCTTCAGAAGATCCGAGCTTTCGGATATAGCCTGAGTCCTCAAGCTTCTTGATCTCTTGGCAGTAAGAAGTGGCCTTCGCTGCATCTCTGGAAAGGCGGCTCTCAGTTCCGCGCAGGAGGCTCATGACAGCTTCCTTGGGGCAATTGAGTGGAGGAAGACCGTCCTTCCACAGCAGAGGGGTGGCATATCTTTGGACGTTCTCGATTTCAACTCTGACTGTCTTCTCCTCCAGAAGTTTGATTGCTGCATTGTCCTGCTTGGACCTGGTGACAAGCTTCTCGCTCCTATATGGAAGAATGTCCACCTGCCACAATCGGGACACATGACTGAGAATGTCAGCAGAAGAGGTCGAAGTGTTGATGAGAAGACACTGAGGTGTTGATGGCTGATGCATCAAGACTTTGGCAGGACCCTGTAGCGTCCATCCTAGGCGTGTCTTTAATGCCACGGGGCCCCCTGGTGGGCCCAAATGTACAGGCTCCACTGGGGTGATGAGATGAGGATAGTCAGAGCCAATAAGGAGAAGTGGCTGAGCTTGACTGACTGAATGGAGGGGGAGGCCTCTAAGATGGCGATAGGTCTTCTGCAATGCCTCAACAGGATGAGAATGTTTGGAGAGGCCTAGCTCTGTCGCAGAGAATGCATTGTGAATGTGAAACCGTTTCTGAGGATAAGCGGTTGACGATATGGAGAATGACACTGACCTCCCTGGTACAGTCTTTAAGTCTCTGCGGATTGTTCTAAGAGCCAAGTCCTCAGTTGGTCCCTGAAGGTTTAGCGCCTGAGCAGCACTGTGAAGAAGGATTGTGCGCTCAGAGCCATCATCTAAAATGGCATATGTCTCGAGTTTGTGCTGACCCTTGTGGAGAAGAACTTTGACCATTTTCAGTAGAACACAGCTACTTCTTAGGTCTGGGTCGAGATAGTAGGTAGCTGGTTGGACAGAATCTGGTTCTGGTGGCTTGGACTTGGTGGTGGTGGCAACGTTGACGTCATGGAGTACGTCAAGGTGTATCTGATTGCACTGTTGACATTTAGCTTTGAGGTAGCATTGAGCAGCTAAATGGTTTCTGCCACACCTCCAGCAGCGCTTACCAGTTCTGATCCAGGATGCTTTCTGATCTGTTGTGAACTCTTTGAATTCTGTGCACTGATTGAAGTAATGCTGATCATTATCACAGAAAGGGCAATATTTCTTTGGTTTCTCTTGTTTGTTGTTCCTCGTTGAACGTACTTGTGAAAAGGACTCAAGTGGCTTAGGAGCTGGATCTGAGCCGAGGAGAACCATGGTAGTACGCCCACTGAGGTTCTGCGGCTTGGCTTTAGGAACCTTCCGACGCTCGTCTCTTGAGGGCCTAGCATGTGGAGAAGTGAAGTCTTCATCCTGAACACGGACTTCGTATTCAAGCCAATCCGAGAAGTGCACCAGCGTTGGAATCGGGGTGCGGATGGGATCAATGAACCGCCTGAACTGCGCTCTGAGCTCATGAGGCAGCTTAGTAAGAAGACGTGAAGTGTGAGAACCGCATTCCAACTCAGTCCTGCCCTCCCTGCCTAGTTGCTGGAGCATGCCGACCAGTGATCTGACTTTGAGACCAAAAAGACGAAATCCTCGGCTGTCTCCGCTACGAATTAGAGGCTCTGCCAGGACGTCATTGATCCGCTGCAGCGCTAGCTTATGTGGCTGCCCGTACATTTCAGTAAGTGCGGCCATCGTTTTCGAAAAAGGAGTTGAACAATTGCAGTAAGAATCAGCAATGAGAAGAGCGTCTTCATGTTTGAGGTGATCAACCAGTATTTGGTACTTGAATCGCTCTGTAGCATCGCTGGGAAGGATATTGTCCAGTGCAATCTTTAGACGGGCAAACTGGCGCGGATCATCATCTGTGAAGCAAGGTATTTGCGGTTTGGGTCCTCTATAGGTGGACTCTACAGAGGACAGCTGTTGAGAAGCAGTGTATGGCTCCACATAATATGGAGTGGATTGCAGCCCCGTCCCATAAGAATGCTGGTTTGGCACCGGAGGCGGCGGCAGGAGTTCCTCCGGTGGAGGAGGAGGAGGTAGTTCCATTGGCGGAGGCATTGGCCATACCTCAGGCCATGGTGGGAGTTCATCCACTGGTGCGTGAGGTTTATGGTTGGGAGTGGATGTTCTCGCCGGAGGACAAGGGAATGCAAATGAGGCAGCACGGTCCTCAACCTGAGCTGAATGCATTGAGGTAGGTCGTTGTGACGGAGTCGTGGACCTCAGCGAGAGAGAGTGGAAGAGATTCTGCATGTCACGTCGGAGCTGGTTGTTCTCTTCCCTCATCTCCTGTAGAGCTGACATCACGGCTTCGGAGCTGAAGTTCTGAGGAGCAGGTGTAACTGAAGGTGGATCGCTGATTGGAGCAGGTGGTTGATGAGCTGCTCCCACGGTGGAGTGGTCATGAGGAGTGTGAGAAGGAAGATGACGCGGCGGGAGAGTCACCAGGAAGTCATCAAAGTGGCGAGGCCGTTGTACTTCACGGCGAGGACGAGCAGCAGCCATTGTTGAACTGATAAAACTAAGGATCCGGCTCGAAGGACCATGTAATGGAGGTGTCGGAATAGCGCCCAAACTTGTGACCTCCTTGAAAGGACTGTATTTGATTGATTCAGAGGATCCTCAATCTTATCAGGTTGTCCGGCCAGAACATAAAGATGATGCACACTCTCATGCCACTCTTTATTTGTATATAATGTTCTATTTATTTATCTGGGTTGGTGTGTGTGAGGGTGTGTAGGTGTTTTCTATGTGTGATTGGTGTAATGTGATTGATTGATTGTTTGTGATTGTATGTGTGTGGTCTCTGCAAAGGAGAGCAGAGAACATTCACTAAACAATAACTAACATAACTAAAATTGTACAATATGTTACATCATATTCTCACATTACTCTATATTAGCATAGAATAACATAAACAATACAGGCAAACATACCGTACAATGATGGGAAGAATTAATTAAACCCAATCGTTCCAAATGTGCATTAGGTAGGAAAGGGTTAATGGAGATGAATAGGTGGGCGGTGACGTCACTCCCTTACTAGTAAGAATCACGTCGGCACACACGGCAAACGTTCGACAAATACGCACATTTGGGGATGTAACTTTGACATGAATACTAAAAGTGAAGTATGAAAAGTACGGTATATTTGCCTTTAGCAATTATACCAAACTTAAATGCAATAACAACTTAGACGTTAATGGACAAAGTGAAGCACTGCAAACGTAAACATGTATCCAAACCCACGAACAGACAACATATTCACACTGTACTTACATTCTCATGGACGCACAGAATAATGATGAAAGGAATGTGATAATCTACCGAATAATTGAAAGCAGAAAAATGACTGTCCGTTACAACGATACCTGCCGACTGACCGTTGAAAGAGCAAAACAACCTGTGATAATGTAAACGGAGTCCTGATTGGTAGTGGAGGAATGAAAAACAACTTGTGATTGGTTGCTAGGCGGTTGCTACGAAGATCACATGACCACAGGAGAAACATGTCCAGGCGTGAATAGTAATAACAGAACAATACAAACACGAATCGTTAAGTATAATCAGAAACTTCTTAACAATGCCCCTGCAGTGCTCCCCTATGTCCGCAAGGGGGCAGACCATTACATTGAACCCTGTTTATAGGTCGTGAAACGGTAACCGAATTTTCATGGCCCATTATTTTCACGGGAAGACAGCCATTACATAAAACCAATTGAAAGACGCTTAGCCGTTTTACTGTGGAGGGGTTCCACTCAGTGAGCAAGGCATCGCTTCACCACAGTCGAGTCGTCAAGAAAATTTGCCAGTCTTTTTCGTTCTGTCGAATGCTTGGCCAGAAGTTTGTTTTTCTGCACTTTTGTACGCCACTGGCACTTTGGAGCATACCCGAAACAGCAAAGAAATGCGTGTGTTTGTTGAATCGATGCTGCCGCTTGCCAATTGCACTTTTTCGGCGGCCCGCATTCCTGGAGTCAGCTGCCTCGGCATCGTTCATTTGGCACGTCGTCAAAACAAAGGGACAACGTCGCCTCGAGGGAGACGCATTCACTGACGGCAGGGACTTTACATCTGCAGCCTCCCGGAAAAGATGGGGAAGAAAAAATGGGGAAGAAAAAAGGATGCCACACCTGACACAAGCGACACTCCTATCCATCGTAGGGTTTGACTCGAGACAGAAGACCAATTGGACCCCGGATGTTAACCGGGCGTCCTTCTGGTATGTTAACCGGGCGTCCTTCTGGTTGGGGCGCGCTGAAGGCGACGGTGGCAAGCAGCCCCGGGATCAGAACCCCGAAGCGGTGGGCCAGGGCGCCGTTGTCGCATCCAACATGACGTCGCTCATGTTGCTCCCATCCCAAAACAAAGCCGCGCGTCCATGGATGCCGACGGCTTCCCAAGTCACCCAAACGCTGAAAGCGCTCCAAAGTTACAACTTACAAATCCATTTTCTCACGCGGCATACATATTTATGTATGGGAAAAACATCCGTCAAGTCCGGATGGCGCAAAGCCGATCCTTAAGAGCGAGGAATCCACTTTTGTTGCACGAGCAATGTCCTGACAGCCCATCCTATTTTTCCTGCATTTTTTTAACCAACATCCGGTTTTGGCGTCGCTGCTTGTGACTTTTATTTTTATTTTTACAACTGAAATATGTAAACAGTGGTGCGCCAATGGCATCGTATTAATTGACTCATTTTCACTGTTCGTCAGAAACTCGCCGTTTAGGCCATCTTGGCTTTCCAAAATAATCACCCGCAAGAAGAAGGAATTTAACGTTGAAAACAAAACAAAGAGTCTCATTTGGGTGTAAAATAAGCACTTTAATCCGCCGTTCGGCGCACCGGAAAGCCTCTAAAGGGGCAGATTAATGACAATACACGCATGCGCCAACCATCTGTTCGACCCGCAGGCTTGCACGCACCAAATCAACAAACCTTCCGAAACTTCCAGTCGACCCGGAATAGGTTTGTTACATTGCATATAAGATGTCAAAAGAAACGTGACTGGGC
This sequence comes from Hippichthys cyanospilos, assembly GCF_059441005.1. NCBI lineage: Eukaryota > Metazoa > Chordata > Actinopteri > Syngnathiformes > Syngnathidae > Hippichthys > Hippichthys cyanospilos. The sequence goes on along the minus strand of NC_142390.1, from coordinate 868,077 downwards.
CGTCATTCGTACTGGCAATTCACGCACTTGACTGTTTTATTGAGGCTTAAACGAAACAATGAAACGTAGACGCATAAAAGCACGTATTTAAGGCATTGAAAATTGGGTTTACCGTCTGTATCAACGCGCGATGTATTTTCGAGAAGTATTTTTGAGGAGGATGGCGGTGATGCGGTTTTGTGTGACTGTCACGAGTTTGTCAGGGGGCTTTCCAGCTCCAACCACCAAACGATAATAAAAAGGATAACGTTCGCGTCGATTTCAAAAAGAAGCAACAATTCTGTGGGTTTTTTTTTCCTTGCACGTGACATGAAAGCACCAAAGAGAGTGGTTCGAATGGGACTTTGTGATTGCGTTGTGTGTGTCCGTCATGAAGCTTTGCTCCACTAGAGGCTACTGTTGACTTCGACAAGGAAGCAAGCAATTTGCTCAGTAGTTGCTCGAGGGTTTTATCTTTTTTTCTTGTCGGAGGAAGAGAATAGGACGGGTAAATCAGGAAATTCCGCGGTGCCTTCGCGTGTGCGCCAAATAGTCCAAAAACGAGCTTTTAATGCATTTTTTTAATGCATTTCTCAGCTAACGTTTATGACGTCACCAAGGTGCGTTTCTGACTGGACTGAACAGTAAGCTGATGACAATGTCGACTTGAAATCTCTTGAAATAATATTTGTATTCGCTTGCACTTAAAGTTCACGGAAGGCTCCGGACGGTGGGGGGGTCGATGCTACGCGCATGCGCAGAGGCAAGATGCCATATTGGAACGGGGGCAGCGTAGAGACGAGCCGATTTCGCCCAGGCGGGAGCGAAGCCGGCCTATAGACCGGAAGTGTCCTGGAAGGGTGATTGGAGGAGAAAAAAACCCAACAACTCGGCCAGGTAAGACAGGTGGCCGCTCCGCAGGGCGGAAGTGGCTACTTTCTCCGGTTTTTCTTTTTTTGTCGAGCGAATGAAAGCGGAGGTACTTATTTTCTTTAGTTTTCAAAGCTTCTCAAGGCTCCCCCTTGGCACTTTGTGAGCGAAACTGTTTTGGCTCGGCCAACTTGCAAGTGTCTCGTGCGAATAAGCGTCTTTGTGATGCGATCGTTACTTGGACCCGGAAATGTCGCTTTTCAAGACGTTCCGCGTATTTAGCAACGTTTGGAAAAGAGCCGATGGCCTCCATGCCAACGAGTCACTTTTTCGAGTCAATAACACCACCAAAAAAGAAAGGCAGCGTCACTCGGCCGGAGCAACATGGCGCTGCGCTTAAAAAGATTTTTTTGAGCGAGGAAAAAATGCAGCCGCGCCTCGCCAACTGCCCACTTTGGTCTCTTTTGATGCGTACACGCAACATTTAATGAATTAAATTCAAAGCGTGCACGGGGCGAGCGGCTGCGCGTTTTTTTCCACCGCAGTTTGCAGTGTGCAAAGTACAGCAGAGTCGGCTGCTCCGGAGCCGCCGCCGCCTCCTCCTCCTCCTCCTCCTCCTCCTCCTCTTCCTCATGACCAGAGCACGTAGCACAACGCGACGCTTCCTCCTTCTCTTTGATGGCTTTGGTCTATGGCGTCGACAGAAATGTGCGCACCGGGGCTCCTTTTCAGGCTCATTTGCGCTCGTTGTCCTTTCATCTCGCTGCTCTTTTAATTGCAACGCAACGTTTGGGAGACTTGTCAGAAAGCAAAGCATAAAACGGATCAGGTCTGAGCTTCAACCCGCACAACTTTTTTTATCAGGTAGCCGCAGGCAAACAACACATTTTCCTCTGAATTTGAGCTATTTTGTAAAAAGCCTTAAGAACATCTAACTCGATTAAATCTTCAATTTGACACGAAGCTTGAAAAGTTGTCTAGTTTCATAAGATTATGACACTAAAACTTGATGTATGTGCAATGCATTCAGGGAAATGTATGATTCCATTGTTGTCTTTGAAAAGTTTGTTTTGCAACTTGACAAATGAGCTGAATTCACGTGACGCTGACTTGCTTTTCCCATTTCTTCCGGTTTTCTTCTCCCAGTTCTCCCCAAAGCATCGTCGAGGACTTTGAAGGCGAGGAGAGAGGAGGAATAAGCGGCTCGAGGCCTTTGGCAGTGAAGAAGCTGGTCCACCACCACCGGTGAGTCTAAAAGTGGACAAGAACCTAAATAGGCGCTAATGCAATCAGAGGTGCGGCGGTGAAGGCGGCGCGGCTTAATCTGCTAAATCCTCCGTGAAAGCTTTTGGCGCCGCTTTCGAGAAAGGCACGTGCGCTGGCTCCATCCATAGTACAGCTAAAGATTGAAATTTCATAATTGAGACACCCGTGTTTTTTGCTTGTTGGAAAATTCTAGAGCAAAGGCAAAAAGACCTTTGACTTTTATAACTCTTTGATGATCTTTTTTGGTTTGACTGAACTGTAGCGGCGCACGACATTCCTCCCTTCTCCAAATCTCTCTCCATAAAGTTTGAGAGAAATTTGCGAACTGAAAAGGAACAGTTAGGTCAGCATGGTTTGTTAAAAAGTGATCAGGAGGAAAGGCAACCATTTTGCTCATGTGCAGTTATTTCCGTCTTATCATGCCAGCCTATAGGGAACACTTGAGCGCCGCTATCTCCGGGTTAATCCGAGCTGGACGCAGCAGCTTCAGTGTAGCTCGAGCCAGCGGTAAAAACACCGGCTGGTACTGGATGTCGATGTCGGCATAAATGAGTCGTTTTTAGCCACCCCGTGGTTTGGGAAATGTACATGATTTGAAAAGGTGGTGTTTGTATGGACCGTTAGGAGCAATCGTTGCAGTTCGAAAAGTTTCCAAGGCCCACAGAATATTGTGTGCTATGTCTTTGTAAACATTGGCGGCATCATATGAAAGATTTGCATTCCTTTCTTAGAATTAGAGGTGTGAAATGTATGCGCAGTATGTATGGTGACATCCAATGGTCGCAGTTAGCAATACAGTGCTCAATTGGCTTACTATTAGATAAGCACTAGTCAAGCGTGTTAGCTACCCTCTAAAAAAAACGTATTTGACAAGACGAGTTTTCTAATTTTTTTAGTACTGTTTTAAGCGGCGAGGACTCCGAAAGAGTTAACTCATTCAATGCCAGGGACGTATTTTTATGTTTTTTAGGACTCCGGACGTTCAATCCCAGATATTTAGGTATGGATTTAGTATTTAAGTAGCTGGAAATTAATGTCTATAATGTACTTATGTACCAATTTAATAAAGTATCCGGGATTTAATGTGTGGACTCTTAGAAAACGTGAAATTTCGTGCCTGGCATTGAATGAGGTTAACATGCCTGAGCGACGAGCGCAATCGGTCATTACAAAAGCTGAAATGTGCCTGCCAATGTTAGAGTTCCGCATATTCAAATTGGAACCTTCAAAAACTCATTTAGGGGGAATTTTTTTTTCTCGCCTGCGCTTTGTGAACATGAGTCATTAGTATCACATGTCTTAGCTTTCCTTCCTTGATTCCCAAGCCGGCCGGCGCAAATACGATAAAAATAGATGGACCGGGGAAAACGAGGAGTCCCCGTCCGTGCACACGAATTGAGCCGTTTGGTCTTGTCCAACAAATATGGAGGAGGTGATGGTTGCGAGGCCCCCGCAGAAAAATTTCAAGCGTGTCAAATATGTTTATGCAGATAATAAATGGCGGCTTGACTTTGGAAGGGAAATGAGCAAAGTGTTGGGCCACTGACGCATTTCCTCTTTGGCTTTTTTTCCCCCTGCGAGGAGAGCGTCATCACTGACTTTCTCGTTTCACACGCTGTCGCGTAGCCTCATCGTTGGGTTACTCTAGTAATGGTACTCGCGAGGTAAATATACACAGTAAATTTAATTAGAGAACAAATTGCAAACGTTGTTTGTGTTGGTCTGGAGAAAAATATAGTTTTGGAACTATCAGTTTGGTGCTTGGATAGATGGAAATTACGTATCATTTGTAAGATATTTTCCTCCTTTTTTTTTCCCCATCCCACCAGAATATATTCTTGAAAATATTTCTGCTTTCTTCCCTCATAAATATGACGTGATTGTTGTAAAACAAAGCCTTTTCTGCAAACTGCTACAATGAGTGAGTGACTTTTTCATTCCGACCGGAATACAAGTTTGTTGGTGTCAATTGGACAATTCTTTCTGAAATGGGCCATTTGTGGGAGCCATATTATGATTTTGGCTTTTTTGCTGGCGTCCTTTGAAAAGAGAAGGTGCCATGACTTGGCAGTGTCTATTTTGAGCGCGCCTTTGGTCTTTCCAGTTCTGCCGCTTTGCCGCTTAGCTTATCTGATTGCAGCGCCGGCTCCACGTGTGCTGCCCGCTACATTGGCTCCAATAACTGCTTTTTTTGCCTGCGTGGTTCCAGAAATGGTTACCTCTGCCAAGGAGGTCGTACCCTACCGGCTCGGGTTTTTTTTTCCCTTGTTGGATTCGTTGGCAACTTCCTTTGGCGTGGTTTGTGTGTTTTGTTGATTTGCTGTGTTTTTTTTTTTTTCTTTGGAGGCGTTTCGGGGAGATGCGGCGATGAGGGCCGAGGTTGCCAGTATGCGGTCGATGGCATCCGAGCTGACCGACGGGAAGGAGGCGGAGCTTAACTCAGGTGATTTCCATCAGGCATTTTGATTGCAAGCAGCAATTTTCAGGGATTCTTTTGCCCTCTTTTCAAAATTCAGCCTTCAAAGTCATTTTTTATAGCAGCATGAAAGGAGGATGCATGAGCAGAGCCACCAAAAAAGGTTCAAGAAGTCATGCTGAAAGACACAGGAAGTTTGCCGTTTGGCCTTTGTGGCTCGGTTAAAAATAGGGCCAATGGCTGCTTAATTTGGAGCACGGATTAAAAAAAACATGCCTCATGCTCATTGGGGGAAAAAAAGTTGAGGAATTCTTCTGTTGATTTCCTTGTCAAATTGAAATCAGAGCCCATGGAGGAGCAAGAGGAGGAGGCGGAGTTTAACTGGCAGGAGTACATTGAGGAAGTGGGTGCCATTGCTGCCCCGCATGCCGCCTTCAAACATGTGAGTTTTTTTTTGTTTTTTTTTAAGTTCAATCCATGTTGAATTGAGTGCAATCATGTAGTTCTTGCCTTTCGGGACCCATCAAGTGGCGATATTGCTTTGAATGAAATACGACTACAAAATCCGCACACTCCCCCATAATCTCGAACGTTCGGTGATCTCTCGGTCTTTGCGTGATTTGAAAAATGAAGCGTAGGGCATTTTTCCGCAGGTGGAGGTGAGCCTGCAGAGCAGCTTCCAGCCGGGCATGAAGCTGGAAGTGGCCAGCAAGGACGCGGCCGACACCTATTGGGTCGCGGCCATCGTGGCCACGTGCGGCCAGCTGCTGCTGCTGCGCTTCAGTGGCTACGGCGAGGACCGGCGGGCCGACTTCTGGTGCGACGTCACCACGGCCGAGCTGCACCCCGTGGGCTGGTGTGCCCGCAACCGCAAGACCCTGGCGCCCCCACAAGGTGCGTCCCCCCGAGCGTGCGCGCTTCCTGTCCCTGTACGTGCTTCATTTTTTTTATTCGTTCTTTTTGTCTCTCAGATAAGCTGAGAAAAGGTAAGCAGCTGCATGAGACACCCCCCCCCCCTTCTTTAAGATGTGACCTCTGAGCCCCGTTGCAGCTTGCGCGCCGAGCGACAAGTGACGCGCGCAAAAGGAGCGCACCGCCGGCTGATAAGCAGCGGCAAGTGCGAGCGGCAGATAAACAAAGGGCCCTGCCCACCAACGTCGCGCTCCGTTCCGTTAGCCGTTGACAAAGCCGAATCTGACCGACAAGCCGAGCGAGACCCTCTTCCACGAAGAACCCCCCCCCCCTCGCTCAAGGTTAATTATGCACGTGGCGCTATGTGAAAGTGCAGCATGTGTACGCGAGCCGCCTTTGGGATAGAAGCACGGAGAAGTAGATGATTTTGCACGTGGGAGGGGGGAGGGGGGGCGTGCAAAAATAGTTGATCTATTTGTGCACACAGGAGCGAGCGCTTGTGTGTATGCCAAGCAAGCGGGACAAACTGGAATCTTTTCACGCGTGGGCAAATCCCCAAATCAAGCGCACCATTTTGGACAACACGCACGATCCACTCTTGCGTGAAGCAGCGCTCACTGAGAGAGCGCAAAAGTAGTCGTTTGGCCCATGCGAATTGCGCTTTTTATTTGTGTGTCGTGCAGCCATCAGGGAGAAGCACAAAGACTGGACTGAATTTCTGGTGGGCGACTTGACCGGCTCCAGGACGGCGCCCGCTAACCTGCTCGAGGGGGTGAGCCACTCTTGTCTGTCTGTGTGAATCAATCAATTGACAGCCAATGAATGATGAAATCAACAACATTGTCTAACGTGAAAACGGATGGAAATCCCTCAGTTTCAGTTTATTTATTCTCATTTGTGTGCTTCTTTGAGAAAACATGAAATAAAACATGACTCTTTGTGGGTGTCAAAATGAAAGTGGAAGTTCCACTTCAGCACTCCCAGGAGCAGTTTATTTTTATTTTGCCAACAAGCGCTGTTGCGGAGAGAGAGAGAGCGAGACAGACAGAATACGTAGGCTGCGCTGGAGCACCTCATCCACAAACATGATTTTTTGTTACCTTGCCCTTCTGTGAGCTGGGGTCAGTGGATGGCGGTGTGAGTTTGTGACCCCTTTTAGAGCCTTTTGTGTTCGAGGCCTAAAGAATAAAAGGTTGCATTCGAAGACTTTGGTCGCAGAAAAACAGGCCTCTTTTTCGCGGAGGGATGGCGTAGAAGTGATGAGAAAGAAAATTGTGTTGTCTGCGCAGCCCTTGCGGGGGAAGAACACGGTGGACCTGATCGCGCAGGGGTCGCTGCTGGAAGTGCGCCATGCCTCGGACCCCTTCCTGTACTGGCCGGCGCGCGTGGTGCGCAACGTGGGCGGCCGGCTGCGCCTGCGCCCGGCCGGGCTCGCGGACGAGCGAGGCGCTCGAGACGCCTGGCTCTTCTATCTGGACGTCAGGCTGCGGCCAATGGGCTGGGCGCGGGACAACGGACTGGCCCTGGAGCCGCCTGCAGGTGTGCCGCCCCGGCCGGCCGGCCGGCCGGCCGTCTTGGGGCTCACGCCGCTCCCCCTTGCAGAACTGCAGAGCATGAAGAGCGCCGGCGACTGGGAGCAAGCTTTAGAGGACGCCGTGCGAGATGGGGAAACGCGGGCCGTGCCGCTCGAGGTCTTCAAGGTGAGCGCGCCGATTCACGCTTTGTGGGTGATGACTGCTGATGCTTGAGGAAACTAAGATTGTAAAAGCTGTGCATTTGTGACTGTTCGAGCAACTTGCGTTGCTCACGCCTCCACGTTTTGACTGTTCCGTGTGTCAGGAGCACGCCGACCTACCTGCGCACGCCTTCGAGGTGGGCATGAAGCTGGAGATGCTTTCTCGGTGGGAGCGCCTGCAGATCTGCCCCGCCTCTGTCACCGAGGTGAGTCGCTCAAGCCTTTTTTGGGCCTGCACTTTTCAACTTAGTCCGCACCTACTAGCGCCGACACGCTTTCCAATTATAGAGCCCATAGTATGTATACATCGCTGCAGTTGAAGTTGGATTGCGCTGTCAAACCAACACAGGGACGGGGAAAGAATCCTTTTTTACATTTTTTACAGTTTAAACAAACACATGCATATAAACGATGGAATCTTACCTTTGGCACATTGGTGATTTCATTTCTAATAAAATTGTTTTTTCTTTACTGAAGCCACGCCACCCCATCACAATGTTCGAAATGTCCAAAAAGTTGAATTTCCCCGATGCGTGCCCTTTAAGCGAGCGCTACTGATCGGGCAGACGGGTTGTGAGCGCACCAATTAAACGGGAAGGTCCGATTGCAGGTCTTTAACGAAAACTACTTCCAAGTTACGGCGGACGAGGCGGCGACCGTCGGCGAACCGCGTCGGGCGTTGTGTCACGCCAGCTCTCCGGGCATCATGCCCGTGGGGTGGTGCCTGAAGAACGGCATCCCCCCGGAGCAGTCGCGCGGCTGCCGAAACCAGGACTTGGACCGGGGCGACCACCTGGAGTGGAGCGACGCCCAGGCGGCCCCCGACGCCTGCTTCCCCGACGTAAGTGGTGGCCCGCCGTTCACGCGCGCCGCCGGCCGCGCACAAACGCGATGGCTCTGTAGACGTGGCGCTCTCGGGCCTTCGCCGAGGACACGTGGCTGGAAGCGGCGCGCCCCCAACTGCCGGCGGAGATCTGCTTGGCGCGGATCACTAAAGTGCAAGGACGCCTGCTGTGGCTGCGCCTGGAAGGTTGGGAACGAAATGAGACGAATGCACGCCGGCGGCGAGCGAGTGACCCGGCCCGTGTCTCCAGGTGTGGCCAAGCAGTTAAGCGAGACCATTGTAGACGTGGAGTCCATGGACATCTTTCCCGTGGGCTGGTGCGAGGCCAACGCTTACCCTCTCAAGCCCCCACGTATGCAACGTTGTGAGCCTTTTCCAGAGGTCTTAGGCAAAGACTTACTGATGCGTGCCCCCCACACCCTCCCTCCCTCCGCCGCAGGTTGCAAGCAACGCAAGATTGCCGCGGTTCAACCCGAGAAACAGTAAGATTTGGACCGGCCGCCGATGTCTGGAAAGAAAGCGCTGCAAGCGCCACTCGTTCCTCTGACAGATTGGCGCCCTGCCACCCCGTGGAGACGCCTCCGCCCGCCGCCGCTCTGTGCCAGCCCGCCCTCAACGACGCAGGTGACCGCCGGCCCGAATCCTATTCATGCCATTCGTTCGTCATTTCGGAAATTTTGCACGGGTGGCAGAAGGCTTGATGTGTGCCAAACAGATGACTGAATATTTTTTTATGTGCAATTAAAAGCAAAAAATAAATGAAAAAAAAAAACACTAGAGGTGGCGCTAAACCCGGCAGTTTGTTTTGTTGCAGCCAACGGGCGCTACTGCTGCTCCAAGGTGTTTGTCAACCACCGCTGCTTCTCTGGACCCTACCTCAACAAGGGGCGCATCGCCGAGCTGCCGCAGACCGTCGGACCTGGCAAGTGCACGCTGGTTCTCAAAGAGGTGAGGGCCTTAGCCCGGCAAAGCCAGGAGGACCCCCCCCCCCCCCACCCGTGTTGAGATGTGGCTTCGCTTCACCCGCCTGCAGCTCCTCAGCATGCTCATCAACGCCGCCTACAAGCCCGGACGCGTCCTCAAGGAGCTGCAGGAGCTGGAGGATCCCGGCTGGGACTGCCAAGAAGAAACCTTGAAAGCCAAGTGAGGCGGGCTGGCGCCGGCGCCGCCCGGAGCTTCCGCCCTCTCAACCTCCCGCTCCGCCCGACAGATACAAAGGGAAAACGTACCGCTCCAGCATCAAAATCGTCCGTCTGGCCGAGCTCATCCCGGACTTCTGCCGAAGAGTTTGCATCAAGCTGCAGTGCTGCCCCAACCTGGTCGGACCCACTCTGGTACCCCAAAAGTGTCCGGAGAGCTGCTTTGTGCAGACCAAAACCAAATACAGTGAGTCCATTCGCTAACCGTACTTTGCTTCGTTGTTCCGCCGCGTTGTGCAAACCACCTGCTTGCTGAAAGTACTACTTACTAAGTGGTAGACCTTTTCTGAGCCAAACGGGAATTGTTTTGTACTGTGCAATTTATAAGCAATGCGCCGGCCAAGGTAAAAGTAACTCTTTAAATGGAAGGAAATGCCATCAACTCGTCCAGTCAAACCCAGAAATTGTTAATTTGATTTTACTCGAAAAATATACTACTGCACTGTGTAAAAACTTGGGCCACAGTTTTTCTTCAATGCAGTGGTTAGTGTTACTCTGTACTTGTCTTGGCCACTTGGGGGCAGAGTTGCACAGGCAGTCATACAAATAGGTTTTTTAGTAATAAGGACTTTTTTTGGGGGGGCGGGGGCTAACGATACATTTGCAGTGTTTGTCAATGGTGGCTTTGTGTGCAGCTTATTACTATGGAAAGAAAAGGAAGCTGGCCAAGCCGCAAGGAGGCGAGGACGCGGCGGCGGGAGAGCAGCTCAAGCCAAAGCGCAAGAAGCGGAAAAGCATTTTTGTGCAGAAGAAGCGACGTTCTTCCGCCGTGGACTCCACCCATGCCGGCTCTGCTCAGGTTGGATGCCCGCTGCCGCCTGTTTCTAGGGGGCAGTAGCGCTGACTTCCCGTTTGGCGCCAGGAAAGCGAGGACGAGGACGGGGCGTCGCGCTCGGGGAGTGAGGGCACCGGCTCGGAGCCCCGCGAGGACCCGACAGATGCGGCGGAGACGCCGGGGGCCAACTCGCGGCGTGCCACGCCCTCGCGCAAGCCCGAATCCGCTCGGAGTAACGCGGAGGGCCGGCGGAGGTCTGCGCGCCAGCAGCCGGCGGGCAAGTACCCGGGGGCCAAAGAAGACGAGGTGCAGGTGAGGCGTTTGTTTCCTGGGCCAGAGGCGCTCCCCTGTGAGTTTTGAAAAGCCCACCTGTCCCAAAACACCAGGAGGAGCTGGAGCCCCTGGTTCTGGATAGTAACCCCCTGGAGTGGAGCGTGCAAGAAGTGGTCCAGTTCATCGGCTCCACCGACTGCGCTTCGTTGGCCAACGTCTTCCGGGAGCAGGTGGGCCGTCGTCGTTTGCCCAAGCTTTTTGTTCCCTTGCCCGCATCTGACCGGACTTCCTTCCCTCCCCGTGGCGCTGCAGGACATCGACGGGCAGGCCATGCTGCTGCTGACGCTGCCCACCGTGCAGGAGTGCATGGACCTCAAACTCGGGCCCGCCATCAAACTCTGCCACCACATTGAGCGTGTCAAGGTGGCGTTTTACAGACAGTATGCCGACTGAACCCCATTGGACTTTCCTAAGGGTCAAGAAAATGCGAAGCAGCTGAGGTGATGTGGAGGGGAAAACAACAGCCCCCGCATTTTCAAATGATGAGCCTTAATGTACTACAGCCGTGAAACTCACCCAGAAGTCCATAAACCCTTGAACATTTTTTGCCCCAGCGCCGTTCAAAAACAGAACTAAACATGCCGGACAAGCAACTTTATTAAATCAGCTTGATTTGAAGAGCATTTTGTCCAAAATCAGTAAATGGACCGTTAATATATTTCGACTATTTATCAGTATGATCACTTGATGTATTTACATTTTTTTCAAGGAAAATCTTAACTTATTCCACAATCCATGTGCATTCCAAGCTCTTAATTTATTCCATGAACGCAAAGTGTGCTCTGCTCCAACTGACTTTTTTTTTTAATGTTCACCTATGCAAATGTATTTTTTGCTGACGTTTTGATAAGCAAGGGAATAAATTTTTATTCATTTGTAGCACTTCCGTCTTGACTTGATTGTTGCAATCGACAACACCAATCAAATAACTTATTTAATTAGTCATTGTTTTACAATTCTTCGTTTAGTGAAATTAGTTCAACTTTTGATACGTTAGAGCCTCGAACATGTATACGTGACCGCGCATGACCGGAAGCGGATACGTTTGGCAGCCATCTTTTTCCTAACGAAGCAAACTTCGTGCTGATAAGTCTTGTCGAAAGTGCTTTCTCTGACGTTATTCTAAGGTAACGCTTAGTCCGCCGCTAGAGGCACAACGCTTTACACAAAAGTGTCTTCTATAAGCTCAAAAATTTTACTTTTGGTTTGCGTACGTAATAGCTACAAATAATTTCCCATTCTGTCCAAGGGGTGAAAGCGCATGCGCATACCCCGCGACATTTAGCATGCTAGGTTAATTTGAAGCGTTAAACGTAAGTGTATTTCCCTCACGTTAAAATGTAAATGTACATATGAGGTTACCGGATATACAAAATGCTGTTCTTCCTTTCAAGCAGGAAATGTTTATGCTTCAACGATGATCTCTCTGCTTCCGTGGACAAAGGTCGTTAAGCAAAAATGGCGCCCCCCTGTGGACAAAATTAAGAAGACGCTTTGTTAAAAGTCAGTTAAATTGAAATTTTCTGTATGCAAAGTTGGGTACATATTTTTATTGTATGTTGACGAGTGTTTTATGTTCTTGTTTAAATTTTCATGAAAGTGACTTTTTTGAGGGACACTAAAAAGTGTGCGTAGTGGGAGTCAAAAGTCTTCTCCACCCTCTCCGCTCCCCCCAAGCTCTGCAGCCACTTTTCCGCCCAACTTCAAAAAGCCACGCCGCTTTCATGCTCATGAAAGGAAAGGTCACGGTCAAGCACGCTGGTACTTGGCCTTCCCCCGAGACCGCGCCCCGCCCGCTAAAGCTCATCAAAGCGGATGCAGCGGCACTTTCTGCCAACGGAGGCCCCCACGCAAAGAGCGAGCGGAAGCCGAGTGACTTGTGAGGTGACAGGAAGGCGGCCCCCATCCGGGGTGAGCCGTCGCCCTGCGCTTTGCAGTGTCGAGGCGCAGATGCTCTCGCCTCAACCTCTCGCTTCCTTTTTCGCCCTCCCTCCAAACCTGTGAGGGATCTACACCCCACGGGCCACATCTTTCTGCTCCCTTCAAACCGAATACTAAGCACGATCTTCCCAAAATATCATTTAAAATTCAAAGTGGGGGGCGGATCGGTGGGTGAGTGGTTAGCACTTCCGCCTCACAGTTATGGGACCCGAGTTCAGTTCCAGCTGGCTCCGGCCTTCCCGTAAGGTCATGGAATTATATGCATATCTATCCGATCTGAAGAATCGATCTGAGGTCGGAACGAAAGCATCTAAATGTGAACTTGAAATGTGCTGGAAGAGCTTTGAACGGTATGAGATGTAAGAGCATGCCCAGATCCCTGTTTCCTTCCATCTTTTCCATCCTGGCGGCGTCTCAATACTTATGGCCATGCGTCTGAAGGTTCCCGATGTACGTATAGGATTTCAGCTCTATTTATAGTGGCGTGCGCGCACATGCGGGCCTCAAATAGCGCTAGTGCAAATGTGTGGCCCTGGTGCCTTCCTCGCTTTTCATTTGTTCGCCTGCCGTGGGGCTTTGGACAACCTGAGGCGAAATCGTGGCCCAGTAGAGCTGGAGAATTGCATTTGAGTAAACATAGCTAGCCTATGAAAATATTCAGGGTTCAGGGTTTTAAAATCAATGTCTTTGTAAAATGGCAATAGCAAAGGGTTAAATTGAAAAAGTACTCAAAAAGTTAGAGGCAAGAGATTTTTCGTTCTCGGCTGGATGGGTGTTCCGCCGTGATGTCACACCTCCTTTCTGTTCCCCCGCCCCCGCCCGCCCGCCCGCCCGTCTGTCTCACAGGAAGGAGGGCAGCTCGGTGGCGGAGGCAGTCGATCAGCGCAAGAGCCGGCCGGCGAGCATGGCGCCCTTCCTGCGCATCGGCTTCTCCAACTTTGAGATGGAGCCGGGCCTGGAGTACCACCAGGAGGTGCTCAGCCCCTACTGCGCCGTCTACATGAAGGAGGCCGTCCAAACAGGTGGGACTAACGCACACCGAATTCTCTCCCCACTCGCATAGGAGGTTTTTGCCTTCTGCTAAGGCGCCCTTTCTTTTCGAACGACGTACGGCGAGAGCGCTTTTGAATTTGGACGAGTGTATACTGTAGCTTAAAACAGGTGCAAAGAATTCATGTCGAACATGCAAAAAAATCCATCAAACCAGGAATTACAAAATTCTAAAACATGAACCAAATAGGTGTTATTTTCTTTAATCTGATTATTATTAATGCATGAAGCATGATGTTAAGCCTTATGGCTGTTCATTAGTCGCACACAGAGGTGAAAACGTTTTGCAAAAAATGTCATCATCACCCGAAGTTTTGAATACCACTGCTTTAAACTCTTAATCCGTGGATCAACCGGTTTCGGGGCGCGTGGGCCTCACCGAAATAAGGTTTTGGAACTGATTTAGTTCAACACTTCATTCAGTTGTGCTTTGTTTGGCTTGATCTTTGTTCTTTGGCGCTGCCTCTGGCCGTTGTTGATATTACATTTTGTAGTGAGAAGCATGGTGTGGTTTTGAGAGCAGTAGCTCGGTGACGCGCGTTGTTTTTTCTCTGTGAAATCTGACCCACGACCGTCTGGAAGTTGTACTTTCTTTGTCATCATGTTGATGATGTGATAATATGGCCAAAATGAATTTGTTTGTTGATCTGCCAACTTGTGACTGTTTCATCATGTTATATAGTGCTACCCGGAATGAGTTGAGCTCCTTCGCATTTTCGTTTGTGCCAGGTATTTCCCTTCAAATTAATGTATTAATGACTTAATGTAATTTGCATACATTTTTGTACTATTCGAGCCCCTGCCCCACCCCCGCGCCGGTCCGCAGTAAAAATCTCAAGCGTTGACCGGTATGTGGTGATAAAAATGTCGGAGACCACTGCTCTCGGGGTTTCATCTTTGCAATCTCTGTCACGGCGCATGCCCCATGCAGCTATGCAGTAAAGTAGCCTGCAACCAGTGGAAGAAAAAAAAATCATCTTCCTTTTTCTGAGAAAAACACAGGAAGTGAGACAGCAAGAGGCGTGTGCGGCGTCACCTGCTCTGAAAAGTGGCGGATTGCGCTGCCATTTGCACTCTGGCGCAGATGGCAGGCGCGTGTTGAGCTCATAATGAACAGCGCGTTGCCTTGTGCAAGTTATGCAAGTGGATCTCTGCCACGTTAGCATAACGCGCCGGGTTTAAAAAAAAAAAAAAGCAGCAGATGTCAACCGGAGCCGATAATGGACGCGGGAATCGGAAGGTCATCGCTTTAGACGGCTTCAGCTGTCATTTTTGCCTCACAATATTGACAAGCGCAAGGATTAAACACCCCAACCATTTTCATTATTGAGACTTGAAAAGAAAGTGGAGCGGCACTGTCTCCAAATATTTCACGGCACAACAAACAACAATATAATGTAACGCGTAAAACCACTTCAATGTACACAAAACAACATATTCAATTCTGAACTCATTTAATCCCAAAGACGTATGTTTTATTTATTTATTTTTTTGAAGTCCATCCATTCAATACCTTATTTCTAGCTTTTTGATTTTTTTTTCCAAGTGTTTAGCTCCCCAGCTTCTCCGGTCCTTTTTAGACCGGACAGAGAATTTGAATAAGTACAAATCTAAAGTTCAGTAGCTGTCCTAAAAGTGTGAATATGATCTGAGCTGCAGAAAAAGGCCAGGTGTACAAGCAGAAGAAGCCCACCATGTACCCGCCGTGGAGCAGCACCTTCGATGCGCACGTGCATAGCGGACGCATCATGCACGTGATGGTGAAGGACCGCACGGCCCAGCTCAGGTCTGAGGCCTCTTTGGCGCTGGACTCGCTGGCCGCGCGCTGCAAGAAGGAGAACGGCAAACTGGAGATGTGGGTGGGTGCTTTTCGGTGGTATTTTACAAGCGTCGCAACCCCATCCCTCAATTTTCAAAGAGGCTTTTCTAAATACCGGCCCCCACTACTCCGTGCCTGCTCATTTGAATGGAGTTTTTGCAAATGGTAATTCTTGTGGCATTTGCATCCCAAATTCTGACCGTTGTTTTTCAGTTGGAGTTGAAGCCGCAGGGCCGCCTCCTGATGGAGGCCAGGTATTACCTGGAGTTAAGCGGTGAGTTGACATTCGCACCGCTGCTTGGACTTTAGCTCGGCATGTCCTGAACGTGTCAGGGAGACCCCCCGCATCCTCGTTTTTTTTCTCTCTTATCTTTCTGTCTTTGGAAAGTAACTGCCGCGGCCTGGTTACAGACGCGGCGGGCAAAGCTGAGGGCGATTGCGAGCGCGAGGGTCTTTTTCCCCTCCACCATCGGCGCAACGCCATCAAACAGGCCAAGATTCATGTGGTCAAGTGTCACGAGTTCAGCGCCACCTTCTTCCCGCAGCCCACCTTCTGCTCCGTCTGCAAGGAGTTTGTCTGGTGCGCCGCCGCCGCGGACGTGGCCGTCGGCCCCCTATAGCGCTTGAAATATTGTCTTTCTTGGCAGGGGCCTCAACAAGCAAGGTTACCAGTGCCAACGTGAGTGCGACGCCGCTTTGCTGCCGGCCGGGTTCTCCGGCGGCCTCACCGCTCCCCCCCTCTTGTACGTCCAACAGAGTGCAACGCCGCCATCCACAAGAAATGCATCGACAAGGTCATCGCCAAATGCACCGGCTCGGCCGTAAACAGCAAGGAAACCATGGTAACCGCCGCATCCGTCACCGCTCCACCTTGTTTCGATTGCGTCTTTCCAAGCCAACGCGCACACAAAAAAATGCGCATGTATTTGTGGACGTGCAAATCCGGGTTTCGTTGGAGACAAATTTCCACGTGTGTTCTCCGGTGTCCCTCGATGTGTGTCACTTGGCACCCGCACGCTAACGAGCCGCAACGGTCCCATTGTGCGTGCGTATGTGTGTTTGAGATCCACAAGGAGCGCTTCAAGATCGACATGCCGCACAGGTTCAAAGCATACAACTACAAGAGCCCCACCTTCTGCGAGCACTGCGGGACCCTCCTGTGGGGGCTGGCCAAGCAGGGGCTCAAATGTGAGGGTGAGAGGGGACGCCCGGACACGTGCCGCCGCCGGCGACTTAGCTTCCCTGCTCCCAACTCTTTTTGCCCCGCCCGCCTCCAACCAGAATGCGGCATGAACGTCCACCACAAATGCCAGAAGAAGGTGGCCAACCTGTGCGGGGTCAACCAGAAGCTGATGGCCGAAGCGCTGGCCACCATTGAGAGTAGACAGCAGGTCAGGGGGCGGGTCCGCGCCTCGCCGTCTCTCCGGCGCCGCCCGCTGATGTCGCGCCCTCTAGGCCAGGAGCGCCAGAGAAACGGACGCCGTCGCCCGGGAGGGGCCCATAGGTGTTCAGCGGCCCGGCACGCTGGAAACGCTGATAGCGGCTTCGCCCGCGCCCCTCAGTAAAGGTACTCTTGCTACGCTTTCGTTCGTCCCGTAGGGGGCGCTCTCAAACGGGCGCTGTCCCTCCCGTAGAGGCGCAGGGTGTTTCCTGGGAGGGGCCGAACCTCCAGGCGACGGCGGACGAGGAGCAGGAGGATGTGTACAGTTACCCTTCGCGCCACGGACCCAAATTCACCATCGAGGATTTTGTCCTCCACAAGGTGCTGGGCAAGGGCAGCTTTGGCAAGGTGAAGACGCTCGCCCGCCCGTTGCCGAAACGCAAACACCTACCTCAGCTTTGCCCTCGTGCTTGGCCCAGGTGTTTTTAGCCGAGCTGAAGGAGAGCGCTGAGTTTTTTGCCGTCAAGGCTCTGAAGAAGGACGTGGTTCTAATGGATGACGACGTGGAGTGCACCATGGTGGAAAGGAGGGTCCTCTCGTTGGCCAGGGAACACCCCTTCCTCACGCACCTGCACTGCACCTTCCAGACAAAGGTACCCTCCCCCACCCACCCCGTCTTCCCGTCTGGCAACATCCACCTCTCCAGGAGAACCTGTTCTTCGTGATGGAGTACCTGAACGGAGGCGACCTCATGTTCCACATCCAGCACTGCCACAAGTTCGATCTGCACAGATCCACGTAGGCGCTCGCGCCCCCGTCTTTGTTTCCCGTCCCCGGCGTCCCTCACGCCGCCTTCTCTCGTCCCGCAGCTTCTATGCCGCCGAGATCATCTGCGGCCTTCAGTTCCTGCACTCCAAAGGAATCGTCTACAGGTGTGAGGGAAATTCGATTCACACGTCTGAAATACTTTTGAGCCTTAATTGTTAGCTATTGAATATTTCCTTGATTGTTGCCCCTTTTTTCTGACGTTACAAAGCAAAGCAAGCCACTGAATTTCAGTTGATGCTTTCGAAAAAGGAATTGATTTCTGTGCACTTTGCTTGCTTGGGTGCACGCAGGGATCTGAAGCTGGACAACGTGCTGCTGGACTCTGAGGGCCACATCAAAATCGCAGACTTTGGCATGTGCAAGGAGAAGATGTGGGAGGAGACCCGCACGTCCACTTTTTGCGGGACGCCCGACTACATCGCGCCCGAGGTGACGCGGACCGCCGTTTTGGCCCGCCGCCGTTTTGAGCTCGGGCTCGGCCGTGACCGCGCCGCCCCCGCAGATCCTGCTGGGCCAGAAGTACAACAGCTCGGTGGACTGGTGGTCCTTCGGCGTCCTGCTCTACGAAATGCTCATCGGTCAGTCTCCCTTCCACGGCCGAGACGAGGAGGAGCTCTTTCAGTCCATCCGCACGGACAGCCCCGCCTACCCGCGCTGGCTGAGCCGAGACGCCAGGGACATCCTGATCAAGGTGGGAACGCCGCCGTCCCGCCGTCGCGCCATCTGAGCGCCGCCGCGTTTCCCGCCCGCAGCTCTTTGTCCGGGAACCCGAGGAGCGGCTGGGGGTCAAGGGAAACATCAGGCTGCACGCCTTCTTTGGCGCCACCGACTGGAAGGCCCTGGAGCAGCGCAAGGTGCCTCCGCCCTTCAAGCCCACCTTGGTAAGTTTCAAGGCTTTGCTAATGATGACAAAAATGTTGAAAAAATGTAGTCACTTATGTTTACGATACCAAATCGTCCTTTTATTTCGTCGGGAAACGGCGAGTTAAGGTGACGTGTCGCGTGTGTGCCGCCAGGCGTCCCCCAGTGACTGCAGCAACTTTGACAAAGAATTCATCGACGAGAAGCCGCGCCTGTCGTGCGCCGACCGGACGCTCATAAGCAGCGTGGACCAGAGCGTGTTCCGGAACTTCTCCTTCGTCAATCCGGCCGCGCCGGCGCTGCGCTGATCGCCCTCGCCGACCATTCGGACTTTAAAGCGCTCCGTTTCCACTAAGACAAAAGTGACAGGTTAGTTTGAACGTGGCACGTGTAATAATAGTCCAACGCAAGTAAGCCAAGCAACATTTGTTCCCATGCTCGTTGTTGTCGGGTTTACGTTTTGATGAGCTCCCAAGCGTCTCGTTGTGGCCAATAAAAGGCTTTGTGTCCAGGACGTCTTTGTCAACGTTCGTACTTGATGTTTTGCGAGAACCCGTTTAGTCTGTTCCCAACGACGTTAACTTTAGGGAAGGGTGAGTGAGACATTTGTTTATGCTCACTTGTGACAAGAAAACAAAAACCACAACACCATTTGTGTGTCATTTCATAGTTCTCCTTTTTAACTAAATTATTTTCTCGAAGTTGACTGCTTTGGAGACTTATGAAATAGTTCTTTGAAAGACTTTTCACACAAGTTAATGTATGCCTTGTACCCATCATTCATATTTAACTAGAATACCCAAATAAAAAAAGTCTTGTTGGACTCACGTGTATGAAGTTAGTTACTGTTTACCTTTTTTATAGAAAAAGGCCAAGTGAATGATCAAAATAAATTGGATCATATATCAATTAAAGCGTTAAAAGATAAAGACATCGGCATAGTTCTCCTTACGAGCTCAAAAGCAGCTTTCAGTGAGAATTTAGTGCCATCTTGTGGTGAAATAAGAGAATGAAAAAACGCCGTCTCATTGAGACCGCCAACATCAGGTAGCCATAGCAGAAAGATGACGGCTAAACATGTCAGCCTCCTGTTAGGTAGGTTCCAACTGCATGTATGTGCAGTAATATCATTTCAGACTGCAAGACAACTGGCAATTTTTTGTTCGCTATTAGAGGTTCCTAGATCTTACACACTATCCCTTTTAAAACAGTTGTATTCCAACTAGTCCAAAAGTGAAGAGAAAGAGAACCTTACGTGCTTTGTTTATTTACGTCAACATTCCTTGCAGTGTTGCAAGCAGTCACATTTTGCATCTCAAAGAATTTTTTTTTATCTGCTCCTTTAATCTTCTCGGTGTAGAAAGAAGTGTGCGCGTGCAGTCATGTTTGTCTTGTCCGTGGCCCGCTCGGCACGACCGGCAAAGGAAAGCAAACCTTTCTTAGGCAAGGCCGAGTCTCAGCGCCTCCTGGTGGCGCCGGCGCTACCGTTGCGGCTCAGCTGGGGGAAGCGGACGGCGGGCGTCCTGGAGGTGGGGCCGTACAGGCCCAGGTTACGGGCCGCCGCGGACTTCCTGGGCAGCTTGACGCACGGAAAAGGTGAAAAGACTTGCCGCTTGGATGTCGCCGAGAAACCTTGAACTTGAGCGGAGCTTGGCGGCGAGGGGGAGGATGACGCCTCGGCGGACGCTGACGCCTCGGCGGACGCTAACGTGGATAACGGAGAAGGCGGCGGGCTCGGAGGGGGAAACGGGAGCCGGGCGTCGGCGGGAGGTGACACGGGGGCGGGCAAACGTCTCTCTGCGCCCATTTCGTCCTGCGCCGGAGAAGGCAGAAGAAGAGCGGGCCCGGTTTCCAAAGTCGGGTTTTGAGCTTTGTCCTCCAGGTCCACGGAACCGAGTCGCGCCGCCACCTCTTCCACCGGCGGGGCGGCGCCCTCGGAAGAGATGCTCCCCTCGCTGGTGCCGTCTGCCGTTTTCCCCTTCTCCTCAGTGACCTCCCAGGAGTCTCCGAAGCCCAGTTGAACCTGGGCCACGTTCCTGCGATGCGCTCGCACGTGAGCTCGCCAGGGAGAGCCCGCGCCCCCTCCCGAGCTGGCCGAAGACGCGCTGCCGTCGGAGGGACGGGAGCCTCGCGCGGCGCCGCGAGCTTTGTGACCCACGAGCAGATGATTGATGACGGTGCCGGAGGGGCTGAGCTGGGACGCCAGGACGCGTGTGGCCGGACACTTGTCTATGGGAATGAGAGGAGCCACGCAAAGATCCAAGTAAGAACATACGCAGTACGCTCCCAAAAATGTTGACATTCAAGCCTGATCCTGAAATTTCACCCAAAGGTTGTATGGTGCCAATCAGTTATGCTTTGTATCCATCGAATGTCCAGCGGCGCGAAGTAAGCAGATTGAGACTTTTGTTCGCCGGTGTTAACGGACAATGGTGCGAAACTGCATTCAAGCGATTAGGCGATCGGCAGAAGGACAAATCATTCAAAACCAAAGACATGTTTTTACGTATCTTTCAAGAGGCTTACGCATTCCATCACAGCTAGTTTATTTTGTAATACAATTTCCTTGACCCTAAACAAACAAAAAATAGTATGTCAATTAGTTGTGTCTATAAAGATATATAAATGTGTCTTTGGCATTAAATGAGTACACTGCGAAAACTGTAACACTCAAATGAGCCGCCAATTATTGTGCTTGAGCAATTTTGTCTGAATAAATATCGTTGTAGACGTTTTGCAGCGTACGTGGCTATCAACGCGCCAGTACTTATGCGGCTACGTCCGTCCTGCAGAAATCCGGGACCTGCGCTCACGCGGATTCCTCGGTGTCAGAAGGTGAGGTCAAAGTGCGCCTTTCAGGCCCCGCCCCCAGGACCCACCTGCGCGTATGCAGATGTGAGCGGCCTGTTGCTGCTGCCGCCTCTTAATGCGAGCGTATTGCTTGTTGAGCGCGTGGATGTCGGTGCTCATGCGCTCCATCATCATGCCGTTGTTGCCGCCGGCCCGCTGCTCCGCCCGGGCTCCGCCCCCCACCGCGCCCGGACTCAGCTCGGCCATGTCGCCCTGCTCTGCTCGCCGGTCTGGAAAGAGGCCAGTCCCCGCTTTTGAATTTTTTTTTTTTTTTTTTTTTCCTCCCCCGCTCGCTCTTGAACTGGCCCGACCTGCGATGTGATTGTGGTAGCGCTGTAATTCCGGCGCCAGCAGCCCGCCCAGCGTCCCCAAACAGCCCAACGCCGACGCGAGCGCGTCGTCGTCGTCCACCGTCTCCTCGTCGCTCTCCCGACCGCTGGCGAGGACAACGCGCAAACAGCATAAGAGCGAGGCTTGACCCGGGAGGCGGCGGAGCGCCGGCGCCTCGCCCACCTGCCGTTGGCTTTGACCGAAGCGGGGAAGGGCGTGATGTTGTACGTGTACTTCTCCCTCAGCTCGGCCAGCTGAGGGAAGGGAAAGGCCGCCATGGCGTAAACCTCCTGCAAGATTTTGCCCCCACGTTGTTCAAAAGGACCCGAGTTTTGGCGTTTGCTTTTTCTCTTTTACCTGGATGAGTTCAGGAGGATCGATGAGGTTGCGCTCCAGCATCTCCTGAGTCAGACCACCCATGGTGCTGTAGAACTCGTCGGCCGTCTGGCAGTACAAAATCCTCCTGCGCGGGATCGGCCCATTCCGGTGAGGGGGCGAAAGGGTCAAAGGCGGGCCACTGGGGGCGGCGGTACTCACTCGCTCAGTCGTTCCCAGATAGCCAGGGCCACGCGAAACAGCACCTCGGAGCCCTCGAAGAAGACCGAGTCCCAAATCTTTAACACGGCGGGCGCGGGCAAGCACGTGGCGAACATGGTGAGGAACCACTGCATGGTGAAGACGTTGGTCAGCGGCGGCTCGTAGCTGCCTGCTCGAGACCACAGTGAGAGGGTGCTTGGCAAATCCCCCAAAACCAAAGGCGGCGGGGGGCGGGGTCATACCTCCCGCCTCCTTATTGGCCGCTTTCTGGAGGCGCTGCAGGTGTTGGGACAGTCGGGGAAGCTTGACGCGCAGCAGATCTCTGAACACCGCCATGTCAACTGACGGAGACGGCGCGGCTTAAGGCTAACGCAAAAAAAACATCCAAAAGTTGTGCTTGTGTACCTGAGAGTGCGCGGAGGTTGTTGGCAAAGTAGCTCTCAGGCAGCACTTTGTCAATCAGGTAGATCATGACCTGCGGATGACATCATCGCGGTGGTTATCACGTGGGCCTCGCGACATCCCGGTTGCGCGTTAATGCGACCTTCAGCGCGTCGCTTTCGTCTCCTTGCGTGACGGCCAGGATGAGCGCGGCCAGCACGTTGAAGCCTTGGCAGTAGCCCACCGCCTTGTTCCAGCGGGCGTAGGCCAGCAGGACCCGCTTCAGGACCACTCGGTCCTGCTCCCCCTCCTGGCCGCAGTAGGAACTGCAGCCTGTCCTGTGCAGGTCCTGGAAAGCGACGGCGCAAATGCCCCAGGGCTGATTTGATTTTTTTTTTATTTTTTCCTTTGCGGGCAGGAATTGGCCAGCGTCGTCACCTTGACGATCTGGATGCCCAGCGAGTCGTCGTCCGGGTTGCTGCGCTCGTTGAAGGTGAACCGAAGCGTCTTGTCCCAGTCGATGGAGATGCTGTGCAGGTATTGGTCGGCCAGCGTCAGCCACACCTAGACGCGCAAGTGCAACGGTGAGCGGCGCCGACGGCGGGAGGGATGCTCGCGTGCCGCGTCGCGCCACTCACCCTTTTGCGCCATTCTTTGGGGATACCGCTCGGAAGTCGGGCCACGGCTTTCAGGGCGTCGTACCACTGCGGCACCAGAACGACGTTCAAACAACCGTTTTTTTCCCCATTGACAGCTCTGTATGGACTTAATCATTTGTAATCGCATGGAAAGTCACCGAATACATGACGTCATTTCGTAGTTCGCTTTATTAGCGCTCACATGTCAACAACCCGAATCGCGTGCTTGGGACAATTTTCAAAAATGACGGCTTAAGACGGTTGACTATGGATGTTTTCGGGTTGTTTGGAAAAGAGTATTGACCTGCTGGAATCCGTTCTTGCCAACAGACGGTTCGATGGTGAATTTGAGCCTCGTGTCCACTCCTGTCGGCACAAACAGGTCAAGTTAGACGTTGGGGGTGCATTGCGTGACGTGAAGCATGCAAGTGTGTGCTTACACGGAAGAACGTTTTCATTGTAAAAGCAACGAGAAAACCGGGCGGATGGAAAGCGCACGGTTAAAAAAAAAAGCGAACGGGCGCGCTGCGGGTTAGAATAAAGCGAACAGGCGCTGCCGTTGTCGAGTTTGCGCATGTGCAGAAAAGACCAAAGTGTCAATGGCCATTCGCGTCGCGATGCTGTCGCCCAATTGTTCATTTTAATGAAAGCAAAGTCACGCAATTCACTGGGACCGAAGGCGGAAATAGATGTCACGTGATCGATCGGCCCCGTCCCGGTTCAATTCAATTCAAAAGCGGCAGAACCTGCTTGAACGGGCTCGTCCGCTTGGCCGTCGATCGGCTCCGCCATTGCCTCCGCTCAATCGGGAGCTTTTGGAGGGGATTAGGCAAGGAACGCCAAACGCACGCCCACGACGCGCGGATTAAAGGCGCTCTGCGGCCACATCATTAGGTAGACCAGCGCGCAAAGTCCTCCTCCATATCGAACGACACGGCTACCGGTTCTTTTTTGTTTGTTTGTTAGTTAGGCGCGCGAGGCGTCCCGTCACCTGGCTCGAGCGTGCACAGCAGCCTGGGCGCGCTCCTAGAGATGCCGTTGCGCTTCCTCAGCACGCTGCTGATGATGTTGCCGACCCCGCCCGACGCCTGCTGCTGCTGTCGCCGCTGCTGCTGCTGCTGCCGCGGGCGAGCGGCCGCCCGAGGCCTCCTGCCGGCCAGCGGGACCGCAGCGGCGCCGCCGAGGCGCTCCTGCCGCATGCTGCGTCCCCCCCGACCCCCACCCCCCACCCCAGCAAGTCCGACGACCGCTCAGCTCATGGCGCCCGATTTAGCGTCCACTTAAGTTGACCGGCATTTTTACATCCGCTAATGTCCCAAATTGGAGCCGTGAAGGATGAAGAGCGATACCACTGCGGATGCTGCTCAACACTTTTTTTCTTTGCACGTCATCGGGAGGAGGCGCAAGGATGCAGGAAGCAGCGGTGCACCGCCTGGGTGAGCTCATTCCCATTTCTTAAAGCGACAGTGTGAAAGATTTAGACCGTTTTTCATTAAAAAGGGATACATAATTGTAAATTTCAAAAACCTGCAAATGAACGGGTTCTTAACAGTGTGCTTACAATATAATGATAGGTCTGGTTATCATTAAATTATAGTAAATGGGGGTGGCACTTTGTTTGTTAAAGCCTCGGACGATGGTAAATGGAGAACCCGCAGCACCTCCTGCTGTCCGTAATGAAAAAACAGTCGAAATCTATTAACCGCCAAGGACTTGATTTGTTCATGAGATAATTCAAATGTACTCAATCGGCCGCTCCGTTATGGACGCAGCGAACGGACGCTGACTTTTGAGTGAGTGCTCATTCGATTTTCTTACGTCGCTTCTTGGAGACGGCTTGAAGGCAGGCGGTGATGATGTCGTAATTCTTCTGCAATTTGTTCACCATTCGGTCTCGCCGCCTCAGCTGGCGGATCAGTTTGGCCGACTGGACGCTCGAGCGGTACTTGACTTCCTGGATGATGGCGCGTAGCTCTTGGGGCTCTGGGGGAAGAGAACAAAAATAAAAGTCACCCAACGCCATAGTTTCGACGCTTTTTCTCGTCCATTCTTTGACAAAAATCACAATGGTGAATTTTCGTTGCCCCTTTCAGCTCGACGTGTTTACCAGACATGTTGTGGAGTTTCTCATGCACGTGACCTTTGTGCTGCGAAATGAACCCTCACGAGACATTTCAGAGTATCACAGGCAATCATAAGGCTGAATGCAGACTAAAAAATGCCTGCACCACGCCCCCCCCCCCCCCCCCCTTATATTTGTTTGTAACGCACGGCAGTATGTTCTCCCTTGTACGTGACTTTCCCAAATTAACAATGAGCGAATCACAACCGAGACAATTGCATAGTCAAAGAGCAGAGAAACTTTGAAATGCAGACTGGCGAAGATGAGTATGAGAAAGAGTGGGAGATCTCCCCGCAATGCTTTTTGGTTTGACAGAAGTCCTCCACTTGGGTGCACATCTACTCAAATGGTGCAGTTGGCCTGCACCGTTGCGTCTCGGCCCATGCACCTTTGCGGGCCAGATAGTTGATCTGGTGTCTCGCGGTCTGTTTCTCCTGGAGTTCCTGCAGAAAGCCGGAGCCCGCGTTGCAGCGGCCCTGGAAGGCATCCGGGCCGGACGCCTCGGTGGAGCTGTCCCAGCTGTCCACGTTCCTCCTGCCGCCGCCGCCGTACGTGTCGTACAGTTCCACCAGCAGGCAGTCCACGATGGACGTCCTCGGGGCGGCCGCGTCGGCTTCGCTGTCGGAAGCCGGCGCCGGAGCGATCCAACGCTGGTAGCCAGAGAATTGGTCGCATACGTCAACTCGCGAAAGTTGCTCGCTCTCCGCCTGCACCTCGGACGCCATGGCTGCGCGCACGACAAAAGTTTGTCCAACTCGTTTGTGCGCGCGCGACTGAAAAGTTTTGCTCAAGTTGCGGGCTGGCGCATGGCTAAAAACGGGAGGAAACGACCCGGACCGGACCGGACCGGACCGGACCGAGTGACGCGTTTCACGCTTCCTTCCTCGCTCTCGCTCGGCCCGGCTGTGAACTCCGCCAAAGTTCGGCTGGGCCGACAGGTGCGACGGCTTTCAGCCACCGATCGGAGGCCGACTCCCTAAGACGGAAAAGCGACCAATCAGAAGCCGGATCCAAAAAAGAGAGAAAACAACCCCAACCCAACGCGCCCATTCCGGTTTGCTTCCTGCCTCCACGTTGTCGTTTATGTCTTTGCGTGGCGCGTGGACAACGTGAAATTAGTCCTCACGTGACTTTGCTAATGCATTTTTCTACGGCGTGAACTCTTTGGTGTCAGTCATAGTGGTAGTGTGTCAAACTGTCTCACTGTCGGGCTGGGATAAACAACGCGTCCGTTTCACAAGGTGGCGCCTCAGTCGCAATCACTGTGTATCGAGGATGGGAAACTGCGTTTCTTATCAAGTTCCCGTCGTGAAGTTTATGTGCACTCCCTGTCAATGTCCATAAGAAGAAAAAACACGGACTCAACATTTCCGAAACTACGAGATTTTACATTATAAATGGCACAAGGAGCGACTCGCGAATACGTTGTTTGCTCTTCGTGAGTTTCCGTAGGCAAACGTCATGTGACCACTAGTATACACGGAAGTGGACTAGGCGATGCGGATTCCTCGCAGTAGTGAAAAGTGAGTCCGAAGGAGGTTTTTAGACCTTGTTAATTATGCGCAAATGCCATTCTTGTCAGTTTTTAAGTTATTTTTGATCAACCTTAGATTGGAATGAATTGTTCATGTGTGCCTAATGGAATGTCTTGGGAGTTCCCCAGATTACCCCGTCCCCACGAGTCATACCTTTTTTGAAAAAAAAAATCTCTCTCTTTATATATATATATATATATATATATATATATATATATATATATATATATATGTATAGTGCAATTTCATCTTTGTTTTTCTTAATAAAGGCCAAGTCACGAAATCCGCTGCCCTTTTCTTGGAATTTTCGAGCGACTCAAAGTAGGCCTTTTGCCAATGTGACACATTGTGATCTTAGGAGGTAGTTAGCCCTGTATGTGTTGTTTAGGGGGGGTCTCGAACTACCACCCAGATGTGTTTAATTTTGAAAAAAATAGTCAACTTCAGCACGAACCGAGTACTCGTTGTTGCATCCATTGCAAAGTGACGCGAAACGCGCATACCAGTAACCGATGAAAATAAATTAAACGGGCGTCATCGTGTGGTGAATTATTGTAAGCGCGGAGAGAGAGGCGGACACAGAGATAGCGCGATCTGGCGGATCCATATGGCCAAATCAAGTCACAAAGAAATGTGTTCAGCATTAAAATGTTTCAATCTACATTTGTATTCGTACATGCTATCATGGAAGCAGTCCTAAAATCAATGAAAGCGTAAGAAAAGTTGTAAAAAAAAAAGGGTTCACTACAACGTTTTCAATTGGACGGTGGAGTATGTCGTCACGCAAGACATGGGTTGACGGGATTGTAGTTTTTCTTCGAAGAAGAGGAAACCTTCTCTCCTGGGAGTCTGCGCATGCGCGTAGGTGTCTGCTGCCATGGCAACAACAGCGTCTTATTGCCCAAAAGGCTAACCCTCTCCACGAGGCGGCGGCCATTTGTTGTTGTCACTTTCATCCTCGTTGCTCTTCTTGTTTCTTGTCGTAGTTGTCTTGTCAAAAAACTACTCGTGGTTGCCTAGGTGACGGCCGAGGCTTGTCAGAAAACGTCATGACCGTCACGGTAAGCTTAGCTTAGCTATTAGCATCGATTTAGCATAGTCAGCTAATTCGCTCCCCGTGACGCTAAGCACAAGTTAAAACGTTATTCAATGTCCTCACTCGTTGTTTTTTAACATTCCAATTATTTGGGCATAGGTTTGCGTTACTTTTTTTTTTCATTTTTTCATTTTACGCTACACAATAACAATTCCTCGTCAACACAACAGAACATAGAGCACAAACAATTAAACATTCCAGATAATCATAACATCCATACAAGTAAAAAGATATCTGACAGACTTATACAAATTAGAAAAAAATGTCCAGGGTAAATTTCCTTTCCTGTTATTTTCAAACTTAAGACTGAAAATAAAGATCAATATCAGTTTTGAACACTTTATAATGCAGGTGTCAAACTCAAGGCGCAGGAGCCAGATCCGGTCTGCCGCACCATTTTGTGTGGCCCGCGAAATGTTGATTTTACTTCCACGTATCTGGCTAAAATACCAAACTTGCAAGTTATCTTCAGCAATTTTATTTATTTTTTTACTTCTCCCAATCTCTTTTGAACAATGGCGACCAATCCATCGTTTACCTGTCCTGTCCTATGATCGTGTGCTTTGTCAGAGTGAATATGAGCGGAGCTATGGAGGCGTCTCATTGGGCGAACGCCGCTGCCATCGCAGAGGTACGCAAGCTGATGGAAGCCGTTGATGTTTTTATCTGTGCGTCTTTTGTCCACTTTTATCTGTGCGTCATTTGTCTATTTGTTCACTCAGCCGGGAGCAGAGAGGACGACCCCGGTAATGAGAGTAATGCGCGGATACAAGCCGTCAGCGCGGCGCCTCCTGCAGGTCAGAACCCCCACAATGTCTTCGTGCGGATCCTCCGAGCCTAACGACCCCAACGATGTTCAACATCTGCCCGCAGCTCACGAGGCGGGCAAGAGGCTGACGCGCAAACGTACGACAGGCCTCGCAGGGCGCGATCCGCCGGTGGGGCCGAGACCGGGTCCGGGGCGTGATGGTTCTCGCGTCGAGAAAGCAGAGGAGCTGCAAGGCTTGGCAAGGAAGGCCGCTTCTCCCCTACTGACAGCGCAACAGGTGAGCTGCAGTACAGCCCGTGACCACAGATAGGCGCTACATTCATTCAGTCCTTCCCATGATTTTTCTTTCAATTTATTGCCAGAAATAATCAAAAGACAATTGAATCTATGGGAATCAGATATTATTTAGGAAATAATTCTGAGGGAACTTCACGCAACTAATGAAAATCATTTTTGTATTTAAACTATTTCACATGTACATTTAAGACCGATAATTGGCTCATCTGAATGGTTTGAATTGTTAATATCCAATGTTACTATGAAGTGTTTTTAAAAATCATTTGAAAGGAGTAATAATAAATATTATATTGTCAACATAGCCTTTATTGTTGTTAGTTATTTGAGAAAAATAAAAAGAAATAGTGTATTTGACTGATTTATTATTCCGAAAAGAAAATGAACATTTGGTGTTTCAAAATCCTTAACGGTAGATGCTCAGCGCCTGCCATCGCCGTCATTTGGGGCGCGTTGCCTCGGAAACAAAAGCGCAGCCCGCCGCCGCGGGAAGACGGACGGAACCGGTCGCCATGGAAAGCGAGTATTGCCGCAGCTTCCAGGGCCTGTCTCTGCCGTGCGGCCCCCGCCTGCGCGGGCAACCGGGACGCCCCCTGAGAGTTCCGTACTTGTGCACGCTCACTCGCTCGCGCACGCGTGCTCACGTTGATGATCATGTCATTGCTTTCATCAGAAGGCAATGGAGGAGCAATGTGAGATTACCCCCCACTTTCAATGTCCTGACTCCGCCTACCAGAGGGAAGCCACCTCCCCTCCCCAGGTTCGGCGACGCCACAGGTGTGCGCGCGTGTGCGACGGCGCGTACCTGTTTTTCTGCACATGACGTGAGCTAATCCCATGCGGGCGCTCGTGTGCGCGACAGGAAGCTGACAGAATACCAAGCCCGCTTTCCTACGCCCCGAGTCGGAGACGCGGGCGAGACCCCTCAGGTGAGTTGGCCTTGCGCCAATCCAAAACGCAGCGTCTCGGCTCGCCAGCTTAGCCTCCTTTGCTAAGCTGGCTCCGCGCGACCTGATGAGTCAGCGCCAGAACCTGACAACTGGCGTGCGCGGAAACCGGCGCACCGCAACACTTCATTTCGGGGAAACTGCACACGCACATACCGCATTAAAAAATTCAGCCGTAGCTTCCACAGATCTGCACTTTAAAAAGAACACAATGCGAACATGAATAAACGTCAGACGGGAACAAAAACGTGAGAGACAATGAGAAGAACGTCTGCCGTTTCGTGAGTTTATCGTCAGTCGTTAATGAATTTCGACATTATATATATATATATATATATATATATATAAAATTGCGGTAAAGCAATGTCTTATACATATATATATAATGAAGCTTATACAACACAATTTCCCGAAAATATACACACACACGCACACAGCGAAATGTCTCGATGGATGGATGGCTTTTCCTCATCAAAAGTCCTCAAGTCTCCGAAGCTATCGCGACAGGAAGTGATGTATGTTGACTTCCTGTTGCCGTGCAGCTTGGAGCCGTGCGGCAAGGTCACCGAGGTCATGCTCGTTTTTTTTCCAGAAGCCCTCTGCAAGGCTTCAAAGCGCTGACTCACTTCTCAGAATCTTTTTCATTTGGGTCATATCCGCCACATGCTGCCAGTGTCACGCACGCACACACACACACAAAGATTGCATGTGGGTACCTGTGATAGGTGTAGGTGTGTGTGTGTGTATATATATATATATATATATATATATATATATATATATATATATATATATATAAACATATATACAAACTATATATATATATATATATATATATATATATATATATATATATATATATATATATATATATATATATATATAGTTTGTATATATGTTTATTTAAATGTGCTTGTGAGAAGACCCGCCAATCCTCCAGAGGCGTATTGCACGCAGGTGGCGCTGCTGAGGCAGAAAGCGCAGTGGTACCGACGGCGAGCATGGGGGACCAACTTCTCCAGGGAGCACCTGAGCCAGCTCAAGTCCTGGCACAACTTCCTGTGGGAGCCCGGCAGCGACGGCAGCGGCGACGACGGCAGCGGCACCCGCCCCGGCCGGGACCTGCACAGTCCCGGCGCGGACCACCGCAGTCCTCCCTACGTGGAGGCTCTGGACCTCGGCAGGTGAGCGCGACGCGGCCTCGGGCACCGCGCTGAGCCCGTCGTCCTGCCTGGACCTCCGCCGTGGCTTCCTCCGCACAGCTGCTCCGCTTCCTCCTGCGGGCCGGCGAGCGAGCCAATAGCGCCGCCCCAGGGGGCATATGAGGACGACGACCGGCGCGGCGGCGACGTCGCCACGCCTGCCAAGGGTACTCTCGTTTCCCAAAAGCGAAACGGGCACAGTTGTTCATGCCTTGTGACGTGCGTGTTTTGAGCAGGGGGCGCCGTTCGGGTGGCTCGCTCCAGTTCACGACAAGCTTCTCAGGTGATTCATTTGGACCGGTCGGTTGACAGGTTGATAAAGTGACATTCTGGTCCGCAGAGGCGCGACGCGCCGAGAAGGGCGGCGGCTCGTAGCCCCGCCCCCCTCCGCCGGGCCACCGAGCTTCGACCCGCGGCGTCCGAGCGGATGTCGGCCCCGCCCGCGGCGCGCGTCATCCAAGGGCGGCTGCGGCACGCCGACTTTCAGCACGACGGTGAGTCCCGCGGGTCCGCTGGCGCGTGCGCTGATGATGGCCTCCGCGCGCGCGCGTGTGCTCAGGCGAGCCGGGTCTGCGCTTCCGCTGGCGGCCGAGTCCGGGAAGCCTCTTCCGTCCCGATGAAGGTGACGCCTCTCGTTCTTCCCATTTCCCGCGTGGGCCTTCGCCCGCTTATTATGATTTCTCCATTTCTGTCAGCTCACCTCAACATGTCAGGCAATTTGAATCGGAATTAGTAGACCCGCCCCATTACATCCGCCTCGACACGTAGCTTTGAACGTGTCGGTGAAATCTGACACAAACTCACGCATACGAGCATTCATTAGGCACACAAGCAGGCGACGGAGGTTTGCCTTTTTTCTCGTAGGCGAACGGCTGCGGGCCACGTCCGGCCGCTTGCTGGCGGCGCGCTCGGCGGCGGCGGCCTTGCTGGAGCGTGCCCGGAGGAGGCGTCGGGGATCCTGGGATGAAGCCCGCCCACCCTCGCGGAAAGCCAGCTCCGATCCGTTTTGAATCCCTTTCTGCTCCCGTTCCCACACTCCTTCTTCTTTCCCTCTTGCTTTCCCACCTTTGTGTTTGATTTCCAACGATTGCCATCCCTTCTTGAACCCCCGGGGTAAATTTGGACCCAACTCTGGCATTTTTGTTTTTGACGTGTGATATCAAAGGAAAAGCATACAAAAAACACTCGAAGCCTAAAATATTGAGCCACTTTTTGCTACCTTTCAACTTCTCCAAATTGGCCGACGTCGGCAATATGAGCGAATAAATCACGAAGAGTCGTTCATCTTCTGCTTCCCGTCTTTTGCTTTCGTTCCGATTTCCGCACTTTGAGCCTTTCCTCTCGCGTTGTTATTGCGGGAATGCAAACAGGTGAGTAGAAAGTCCACCTGATGACATCGCTTCCTTTTCCACCTCATAAAAGTAATATTGCCTTATTCTTGTCAGCTAGCGACGTCACTTCCCGTCATGCGAGGAGATGGAAGAAGAAACATCCCGACGGACGGCGGGTGGATTGTTTGCGCTGTCTCCTTCCAGAAGGTGACGGGCATCCGTCCCTCGCCCACGTCACGAATTGCCGCGCGTCTACAAAGGCAAACGTTCTTATTACTTACTTGGGCCGCGACTCGCACACGACACAAACGCCGGAATGGAGGAAGTGATGTCACTGCTCCAGATTAATAACAAATATTAATTCTTGTTTCATTTTTTGACTGACGCTTCATTTCCTCACGGTGACAGTAAACGTACTGACCTCTGCGCGCGCGTGCAACTGTGTGTGTGTGTGTGTGTGCGTTGGGGGTTTTTGCTTGTCCCATTTTCTCGTAGGGGGGCGGAGGCTCGGCGCGCATAAAACGCGGCGCGTACGCTCAGGTCACATCGTCGGTGCCCTGGCAGTCGTCGACTCTTCATCTTTTCCATCGCGATCGTCATGAAGATTGCCCTCTATCGCCTTGCCCTGTTGGCGCCGCTCCTGATTGGCTGCGTGCAGCAAGGGAAGGCGGGGCCCGTCTACCAGCCGCTCAGCAAAGTTCTGAGGGATCCCAACACCTACCGGGCGGCCGAGGAGATCTCGCTCCACGTAAGGCGGGAAAACTCCCGAGACGTCGGCGTGACGTCCGACGCCCGCTCTCCCATGCGCGCGCCATGGAAACGACGTTAGCCGCGCCTCGACCGATCGGAACGCCTCGTCAACTCGCGCGCTGTTTTGCAGGCTCAGCGCGCCGACGCGGACCGGTCCAACGTCAGACTCAACGTTCCGGTGGACGACGAGAAGGTAACGCCGACTCAGCCGTTAGCTCAGCGGGGCCGGGCTGAGCTTCTCCCCCTTAAAGCTTTCCCTTGAAGGAGCACACGAGCGTCTGCTGCCTGCACGCCACCATCCTGGACTTCTACCTGAACAACGTCCTCAATCACCCCGACGTCCAGTATCCCAGAATGCACCAGCTGCACTCCGACCTCAGCAGGGCCAGCGACGACCTGCGGGAGCGCGGATGCGTGAGTGGCCGAGCGCTCGCTTTCTCGCCCCCCGCCGAAGCGCCGCTCCCTTCGGCTTCGCCGGTGAACGCCGCGTGCGCGTTGTCCCCCCAGGACGTGACGCACTACCGAGACCGGTGGCACGTCGTGCAGTTCCGCGACAAGCTGGCCAAGGTAAAAACCCAAAGAGGAATTGCGCGTTGGGAAAGGGCCGCCTCTAGTCAGCCGGTGGCAATTAGCGCGGGCTTCCCGCCCGCACTTCTGATTCACGCGTCCGTTCACGCCGCGGTTTTGGAGCGTCTGTTTCCGACTGCTTGTTTTGGCCAGATGACGGATTGTGAATTTGCATTTCTGTAGATGGACGGTGGGCGCGGCCTCATCAAGGCGCTGAGCGAGGTCAACATTCTCTTCTCCTACCTTCACGACAGCTGCGTCAGCGTCAGCCGTTGACGCGCGCCATCGACGACAACAAGCTTATTTATTGGCCTATTTAATTTTCCTTCACTATTTATATTGCTGTTACCACGGAGACACGTGTTACAGACGTTCAATAAACCTTTTTTCAGCAACAAAACAGTTCTTGTTCAACTATTTTTAAGGCGTCATCAATGATGCAGCGGCGTATGACGTCACGTAGACGTTAATGAGCGTCGCACTCCGTCGGTCGCGGTTGACAGAAGCTGTCAAAATGGCCATTTTGTCGTCCATTCTGTGTGTCCGGGGGTTCTGAAAATGGAGGAGACCAGCTCGGTTCTGAGTGTGTCGCCTACTGGGTTTAAAAAAAAAAAAAAAAGTCCTTCGCAGAATTGACTGGGATGAGCGCAGTATCACCTGTCACCACAAGAGAGCGCACTCCCACCGTTAGTCTCGCAAGTTGTTTCAGATCACGAGAGAGGTGACGACGTTCACGCAAGCCAGGTAGGCTCAGTCGTCAATCAACAGGAAATGCAGGTGACATCACGTGACAAAAAAGCGTGTGCCAAAAAAGTGCTCATAACGCACGTTAAACCACTCGTGCGAATGCGTGTTTTGTGCGACCAAGCTAATGATAAAGAATTCAGACACACGCCCCCCGAAATGCTCATGAAATCAACAATGCTAATGAAATGCTGGTATGCGGAGGAGGTGGCAAAACGTACCCAAGACGGCCGTTACCCTTTTCTTCGTGACGTCATCTCCATTGTCGTCATGAAGGTCTTCATTATACGGACGTTGATTCAGGTCAGAATCTTTTTGGTGTTTTTGATGCGACACGTTTTCGACAAACTTCAGGCCCCTGCAACATCGCCCTCCACGGGCCATCACCTGCAATCATACAACTGAACCGTGTGACTGACGCGTCGTCGATATTGAAGAAATAACAGAGGACTCGAAATCTACGCGAAGGTTTTCGTTTGTGTTTTCCCCCCTTTGGTTTCCTCCTTGTTGCACTCAAATGATTCCAGGCAAGCGCTGTCGAAGCTCAGCTTGAAAAAGCTTGCTGGACCGCGGTGTGTATGAATCATGCAACTTCACTCGAAAGAGATAAAGTGGAAAAAAATAGCAACGTGAGGAGTGAAGAAAAACGGCGGAAAAACAATCGCTCGGTGAAGTCTTTCGGACTTTGTGTTTTGTGTTGGCGTTGTGGCCTCTGAAAGTAGCTCAGCTGTCCGCCCTGTGCCCTCTTTAACATTTAGCAGTGGCACACGCGCACGCGCCTTACGAAGATGGCCAGCTAACTAACGATATTATCTTAGCATTTATCTTATCTTTATTTCATCCACATACACATAAATATGCACTCACACCTAGAAAACTCGGACACACACAGGTTTGTCTTTGTATCTTAGTGGGGCCATCCCATTGTCGAGATGCATTCACTCGCACCTTCAAATCTCATTCAAACCGAAACTCCAAGTCCAAGTCCCGACCCTCAAAAAGAGCTTCGGACTAGCGGGCCCACAAAAACGGCGGAGCCACAACGAAAGCGCGCACCGCTAAACAGGCAGCCAAGGAGCAGGCCGACTTAACCTTTGCTCGGACTTGCTTCACGCGCACGTCATTCTTTTTTCCCCCCCAGTGGATCCTGAGCGGGGGCTTTTCAAAACCTTTGGAACCACACACACTCATCTAGGAAGCAACCTCCACACACACACGTCATCCAGGACTCTGAGGCTTCTGCGAAATCCGCCAAAAACCACGTCGAGCCGCCCGGAAGTTTGATCACCGAAATGGACTTGATTGCAAATGCCACCAAGGAAGGCCCCAAGTGTGTGTGTGTGTGTGTGTGTGTGTGTGTGTGTGTGTGTGTGTGTGTGTGCGTGCGCGTGCGTGCGTGCGCATGCACTTTTCTGAGCAGCAACCGATACAGAGGAAGATTCTGGTGTTTGCTGCCGAGTGGCCACAGACCACAACGAAGCAAAAGACGCATATAAAAAGAGGCGAGCGGCGTTCGGCGACATGACCTGAAAAACCGTCGCCATCTCTCTGCATTCGTCTCGGAACGGTCCTCCCGCTAGCATGCTGTCGCCGAACTACCTGTGCCTGCTGGTCCTGCTGAGCGCCGCGGCGTCCCGGGCCCGCCCCGCTGGCTCGCGCCGCGACCTGGCCAGAATCCTGGAGGACATCTCCCAAGATGCGGTGAGCTGACGGCGTACCTCAGGGATCAAGCTTAGAACCACTTTAACTCGCCCTTTTCATTCTTTGGGCACTTCCGGATTTCTGAATTTGCGGGTCCACACGTTTGATGCGCTTTAACGCTTCTGCTGCTTTTTTTTTTTTCCTGCGCGTTGACATCCCAAATGTCTTTCAGGACCTGAAGAGTGTCAACGTCAGCACCGACCCGCCGTTCGCCGACGTCATCAGGACACTCAGAGCCTGTCAGGTAAGAAGGAGCCCTTTCGGCGCCCGGCGAGGACGGGGCCGGCCCGCGCCGCTGACTCCCTCGCCCGGCTCCCCGCAGAACCGAGAGGAAGTCAAGCTGGTCCAGAAGGTGTTGCGCGTATACTCGCGAGTGATGGACAGCATCGTGCACAACGGCACGCTGCTGAAGGCCGCGTCCGACCGCGCCAGGCTGCTGCGCAACGTCGGCCGGCTCGTGGAGCCCGTCCGGGACCTGGGCGCGGACCTGGCCGACCGAGGCTGCCCCGACATCGCCGACGTCTTCCATCGGCTCGCGCGGCTCAAGGTGACCCCCCCTTCCCGCCCCCACCCCTCAAAAAAAACAAAAAACAAAACGAGGCATCTTCAAATGAAAAGAATGATGCCAAATCGATGCTTCCCGAGCGCATTCAAAATAGCAAAACTATTAAAAACATTTAAAAAAGATTTAAAAACACATTTTTATTAGCATGAAAGAAAATGCATTTCAACTAAAACGACTGAACAAAAAGAAAGCAACGTGTGATCTTCAAATCCGTTTAGGCCGTTAGGCGGATGCTGAAGTGCGCCGGACACCAGGGGGCGCTAAAAACTCGGTAGAAACATGACCTTATCTTCAAACGCATTATGACTTACAAGCAACCGCGTAAGCGAAGAGGAGAATCCGTTTCAAAATCAGCGTTATTGATCAACTCGTTCACTTCCAAAAACTCAGGAGCCCAGACATTCAATCCCAGATACTTAGTGACACACATTTCTTTTGGGGGGCTTAAGGAGGGTGCGAAATGGCTAGAACGAATGAAGTCATCAATGACTTCAATATCGAATAAGTTATGACTTTAGTCCTTCAGTACCTAAAGTGATTCTTGCTACCGTACTTGGGCGGGTACCGCAAGTCATCAATTGCTGTCGTACTTAATTGTCCCCGGCAATCGATGATTCCTTGACCAACCGCCCAACTATACGGGAACGTTCAAATCGAAAGAGACCAAAAAATAGAACTTCCTCATATTTTCTGTGAACAATTGAAACCGCATTTGCAACAAGGTGACAACCACCAACGCAGGTTCCACCAACTTTCTCTTTTTTACTTCTCTTGCTCCTCAAAGCTTTTTGATGGGCGGGCGGGCGAGTTTGAACCTGAGTGTGTGTGGGTGTGTGTGCAGGTGGACGACGTCTCATTCCAGAAGAGGGCCCTCTCTCAGTTCCTGGAGGTCTACGACATGGCAACCGTGATTAGCGTAGGCGCTTTGGCCCCGTCCACCAATCTTTCGCCGTGAAAGTTTTTCCACTTTTAAAATTCCTTAATTTATTCCATTATTTAATCATTCCCACGCTTTAATTTATTTTCGCCAGCAAAAGCTCCTCTTTTTTTCCCCTCCCTCCAAATCTTTGATTTTATTTATTTTTTTGGATGTCTTTGAATAAACGCACATGTCCATGGTTGAAACGTGGTCCTTGAAGTTTCCCGCAACGCGGCGCCACTTTTCTCGTTTGCGTCCTTCCCGCCACTTTCCCTTTGCTGGCCTGCGACTCAGCCGTGATGTCATGCGCGCTTGGACCCGCGAGGAATTTCCCAGCGCCGCCGGGGTCTTGCCACAACTCAAAGACGCTCTTGACGCTTTTATTTCAATGAAAATTTTCGGTCAGAATAAAGTTTTTTCTTCAAGCCTTACATCATTTCAAAAATAGAGAAGACAAAACACCCGCAGCGGATGCTACGCTAAGGCTTGAGTGCGCTAGCATTAGCATGCGGATGTTATTGCTAATCTAATAGCCAGAGATGATAACCTCACATCGGGGCCATGGAAAATGCCTGACCGTAAATCCAGTTTGTGTTTTTGGACACAAACTAACAAGCGCATCTTTTAGGAGAACATTTCAAATTTTGTGCTGCGCGCGTTAGCTTGTTGAGCTAACATTTGAGTTTGTGCTCTGAGCGTGTTAGCGTTGGCTCGTACGCTTTGGTCCAAATGACCCCCCCCGGCCCTCGACAAGGAAATTCAAGAGAAGTTCTTCGAAACCTCAAGGCTTCCATTTCGTTTCAAGTCAAAGGCGCACACGCGCGCATGTTCTGGTGTCTGTTGCGTGCGGTTGTGTGGGAGACCCCTCACCTTGTCCTTCTGTGAACTTAGGTGATTTAAAGGAAATCGTCAACCACATTTTCACACTTAAATCATCACGGCGCGCGCGTGCGAGCGAGCGCGTCGGCTTTTAAATGCGAGACCCGACCCGAAGTCGACACTCTTCGGCCTCGCCAAGTCAGGGCCCGGCTCGGGGATCCCAGCTGAAAGGCCCCGGTGGAGTTGAGCATGGTCGCGGCGGCCAGAGCCGTGCTGAGCGTGTGCGCGTGCTTGTGCGTGTGTCCGGTCGGGACCTCTCACGTGCCTCCCAGGATGAACAGGACCATCCAGAACCTCCTGCAGGTTTACGTGAGTGCTCGCGCGCTGGTCCGACTCGCCGGACCGGGCTGGTCCGGCTCCCGCCGCTCACCGCGCGCGCGTGCGCCTTTGCAGAAGATCCCGGCCAAAGAGCGTTTCAACCGCCACCCGGTCTTCTCTCGAGAACTCCTGGGCACCAAGATGGAGGTAAAAACGTACGGCCGGCCGCCACCTTTCGACTTTGCGGACGGACAAAACCGCTTGTGGCTAAAGTCAGCGCGGGACGGTGGCAGAAAAGCAAACAGTGCCTGTTGCTTTTGCGCGGCTTTTCTCCTGCGTGCTTTGCCGTATTCTTCTTCTTCGAACGTATTTTCACGTTTTTTTTCAAACCCGGACATTAAATCCCAGATGCTTAAGTACTAGATAGACTTAAGTATCTGAGATTGAAGGCCCGGTCTCTTCAAAAACGTGAAATTACGTCCCTGGCATTGAATGCCAGCATTGTTGCCAAAAATACAACAAATGTGGCGCCATCTATCTTGCGGTGCCGCGGGATAAAATGTAGGCGCCGGTTGTGCCGCGGCCCAAACATAGCTCTGAAGCATCCGGTGTTTCAGGTCAAGGGCGTGCTGATGTCGGCCATGCTGCGTTCCTACGAGGAGCTGCTTGGCCACATGTTGAAGCGGCTGCCCGGCCCCACGCCGGCGCCGACCGCCGCCGGAGCCGCCGGCTGCGCGGGCACCCGCGCCGAACTGGAGTACCTGCTGCGCTGCGTGCGGGAGCTGCGCAAGTTCCGCTATCGGGCGCAGGACAAAGTTCTGGACGGCCTGCGGAAGTTCCGACACCTTCAGGTAGGCCGCTTCGCCGCTTCGCCGCACGTCCGTCTTCGGCGCGTGACCTTCGGCCTTCTCGGAACCCCCCCCAGATGGACGACCTGGTGGTCCAGAGCAAAGCGTTGTGGGAGCTGCCCTGGCTGTACGAGGAGGCCAGCTCGTTGGCCGACGGCGCCCAGGCGCCATTGCCGCGTCGTCGCCGCCGGCGTCGCCGCCGCGCCCGCACGCCGTAAAATGCCGGCATTGCTTCTCATCCGGTCACATTTGACTTTATTTATCAGCGCGCAACTGGATATTTATGACGCTATTTAAAACTTTTTGTCATTATTTATGAGCTATTTATTGATCGGCACGAAATAAAGATGCTACGGTTCTCATTGGCTCGCTTGCCGCCTTTTCATTGTCTGTAAGCTGTGCGGCGCATCCTCGGGATCCCGAGCAAATAGTTTGAATTTCTCGATTGACTTGTTTGTCATTGCTCCCTCGCGCGAGCTCTTTTGAGTGCATGCGTGCTGTTTTGGAGCACACTTGATCCATTCATTCCCCCATGCTTTATTCGTATATTTAGATTTATTTCTAGTCTACCTTTGATCTACCTCCCTCCCTAGATTCCTTGATTGATTGATTTTTTTTCAATTCATGCGGATTGTCAAAAATGACAAAAGGCTTAAGAACTCAACCGGGAAGGTTTGCTTGAAAAACATGCTGTTGGTAGGACGGACTATTTAAAATGGCAAAATAAGTCATGAGTGGAAAAGTACTCGTCGTAGTTTTGACTCGGGCTGGATCGACACCAAAATCGGAATAATCGCGGAGCCCTTGGGGAAACCCGCGCTTGGATTCTCAGAAGAACATTGAGAAAACATCCAGCGGCTTGGAGGGACTTTTTCTTTTTTTTTTCGCGAGAGGTGGGAGGTCCTTCCCAGAAAGGCAGGACAAAGCAGAGGAAGTAAAAAAGGCTGGCAGGAAGTGACATCAGAGCATCAGAAGAAACATCACTCTCGTTTGCTGGAAAAGTCCATTGAGGTGGCGAAAGGATGCTTGCTAAAGTGAGCAAAAAAGCTCCAAAAATGGCCTGGGCCAACTTGTGAAAAGGCGCCCTTTGCCGCCGCCTCTCTCGCTGTGAGTCAGCAGCAGCCGTCCCGTCCCGTCGCAGGAAAAGGAAACAACTTCTGCCTTTCTAAAAATGTGTCAGACTTTGAGAGCGCGTGGAATGTTTATTTGACTTCTCATACATGACAGCATACGGAAAGTTGATGTTGTGCCTCCCCGACCCAAAAAGCGGAAGAGTCGCTTTCAAGAGGTGGAAATTGAAGCGTCATCACTATTTCCATGACGAGAAAGCTCAGCAAGACATCGCCTTGCACATTCGTAGTTTCCTAGCCAAGTGAGTGAGATTAAAGTCAAAGTCAAAGAGGCTGGCTACGGCGCCCAGGGGAACTCCTCTAGCGCGTCCCGACGTGGGACAATCAATCGGGCACCGCCAACGCTATACGCTATGCTATGTTGCGTATGTGTGTTTGTTGTGACACAAGGCTTTCGATTTTGATGGACGTTTTCAATGTCGCGCGCGGCCTTTTGTGTGTTCGTTGCATTTGTTCTTGTAGTTTCCAGTTGCGTTTGTGTCACAAGTGTGCGTGTCATGGTGTTTTGTACGTTTTAATGTGTTTGTTTTCGGTGTTTTGTTTTGTGTATTTGTGCATACTTTTTCTTGTTGCGTTTGTGATGCCTGCGGTGTTTAATTGGAGTGCTTCGTAGTGCGATCGTGTGCTATGTTTTATTTGTTGCAATGTGTTGCTTGGCTTCGGTTTATGCGCTGTATTTTGTGATTTTGTCCAGTGCCCGTTTTTGTTGTGTTGCATGATTGTATTTTGTGTAACCTGTGCGCTCTTACGTTCATGGGTAGTTTGCTATAGTGAGCCGTTTCATTTTTGTCTGTAGGGATTGCCGTGCTTTAAGGTCACGTTGTGTTTTGCTGGCATCTGCTGGACATAATCGTACACAGTGGAGCGAGTACAAATATGCAAATTCAGTATTGTGATCGGTGATATCCTTGCGATAAAAATATAGAAATGAGCTGAATTTTAGGGTGGGGTTCTGTTTCAAAATCATTCACACAAATGCACTCATTAAAAAACAAACAAACCCTATTGCTAACACTGAAAAACAGCAACAACAACAAATAACCCCAAAATAAGTTAATCGGGGGCCCACGTCAGAAGACTGGACAGCTCCGTTTGAGTACGGATTGACTACATTTCCCATGAGCCTTAGGAACAGAAGGAAGGTTGTTGAGCACACGTGATTGTGGGAGCGATTTACGCGAGTCGCTGTTTTCATACTGAGCATTTTTTTTATTTGCTGGCAAAAACATATTTGGTTGGTGATTCATCACGCTAAAAATCATTGTTTGGGTGATGCCATTTCAGTTTAATGGATACTTTTGTCGACCCCGCTGAGGACTTGCTGGTTCGTGGCGCACACCTGCACCCTTCTTACCTGTTAGTCGTCTGAAGTGTTTGCGTTTCGTTCGTCTACCCTGTTTACCCCTCTGATAACCTTTGTCGGAGAATAATTTCTTCTCGTTTCTCATGTAGGAAGCTAGTTTGTTTGTTTGTGTTTCGATGCTAATGTTTTTTGGAAGACCTAAGTCCAATTGGAGCTTTCGTCGTTGAATCTGCTTCATTTGGTTGGAACCAATTTGCATGGCCATTTTCACACCACTCAAATTAAGCAAAAAGGTAAGACGCAGTTATTTTTCTTTAAATTCGTTTGTTTGGGTGATGACATTTCAGTTTAATGGATAAGTTTGTCGACCCCGGTGAGGACTTGATGTTTCGTGGCGCACACCTGCGCCCTTCTTACCTGTTAGTCATCTGAAGTGTTTGCGTTTCGTTCGTGTACCCTGTTTACCCCTCTGATAACCTTTGTCGGAGAATAATTTCTTCTCGTTTCTCATGTAGGAAGCTAGTTTGTTTGTTTGTGTTTCGATGCTAATGTTTTTTGGAAGGCCTAAGTCCAATTGGAGCTTTCGTCGTTGAATCTGCTTCATTTGGTTGGATTCAAATGCATGGCGATTTTCACACCACTCAAATTAGGCAAAAAGGTAAGACGCAGTTATTTTTCTGTATATTCGTTTGTTTAAGTTGTGTTGTGAAGAAAAAGCTCATTAGATGTTATGCTATTGCGTATCGTGGCCGAATGGGGCAAATGGCAGAACACGAACAACAACAAACGGACGAAGGAAAAAAAACAACCGCAAATACGAAAAAAAAAACACACCTGCAAATAAAAGTACACATCTATTAAAAGAAAGACGCTGCAAATAGTACGTGCTGCATTCACAAAAAAAAGTGGATGCAAAAACACTTTTCCCAAAAGGGAAAGAGCCACCGACTGGAAAAACAACAACTTCCAAGGAAGCTAATCTCTTCCATTTTTGGCGGGACCACCAACTACTTTACTTTTTTTTGAACATTTCTATTTGAGGAGAAGTGAAATATATTACACCAAGATTTTATTTCTGCACAGATGATTGTTCAAATAAGTCAACTGACAACAAGCTAGGTTTTTTCTCCTTGTATTGTTTGTGTGTTTTAGGGTGCAAACCTAAAGCACGTAATATTCCTCTTCCTTTTTTTGATCATCGAGCAAATGGTCCCCACTTTGGTGTGGCGCGTGGCCTTCAAGGTACATTCTGTTGCAATTGCTGGGCGGAGGCCGGCGGGCTCAGATGCGGCCGGTGAGGCGTTGACCGACCCCTGCACCTGACCCCTGCGGGATGCCTCATTAATGAGGCGAGGGGACCCTCGCCGGCTGAGGATGTGATTGGACGTCAGCCGTAACGAGCGCAACGCGTTCGTTTCCCATCTTTCCAATCATCTGCGTTCAGCTTCTTTATCTCCGTGCCCTCGCTCGATTATGATATATTTTTTCGTTTACGGCGGTCTCCTTAATATTATGCTCTTAGCTCGTCGTAGTGCATCTAAAGCTGTTTGCCTTTGTTAGGATCATGACTTTAACTCTTACTTTATTGTCAAGAATAAGTATTCAATTAGGAGTGAAGGGTTTTTTTTTATTTGGATGGGAGAATACTTTCTTTTCAAGATGTTGTCTGAAGGTGAGAGGGTTTCGTCCCGAAAGTTGAAACTGCAGTCAGAGAACGTCAAAGGTGACGAGTCAAAATGCGAGCGCCCGCTTTTAGCCTGCTCGCAATGAGCACAGGTGACACAATCTTAATGTTAGGTTGAACGTGTTTCTTCAATATATCGTATGGTTCTTTTGTGGAAGTCATGTGATCAATAATCTTGGTCTTTTCCATAACACATCTTTCTATGCATTTTTACAGAATACATGCAATTTTGAATATAAAGGCCAATCTCATAACCTTGATGCAAGGTTGATGTCATGGAGTCAAGGAGAGATGAAATATACTTGATATCCAAAAGAGGAAAGAACAACCACATCATTGCTCACA
Source organism: Hippichthys cyanospilos (assembly GCF_059441005.1). Lineage (NCBI taxonomy): Eukaryota > Metazoa > Chordata > Actinopteri > Syngnathiformes > Syngnathidae > Hippichthys > Hippichthys cyanospilos. The sequence continues at coordinate 824,143 of NC_142390.1, read as the reverse complement.
TCATGCACCGCTGGAGGAAAATTTGATCTTGGATCTTGGTTCAAGGTAAGTGTTTATTTATTTAGGCAAACTTAAAAATGCATATTTCACACGTATTGTTTTTGTTGACGTATGTGAAAATAGTTTTACATATCATTAGATTATGATTCGAATTTTTTCGCCTTTGAGCTGTGAAAATTCTTGAGGCCTGTTGCCATGGTAGCGCCCTTCCGAACAAGCTTCATTTTGCTGTTCGGCCTTTAGGTGGCAGCATCGTGCTGTGTCAGCAACATCCAATGACAGCGACTGGAAACAAAAAACGAACATTTAGGGCTCATTATTCCTTCTTTTTTGGTCTTTCCTCACGCTGCCTCCTCAAAGGGAGTGAAAAGTTGCCTCTAAGTTTCATGTATTTTTTTCCCTCGTTGTTGTTGTTGTGCCGCTATTGTTGGCTGCTGTGAGCCCGTCGCTTTAATTGACAGCCAGGATTTGTACTTATTGTTGCTGTTATGATTTATTCCTTCGCTTTTCACAACTTTGCGTGTGAATAATTGCGGCTTGAAGGCACATGACTGCTGCGAATTTGATGCAAATTTTTCTTAGCCCGGCAATTGAATTTTGAGCGTGTTCGCATTAAGCTCGTCATGATTCAATCTTAAAAGCAAGCATTTTGCTTGTAAACCTAGAGCGCAGTTTCTTGTCTTGTATTCAAATGCTCAACATCTGAAATTCTATTTTCGAGCACGTGTAATTCACGTGCAGTACGTGGCCATCTGTGTACTGTAGGTCTTGCATTTTTAATGGAGCAATTCCAAGTATATTTGTTTGAAACTTTGTGTTTGGTCACCTATGTTAGTATTAAAAACGCAGAGTTTCGACGATAAAAAAATGCAATTAACTCATTCGCCACGGTTGACGGCGAGAGACATCAAAGATCAATTTTTCCGTGCTGACGATGAATTTTAAGTCAAAAGTCAATCAAAGATCAATTTTAACTGGATTGGGTGGTTTACTTTCAATAATTATGAGAACATTGTACAGGTCACACCATTATATTGGGATTTTTTTTGTTGTTGTTGTTGATTGACAGCTCCAATTTCCAATGAAGGAAATGAACTATTGTATCAAGCCCAGGTGCCTTTGCAGCGGTGTGCGTGATGTGATAAGATACTGGAAATTCGCTCATTTCCGACAGTCTATACGTGGCGGTTAGCTCGTGGCCACTTTTCACCGCGAAGCGGTTTCTGATGCATGACCCTTAAAGCATGTCAGCAGCGTACTCCATCTTGGAGCGCTTCTGCTTTTTACGTTCCGGGCGCAAGCTCCCGCGTTAGCGTGTCTGTTGAAATGCAAGCTAGCTCTGCCGTTCTCACCAAAAGTGCTCGCAACTGCAGTCGCAACAACTCTTTTTTGATTTCACCTGACTCAAAGCGGTCGCGACGGTAGCGCGTGGCTCCAAAATCTCGAAAGCGGCCCCCGTAATTGAAACTACCGACGGCGTCGGCGACTCGCCGTCAGCGCCCGCGGCCCGGAGCGCTAATGCGGGACCGGCCGAAATACCGCTTAGCTGCTTCCAGCGTAAAGTCAAAGAATCCCGCTTGGTGTTTGCGTGCGACGGGGGATGTCTTAGCGTCATGGCGGCGGAAAGTTTCTAAGCGCCAAACACCTCTGAACTTAATTACCCCGTGAGTAATGAATGTTTGATTGCGGCTCTCCCCCAGGCTGTCAACACCAGATAATGTATCACAAACTTATAATGTATCACTAATTGCTTTGGCGAGAGCGCCGCGATTAGAATAATGCGCTTATTAAATGCACAAATCTTATTAGGCGGCAAACTATCGATTATTTATTTATTTATTTTTTAAGTCGACGAGGGCCATTAAGCGCCACGTGACACATCCGGGATTAAAAATAGATGCTCGCCGTTCATCGTTGAGTCGGACAAAGCAGGTGATTATCGTAACGCGGCGAGACGCTCGCCCGGGCCGTCTCCGAGCGCCGACGTTTACTCAGACGAGCAGAATTTTAATTGTTTAAGCAAGTGTTTGCTGTGGGCAGAAGGCCAAGTGCGGCCTCTTCTCCACGCTCTTAATGTGGCGGGCAGGAGGACAAATCGCACTTCATTTGAAAATGCGGCAAACGTGGTCCGCCGAAAGCCTTTCCGATGTCTGCATCTTTGCAGAATTCTCTCATCGCCGGCGTTTTCCGATCCACATTAAACGCTTGAATACGTTGTTAAAGTAACCCTCTCAACCCCGATGTGCGACAATTGACAAATAAATTGTGACACACGCGCACACACGCACACACACACTGTGGTGGCCTTTAACAGCGACAGGGGGTATGGAATAAGCTGCAGGAAAGTGCAGAGGGCTGACACTCGCTAACGCACACGTCACCATGTGTTATTTATTACACACACGTGCGCACCCACACAGCTGTGTGTATCAAATGCCGCGGCAGCCGTGTTGAAGCGTCCAGACGGCCAATCACGGGATCGATGGCAGGCGTGACTTAACCAATGACCCGCTCTGTTATCTCGCCGGCCGTCCTCCATCTCGCCTCCACTTTTTGTCGTTTTTTTTGGGGGGGGTGGCGCTGATGGACTTTTCAGAACGCCATCCGCACATGTCAGCTCCGCGTTCCGGCGTGACCGAACCAAGCTTCTTAAAAACGGCGGCTTTGAGGGAGCCCGATTTTTTTCTGAAAGCGAGTTTGATTCACAAAGAGGAAATTTACTCGCCGTCCGCGCTGAGTAGCTCGCCCAGCAAGTCAAAGAATGGCGGGAAGTCTGCTATTTGGCTTTCAAGCAGCCATTTTAGAGCTTAATCCCTGTTTTCTAAAACGACCGTCATTCTCCAAACAGGCTCGACTTAGCGGCATGCTATTTGGTAGACGCGAGTCGTACGGGGTGTGTGTGTGTGTGTGTGTGTGTGTGTGTGTCTTGATCCGAAGCGGCCTTTGTCATCGTCAATTCTGGTGGTAAAAGCAAGCTCTTGAATGAGCCACCCGGTTTGGTCGGCGTGTGCGTCTCGGGTAAAAAGGTCTCCGTTTTCTTTTGAAAGGACGTTTCAGAAGAAAAATTGTTGTAGTTTCCCTCGCCGCAAATTTACCCAAGCAGCATGAAATTTGTTGGCGAATGATGAGTAGACCCGGAAAAAGCCACAGGACGTGTGCCGTTCAGTGGGGAGCCTCCATTTTGATTTTTTCTTTGCCAGGCGTCACTCGCTTTTTGTCCCCACCGCTCCTCGATTTGACCTTTGCGTACTCTTCTTGTTTTGCTTCGCCAGTCGACTAAAAAGTTTGCGCGGCGGAGCCGAAGCCCCGCCCTCCTCCTGCCGGTCGTCAGGGTTTCCCCGCTCTAATGAACCTGGGGGGTCTCAGGGCAGCTTCTCAGGGCTTGATTAGGATCCTCATTAAAGAAAGGTCCGCAGCAGACTCCCTTTCCTTTTCCCTCCGTGTCCTCCGTCCGCCTCCCATTAACGGCCCCCCCCCCTCCCCACCTCGCCATGCCTGCTGTCAAACAGAGCGGCATTTTTAATGATGGCAACGGCCACTTTGCACCATTCCGCCCGTGTGTTTGTGCTCACCTCAGAAAGTAATGAAGACTCTTTTTCTGCGCGCGTGTTGAAAAGTTGGCAGGAAGCCTGGGCGAGAACACGCGCGCTTTAATGTCGGACTCATTGTCAGGCATCCGCCGAGGCGCTAACGAGCAACAACAACCGGTCCAAAGACAGGACGGACGCGGGGAGACGTTTGGGGAATGAAAGCCTCGCTTGCCGAGGCCGGGCTTCTTTTCTTCCTTTTTCTGGAGGCGACATTCAGCAGATGAGATCAGTGGCATTGGCAAGGATGCTGGGGGGAGGGGGGGGGGGGGGGGGGGGGGGGTCCAAAATCTGATTACATCACAAAAGAGAGCTAATCTCTCTTTAGCGCTCCCCCTGCTAATTCCCGAAACAACGCGGCACCCCGCTAACCGGGGTCGGACGCGGAGCATTGGCACGCGTCCCACAATATCGGCGACGTCGCGCTAAACGGACGTTTCTGTTTTGCCGAGTCGAAAGTCATGAGACGTTGTTTGAAACGGCGAGCGCTCATTTGAGCAGGGTTAGAAATTCTTCCTCCCTTCCTCGTCTGCAGACGCTCGAGTGCCTCGTTGTTGAGCGTGCCGGTGAGATGAAAGGAAATTATTCAATACTTTTTGCGGCACTTGGGTTCTACTAAAATCAGCCTTGCTTCCTTTATTCCATTATCTTGCTCCTCCCAACTTTTTCTTTCCTTCTCGAAGTGGATGCCTCGCTCCGCCCTTCGTCTTGGCATCTTTCCGCTTGGTCGCTCGCGGCGGCGCCGTGAAACCTCGTCTGATCGGAAGGTATTTTTAACCGCGGGGCGCCATCTTTGACGGAATCTAATTAGCGAGTCGGCGAGCCGGATGAAGTGAAGAAGAAGTCGGCAGACGCGTCGCCGAGGCGCGACCGACGCCTTGTGAGGATCTGACCTGGTGTTTTTGGGGCGTCTCCTGTCCGCGCCAACCCGGGCCGCCATCTTAAATGCCAGCCGCGCATTAGCATTTGGCCGTCCCGCTCGGCTGTCAATCTGCATTTTTATCTTGGGCGCCTCCTGCGGGGTGTCACCTCGCCTTCCCCGGTTAGCCCTTCCGCCAACACGACTGGCAGGGGGAGTCGGGGTGGGATCGGCCTGGCTTCGGGGAATTTATCAGCACCGTGCCAGCCATTAGTTATCCCGGAGCGGGTTGCGCCAAACTGTTGGCTAATTGCTTTCTTTAACACGGCTGACATTCAAAAGGGGCTAAAATGTCCCCGCGCGGGCAAAGCAAGCGCCCTTATCTCTGGGGTGCTCGGCGTGGAAAGAATACACGCTACACTTCAGATTCGCCAGGCTGAAGTTGGCCGAGATTTCAGCTTTCGATTCCGCCTTAAAAGCCTTTGGGTGGCAACGTTTTTGCACGTTTGGGTGACAAAAGCCTCCGCTTTTTAAACAGCCTATTATATTATTTATCAGTGTGAAATGGCGTCGAGTTTCCAAGTATTTACAGTGCGAGCAGTCAATTGAGAACCGTTTTGAAGAATCCCATAATTTCGGTTTGAAATGAGCGGAAATGACATTTCCGCTGCTAATACGAGCCAAACCCTGCAGATGTAAATGAACACACGCCTATTTGTGAAGTAGGGTTTTCAACGAGGAGGGGGAAGGAGTCCCTTTAACCCTTTGTCTGTGAAATTGTGATGAAAGCATTTTTTTCTCGATCGCTGAAACAGTGCGACGGCGAACTGCGGGGTATCGCCAGAGCCCGCTGCCGCTTTTGTTTGTGGTCTACCCTAACCTCGTTTGGCGCCTTGGCAACATCCGCCCGGCGAGCTTCATTGCCACCTTTCCCCGGCGACCAAGACGGACTCGGACCTCCGAGCGTTCTGTCTTCGGGGGAACCGTCCTTTCGTGAGACGTGGGCGTCGTCTCCGCGGGCTTTAACCGCCAAGCGCTTTCGTTTGCCCCGCTTTGAAAAATTTGAGCGAGCTGGACCGTTTCCCCGTCGGCTCGCTCCAGTAGCTCGTCTTCCGTCCGAGGCCTTTGCCAGCTTTCGGGATTTGCTTCGTTTGGCTCAGCCTTGATTTTTTTTTTTTTTTTGGCAGCCGCATGAAAAGAGGCAAGGAGGTTCGCCCAAGCGTTCCCATTTGTGCCGGACATAAAATGATGGGGGACCCTCGCTTTTAATGATGATGGTAATGTCAGATTTTCTATGGCGCATTTCAAGAGACAGAAGGAAGCTTAACAATAACTCTGGAGGGTAATTAAAACTCACACTGTTAGGACTAGAATGATTTTTTTTTTTCCCCGTGCCAGAGTCAGACCTGACATATTCCATCTAAAAAGAACGAGGGATACAAAAAGTTTGCAGGTTTAAGGCTTCGTGCCTCAAACAATGAAAATCTGTGCGTATTATCTGAGTCTGAAAGCTATTTTATTTTAAAATGTGTCCGGATATTGGCGGATTCGTTTAGGTCACTTGAGTGCCAAATTGAACCCGCAAAAAAGTCACACGAGTAAGGAACAGGCGTCTTTTTTTTCTTTGGGAAGAGGAAAAGACCCGCTCAAGAGACAGCAGACTCAAGGCGGGAAAAAATCGGCAGAATAATAATAATAATAGAATAATAACCGCTCGCAAGTCGGATCGCTTGCGTCTCAAAGCGCGCCCGTACTGAAAATGCCTTTCCGTCCAAAATGAGAAATACTGACCGGGTTAATCGGACCGTGGTTATTTTTACATGCTCCCGCGCATCAGCGGCCTTGCACCTGTGCTGTGTTTTCCCAAATCTTTTGTGCGTTTTTTGACATGGGTTTAACCCGCTGCCGCTATGCGCCGCAGCGACGCTGGGGAAAAGCATCAAGACGTCTGGCGCGAGCAGCTTTCAACTTGACAATTTGTCTTCCTCGTTAGCGTCCCGCAGATGAGGTCGCTGAACCGCATTAACCTCTTTGGGCCCGCCGCATAATCGCCTTTGTTAGCACGGCGCTAATATTCCCGGGCTATCGAAACAATCTGCTTGTGCTAAAGACCCGGCGCGGACCGGGCCCTGTTATTGCGCTTTTTCCCCGGAGGACGTGGCGCCTTGGCTTATTTTGCTATGAATTTGGGGAATTTGTGGCCCAATATGTACTCTTTGGGCAACGCTCCAAGACGCCACCAAAAAGCGGCGGCTAATTGCAAAGTGGTCACGGGCCGGGAATGCAGCTCCCGTGCGGGCGAAACATCAAAACGGTATATCAAGAAAAGAAAAGCTCTGCTTCGGCACTTCAACTGGTCTTAGGATGAGCACTTTTTTGCAGCTCTGTGCGTTTGGATCGCTCTGCGCTTATGGCTTTTGAAGTGTGTTTAATGAAGCCCGCGACCATCTGCCGGCTCGCTCAAACGACACGCCGAGCCATGGCAGATGAATAACTCAAAAGCTATTCATAATTGAATAAAGGCGTGGAAGGAAAGCAGCTCCCATTATTGTCAAGGCTGCCAGGTAACTCCACGCCGACCGTCAATTTGTCCTCGGCGCTCCTCGCCCCCCCTTGCCCCCCCTTGCCCCCCCTTGCCCCCCTGCCAAATAACGCTCCCCGCCGGCCGCCGCGCCGCTAACGAAACGTCGCCGGACGCGATCCGGCCGATCGACGACCGCGGCCGTACGCCCGATGCGACGCGCCGGCTCTGCGGGGGAGAAGTCGCTCCTCGCTCCCGCCGGCAAATTTTTCATAGCCGGCGTGTTCAATATCCCGCTGTAAAATCACCAGTTTTACATAACGTGGCTACTGCTGTTTGCCTTTCTCATTTGGCATCACAGAAATGAAAATGTTTGCGCTTTAGGTGACTAGCCTGCGCAAGAAACCAAGCTCTCATTTTATGCGCTCGGCCTAATTCTTTTATTTGTATTTACGCTATCAATAGTTGCGTACGTGCGTGCCGAAAAAGTTCAAAGAAACAATCAAAAACTCGTTATTTTCAAACAAGTGTCTCGTTGAGTCAACTCTACCAGCAGCCAATCATCTTCCGCCCCCTTTAAACGCCCTCTTTGCCGGATTGGCTGGATTTGCCATTACGAGTTCAAGACGCTATTAGCGCTCATTGAAAGCTGAAGTTTTTAACTCCGCGGTTATCGGCTCATGCCTAATTGCCAGAATAAATGCGAGAGAGGTTTTTTTCTTTTTCCACCCATTGTGTGTGTGTGTGTGTGTGTGTGTGTGTGTATTTTCCAAGAGCGCTGTGCACAATGGCGTCGTGGGTTCCGAACGACTCGCCAGGCGGGCGGCGCGAGACGAGCGCCCACCATTCGGATAAAACCTCCCACGTCTGGCTTTCACGCCGTCGTTCAGAAGGACGCCAGAGCCTTTTAATTCATCCGCACTAAAAACACACACATATACATGTCATACAAAGCGCCACGCCGCGCGGCCACGTAATTGCGTTGACAGAATTAAGGGCGAAGTGCACGTCGCCGGCGCCGACGAGATTCCATTAGAAGCCATTACGTACAAGAGCAAAAAAAAAAGTACTGGATGAGTTGCGTGGGAGCCGTGGATTGCGAGCCCCCGCCTCCTCCGCGATCCCTAATGGACACACGCGCGCACACGCGTACTCGCTCTTGACGGCTCAAGTGCGTGGAGGCCGCTCGTCACGGCGTGGGTGCGGGTGAGAGGACTTTCAGCCCAAAGTAGCTCCAGCCACAAAAAATGACACTGGAAATACATTTATTGAAAAGGATAAACTGTAAATTTCTCTGCAACAGCACGACGGTTTTTTGTTTTCGTTGTGAAGAATCTCGGGTCTTTTTCCAAAATAAACCTGTATAGATGCGTGGGGAAATGGCTGAACACAAGCTGAGCCTGGCCCCAGAAGAAAACTCGCTCATGGGGAATGGGTGGTGGGGGGTGGTAGCGCTCAGGCCGGAATTCACTGATCGCTCCTCGTTATCTGTGGAAAATGAGGAAACCCTATATATATATTATTTTCCCGGTTTTATTTCAGAGGGAAATCGCTGTCGAAATTTCCCGCCAGACGGCCGGGGCGCACCATTGATTTTGCGAAGACGATGTCAAAATGATGTTATTTTACCACCGACGGTGTCGATGTTTATATGCGAAGATACGCACGTCGTCAATAATATTGGCGGATTCAAGTTGCGAGCGTTTTCGGGGATTTCCGACTTGAGTGTTTTTCATCCTGATTGCGAGACCAGGAGCCAACGCAGCCGACAAAGACGAGGCGGGACGGCCGTGCGCGCTGGCGGGCCCGGTCTTCTCACAAGCCTCTTAATGCCTTTAAATATCAGCGCCTGACATTTTCAAAGAAACACCAGACCGCGACTACCGCGGGGAAAAAAAAAGGATCTTTGGAAATCTCCCTCTCGAAGCGATAAATGGTCGCCTTAATGATGGCAGAGTTGAAGTTAAGACTCGCCGGCGTGTCAGCGGCAGGCCGCGAGATTAATTTCTACCCGCTTTCCAAACGCCGGAAACGGTTAACTCGTGACGTGCGCCGAATGGATGCCCATGCCACACCGTGTGTGCGCGTGTGTGTGTGCGTGTGGGCACACACCATGCCCTAAAACATTGATTTTTTTTCTTTTTCGCAGCCCCCCCTGCACATCTTTTCACTAGCCTCGCTAACTCGCCCCCTCCTCCCCCTCTTTTGGCTTGACACCCGTGGTGATGCTTCACCTCTGTAACCAGGAAGTGGGCGTGTTGGGGGGGGGGGGGTCATGCGACTGCCTCTGGTTGCGCTGCTGCTGCGTTCAAGCATCTCATTGATTGCGCCCGAAGGCTGTGTATCGGGGGGGGGGGGGCTTCAGATGAAAGTAGAGAGAGCGAGCGGGGGAACGCGAGAAGGATGTGAGGAGGCCACGGGAAAGCCGGCCAAAAACAAATAGCCAAGCGCGCTCCGACGGCAGCAACAAATGCAAAAGAACCAGCTCGCAGCCTGCCAAGAACATGCCCATGCAACTGCGTACGAGTTGGATAAATATGGCAGGCTTCCTCTGCCTTTTCTCGTATGATCGAAGTCAAAGCGGCAACGGGGGCTGAATAGTAAAAAAAAAAAAAAATCCAAAAGCAAATGATCCCTCAAAATGCCTTCAGTCTGCAAGTTGGCCTTGCAATCTGAAGTGTCTTTTCAGTCAAGCACCCCCCCACACACACACACACACACACACACCTTCGTGTACCTGAGTGAAACAGACATGAGGGTTAAGCTGGCAATTTTCAAAAACATTTTCCGGGGACAAGACTCCCTGGAAAGCCCCCTGGAAAAATCCTCCGAGACCAGTGTTTATACAATTATACTTTGCCGACCCCCCAGCAAAAACAAAACCTACCCCGCCCACACATACACTCGACGCGCTGACTATAAATAAGAATACTGCGTAAAACTGGAAAAAAAAAAGTTCATCAAAGTGCCTAAAATTTCAAAAAAAGAGATGAACTTAATCCCTAAAATGGCAGCTTCAAATAAAAATAGCAGATATCTGGTGTCTTTTCGGGCATACCGTAGTGCCTTGAATTTTTTCTCGGGTCTTGTCATGATTGACAAGTCTACCAGATTCCACGTGGTTAAGTCAAACTGACAAACTGCTTCATTCTAGACGCACCAAATTGAATATTCCCAAATTTCCTTCATGATGAGTTGCTTTTGCTTGTCATAGCTGTCAATGTGGTCATTTACTAAACAGTTCAATACAAGGCATCGATGTGCTGGTTTTTTTTTTTTGGTTTCGCTTGTCCCGCCCGCGCTACGCCTCACCTGATTGGCTGCCATGACAACCGCGGCCCAGCTCGCCGCCTTCCATCTTCCAGATTAGCTCACTTGACATTTGACAGACTTTGCCATGCATTCATTTGAATACATCAAAGCGTGGCTCTTTTTTTGGGAGTGGGGGGGCTAAGCAAGGGCGGACCCAGCTGCCGCGCCGCACTCCTCCATCATACACCAGTTAGCTTTGTCGGAGGTAATTAAGGCGGGAAGCATCTGTTGCCGGCTTCGCACCTGCTGCTGCTCGATCACACAACCCGGTGCCTGAAATGCTCGCCGTGCTGCAAACGCGGCCCGGGCCCGACCTCGGCGCCGGCGCCGTCATGCTTTCGGCCGTTTGCTAGCCTTTCGTAAAGCGGTCGTCGCCAGCAGGTATTTCGTTGCGTGACGCAAAAAGGGAATGGCGCCGCTTCTTAAATGACAAAAGTGTAATGTAGCAAACAGCACTACGTGTCAAATCAAGCACTTTGTCGTCCGACCACCAGGGGGCGCACATGTGTGCATGACAAAAGCTTCCGCTTTTCTCACTCTTATGCATGATTTAGCAGTGTGAAACGGCGCTGTTTCTCACCCGATTCCTTATATATAGATTGCTGGCTGTCAATTGGGACCCGTTTTGAAAAATCAGAGCGGTTCGTATTCAAAAGGTTATTAAATAATCTCCTCAAGCGTCTCGCCGCACCTTTAACCTTTCAACGCACTGGGCACAATCCGGTTTCCTTAATCGTTTATTCCGGACTGAAGGTTAAGACAAAGGAAAAAAAAGAAAAAGCCTCCAAGCCCATGTAGAATGTGATGGCATGGCGAGAAACAAGTTGTGAGCGTGACGGAGGCGCCTCCGAACGGGAAGTGTCGTTGTTTGATAGTGCGCGTCCCGGCCGCGTCGCGCCCGTCACCCATCCATCACACCTATTGATCCTGGGAGACGCACGCACGGAGGCGCGCGCGCGGCTGGCAGTGTGGAGGTGTCACGCCGTGTCATTCATCCATCCGTCGCCATCGATTTGCCGCTGAAATATACCGCTGTTTATTCACATCGGGGCAGCGGCAACCTGCTGCAGGACGTATTGATTTTGCGTGCGTGTGTTACATGCCTAGACCGCCGCGGCGTCGGCGTTTATTTCATCGGAGTAGACGGCTAACGCTTCGCGACGTCGTCCATCAAGGCCCAAAGCGGCGCATTAGTCAAAACCGTGACGCCGGCTGGTTCGTTTGCCGACTCCATATTTCAGGTGCGACGGAGTGATTAATGCTCAATTTAGGAGTTGAAAGGGGACGCGTGTTGTACCGTTGACATTTTGATAGCTTGCGCACAAATAACGGCCCACCCATCGTGAGTGAAATTAAAACGGATCCGCAATCCCAGCCATAAATCTGAGAAGGTGTCACGTTTGGCCTCATTTGCATAACTCCGCCCCAGTCCCGCATTGACTTTGCTTGCCCGTGAGTGAAATTCGAAACATTAACTGCACATGAAACCGGAATCTCAATTTGACTTTGGTGGATTCTGAAAAATACGACCATGGAAAATGAATGCAATAGATATTTTATAATTACTTTGGGAGTCAGCATGGTTACAGGGGGCAGGTGCCGATTTCGAGTTCAAACTTGGTGAGGCGGACGTGTGGCAGGTATGTCCGGCGCCTTCTTTTTTCCCCGGTGGCTTTTTTGTACGGTGATTTGTGGCCCCTCTGGCACCGCCTTGTTCCGCCACGCTGACCTTTAAAAGTGAGTGATGGCGCCTCTTATTGCGCACCGGGCAATAACTGTCGGCACGCGGCCGATCTTGGCCCGCGCGCCCGTCTAGCCCCCCCCCACCCCGCGCACGGACGCGCAGGCACGAACGCGCGTGTACTCACGACGGCCGGCTGGCAGGGGGGAGCCATCTTCCGAAAGGTTACCGATCTCGGCATCCGCGCGGGGGGGGGTTGAGGCAGGGCTAGAAATAACCCAAACGAGAGATGGGAGGACTTTTTTTTGTTTTTCAAGGTGAGTGTGCCATCATACAGAATGAATTGCACATGAGCTGCGGCTTGCAAGGCGCGCTTGGAAACAAGCAGCCAGGAGAGTCCGACATCCCGTAAGTGGGTCGTGGCGGCTTCGAAATGCAACGCAGGCGCTTTTGGACTTGCAAAGGAGTGTTGTGGGGGGGGGTGTCCCTGCACTCTGAGTGAACTTAGTCTGCAGAGGGATTTCTGGAGATGAGGCCGCCTCCCCCCGCACGGGCAGAGTGGACACGCTCGCTCCCGTTTGTTGACTCGCATACGCGCGCCTTTTGCTCCCAACTCTGTCCGATCGATTCACTGGCGACCGACAAGCTCACAAAATAAAGGAGCGGGATTTGTCCTCCCGGCATGCCTGGACCGGATTCTTGTCTTCATGCGGCTGTTGAAGTGCTGACTAAAAGAGGGACGGGAACGGGGCCCCCTTTCCATCGGGAACGGCCTCAATAGTGCGCTTTATTTTTATTCACTGGTTTGCACCCGGCAATTGAATGTGCCGTTTTCATGATTATTTACCTGATTGATTCATTTTAGTTTATCGGAAGCCTTGTTTATCTAGCGCTATGTTGAATAATTTCAATATTAATTTCATGATTTTATTATTGACCAAAATCATTGTGAGGATTTTTGTCCATAATGATGCAGCCCAAGGAAAAGTCCAGGATTTTTGGGCCTCTGGGTGTCAAAGTGCGTCTGTGGCATCGGCACTTGGCTTTGGCCTGGGTCACTCACTTGTTGCGCGCCTTAATAAAGGCGGTGCAGTATATCAAAGGTGCCAAAGATGCCTTTGGAGAGGCGATGAGCGCCGCCGCCGCCGCCTTGACGCTTTCTTTGCCGCCGTCAAGCCACTTTTACCTTTGTGAGCGCCAAGAACCAAACCGTGCTTTAGAATCTGACGCCGGTGTGATAAAAGCCGACGTGCCCGCGCCGCCGCTTAGAGAAAAGAACAAGCCGCTTCAGCTTCAATCCAGCGACGCTTCCTTTCTCCAAAGCCGCCATTTGACCTGTGTCTGGGCATAAAAAAGTCGCGCCAGCGCACGGTGGGGAAACGCTCTTTGCAGCGATACGTCGTATGTTTGAGAGCCGCCGCTCCGCCCAACGTAGCGTTGAAGGAAAAAGGAATTAAGAAGAATATTGAACCCGTATCTTAGATGAAACGTTGAAGTGTTGAAACTTTTCAATTCACTCGCAAGTTGTTTGTTATTTGCTTTTGAACCTCCAGGTCGGAGTCGTCGGCGATACCGACGTCGCGTCCGAGCTTAAGGTAAAGCGCGCGGCGGGGTCGGCGCCGGGAACGGCCGACGAAAGGCATTAAACACGGCTCGTCGCCCTTTTGCCATTTCCCCCTCGCGCGCCGCCGCCGCCGCAACGCTAATATCTTACGGAATTCAAGCGCTGACAGGTTATCATAATCCAATTTCAGAGACAATGGCGGCAAGCGCCCGGCGGCGCTCCGAGGGGGAATGGAAAAATATGCGCCCCGACGGATTAAATTACGCTGGGAGAAATAATTAGAAGCGACGTTAGAAAAATATCTTTTTGTGTTATTGCGAGCGCCGCGTGCTATTGTGCGCTTGTCAACAGCCGGGAGGACCCGCTGGATGTGTTATTACAGTACGTGGCCCTTTGCCAATATCGCCACCCAAAATAAACGTGTCACGCTCTAATGAAGTAGGGCCTCTTTGATTCTTTGCCATTTCCCGTCAAGGAGAGCGTATGTCGATCGCCCCCCCCCCCCCCCCCCCCCCCCCCCCCCCCCCCCCCCCACGCACGCAGTTCAAAGGCGTTCCGGAGTGCCTTAGTCTTTGTACGGTTAGGGTCAAATTTGAGCACTTTTGACCCGAAGGGTCGTTCCGCGACCTTTGCCGAAGTGACCGAAGAAGTAAGGAAATGGTTCGACGCGGCGTTCGCTTGACACCAAAAAGTAAATAGCCATCACAACAAAAGACAAGCCCCGCCCCCCCGCAACTTCAGTCCGATCGTTGCTCAATATTTTATAGCTGGCCGCTTTGAAAACATCACAAAGTGGCCCAGCTGCCAATTTCTGTGACGCGATATGAATAAACATTTGCCGCTCGCTCGCTCGCTTTCATCTGCCGAGCAAAGCAACCGCAGCCTGCTACTCTTGTGGCAGGAAGTTGTCATTGTTAGACCAAACAAAATGAAGACTCACAAGGAGCAGGGCGTATGTGGACAATATTGCCATTATTTCTACAGTAAAACTGTCATTTCACTCTTGTGCTTTTCTCGGGGGATTTGTTGTTGTTTTCTATTTCTGCACTTGGCTTGTCTTAGATGAGTTTTTTTCCTGATGAAATTTCAGCTTCATCCCTCAGCCACGTCGCAACGACGTCACAAATGACTATAAAATGAGCAAGCACTTTTGAAGTAACTTGGCCAACGCTGCGACCCAGAAAATTGTTGATTTATCCCACATCATATACATCCAGAATTTGTGACGGTATTTGTACTGTGTTACTCGCAGCGGTGCAGTCCGCTTGGGACGACGGGGCGAAACGAGGCGAGGGAACATTATCCGCATCGATCGAGCGCACGCGCTCGATGGAAGGAAATGTCCGCTGACCTTTGTCTGCTTTCGGCGGCGTTGGACTTTGCGGCCGGAGGGCGTCGGCGCAAATTACTCGCCGCCAAGCCGGCGCGCTTTAGAGCCGGCTGATGCACGGCCGCTCGTCGGGCCCGGTTATGTCCAACGCGCCTCCGACACATAAACGTACGTCACCCTTTATCTTGGGCAAGTCAAACCTGTCGGGTTGCACGTGCGGAGGGATCGCTGCGCGGGCGGAGTCGCGGATGTTAAGGTCCGATTGTTTTCATGATGATTCTACGTAATCAGAAGATTTCTTTTTTTATTCCTTCTTGCCTTGCCTGCCCGCGTGTTGTGTACATGGTCACGTGGGCCTCGGTCCTCCGAGCAACGTGACGGAACGGCGCCCGCTAATAAAGAAGCCGTCGCGTTCCGCGTGCTCCCGTTCACCGCTTATTTGCTTCGCAATGAATATTGTGACAGGCGCCCCTGATTGAAGGCTGGAAATAACGTCAACGCTTCTTATTGGCCACGCTCGCTTATGTTTGTTGGAGTGAACTTTTTTCTTCCCGCGTTTACGCAGGGAACAAAACTGTTTCCCAGTGGGGAAGGCGGGCCCGAATTTCCACGGGTATTTAACCTCTCCGGGAAAATTTACGGCGGAGTTTTTTTCGTTCAGCTCACGCTTTTGAGACACGGGAACGGCAGGGAGGCGGGTCGCTCGACACCTGCACTCTTTCTCGTGCAAGAACGCGGCCGTCGCAAAGACGCTTCGTTTCTCTTTTCAAGTCAGTCGGCAGGCGCTCGTCCATTTGTAAAAGCTCCAGAAGGCCAAGTTGGCGTGCGCTCAGATGGCCCTTCGCCCCTTGGGGTCGTCACGGCAACGGTGCCGGGCGCTAATTGTTCTCTGGGCGAAACGGCGTGACAAACCCTGCCCAAAAGACGCCGGCGAAAACGCTCCTGCTTTTGCCGCCCCGGCATCTCGCTTTGTGGTTCTGTCAGCCCGCGGTAGCGTCGGCTCTCATCGGCCAGCCTCCTCCTAGCATATGTTTCCCCGAAGGCGGCGTCATCGTTGCCGCAGCGGATAGCGGATCGCCGCCGTCTGTCGGAGCTCCGGGGATGACCCGCTTTTCCCGTATCCTCGGGGTCCCGACCGGCTGGACTTTCGGAACGCGGCTTGAAGGAAGGCTGTCCAAAGTCAAGCCCGAAGGTCGGATTCGGGGGTCCGTCAAAGCGCGGCTTGCCTCGCCTTGAACAAAGTCGCCGCCGCCGCGCGCAGTCTTCTTTTTTCCCCGGCAACAAAATGTGACGGGAGAAAACAATGGCTTCCTTCTCCAGGATGCTAATTTCTACTCTAATTGCGTCAAAGCGCCCCCCCCCTTTCACATGTGAGAAGTGCGTATGTGTGAGGGTGTTGATTAGATGGGGTAAAAATACAGCATGGGGGATTTTTATGCTAATTAGCCTTTAAACCTGCCTTCATGTCAGCCGGCCTCTCTAATTAGCATCTTCTTTTTTCGCCGACAGTGAAGATGGCGCAGCAGCGTGAATCCCAATTTTTTTTTCTCGCTCGCCGTCGGTTCGCCGCCTCCGAGTTGGCCGCGACTCCTCCAGCGTCTCCTCGCGTCTTTCCGCCGCCGCTCGTCTGTCATCTCGCCCGTCCTTCCCGTCTTGGTCTGGTCCATCTGCTTTGTGCATCTGCGTTTCTTTTTCTCCAATTAGTGGTAAACATTCACTTTGTCCACTTCTCTCAAATAGGAACGCTTCTTACCCGCCGCTCAGAAAATCTGTGCGTTTTACGCATTTTCGTGACTGCTTTATTCCGAATTGCATGGACTGATTCCTGAAAACATTTATTTTTGCAAATAATACAACCCATTCTGAATATACTTTATGGATAGTGTGACAAGTCTGAACTTTTGCCACTCTTTTTTTTTTTTTTTTTTTTGGAATTTGTTGTTGATTGTGGGTATGAATGGGCATATTCTGTGTTGGCTGATTTGTTTTGCTTTCAATTTCCCGCGTGGCTTCATCACTTAGGGCCTCTGTTTTTAAACGCGGCCGGCTCTTGACAATTACCAGCAATTATGCTGGTCCGCGCAGAAACAAATCTCTGTCTGCGTGCGGCGGCGGCGAAGGGAGGAGTAGATTTGGAGGGGGAGGGGGGGGGGGGGTCGCCGTGCCACCGACCGGGCTCACCTTGAAGCAACTCAAGCCGCAAATTGACAGGCCGGGAGCCGGCCGGCTTTTAGACGCCCGCAGATAGGCCGTCTGGGGGTGAAAAAAAAGTGTAGCCCACACATGATGCGCGGACGCTGCGTTGCCACGGCGACCGCCGCTTTTATCCATCTGGAGCGTCTGTGCCGGCCAGCTCACCGCACGCTAGCTCGACTCGCAAAAAAGTCGCAACTTCACACAGTATTTTTGCCCTTTTTCTTTTCAGACATTATGAAAAAAATGAGCGGAAAATCATAATATTTCTAATTAAAAAAAAACTGGCCGCAGTCAAGCAAAGAACAGACGACCAGTCCTTTCTTTGACGCTGCTAACAATTTCTTTTTTTAATCTGTGAGCTGACATTGACAAACCGTCGGTTCTTCGTTTACGTGCCTGGGCCGGCGACCGATCGTTTTCGTCTAAATACCGTATGTTCCCTGGCGGTATAAGTCTGATGACTTTATGGCGACCGCTTCATTGTTTCTCAACTACTTGCCATGATATCGTCCGGTGGATTTTGCGTCCCGCCCCCTCAGCCAAACTGAGGCCATCTCTCGTGCCCGATCGCCGGACGGAAATCTTGAATGCCGTAAGCCGGCGATGATCGGCCGCTCCAATTTTTTTTTCTTTTCCCTTTTCATATTTCACATAGAGCATAGCGCTAATTGAAACTCCAGAGAATTGCGCCACCTCCCTTTTGTCACGCTTTGGGCATCGGGTGGAAATGAGCGGCGCGCTCGCAGCTGCCGTCGTCTACGCGAAAGCCTTCCTTCCTTCCTTCCTTCCTTTGTTCCTTCCTCCCTCCCTTCTCTCCTTTTCATGCTTTTCTTTCTCTCCTTTTCCCACCGTCGTTCCTTCTTTCAGTCCCCCCACCCTCGCTGTAGTCATTGCCCATTTTTAGACGGAGTCTGCTGTGCAAACAAAAAAAAGGAGTACCAACAAATCACAGAGTCAAAATGTCCTAAAATGCCTCAAGGAATAAGCATCTGACCACTCTTCCTTTAGAAGCTGGTAAAACATCAATTTTGCACCATACCGTTCCTTAAAAAAACGCACGTGTGTGCGTTCGTGCAAGGACGTCAGCAAAGGCGCAAATCAAAAGCAGGAAGAGGTCAAGCGGCGAAGCAGCGTCCGGCAGCGCCATTGATTTTTCTCCCTTGGCCGTCAAACGGATAAAAGAAGGCCAACAAAGAGTCGGGCGGGACGCCCGCCGATCGCCGCCGCTCTGGCTGAGCCGGAGTCCCGCGCTAAAAGCGACCTCGCCGACCCCCTCCGCGAGCCTAGCACTTAGGTCATAGCCGCGCTCGCCCGCGACACTTTTCTTTGCGGGGCAAAAATAAATAAATACAGCTTTGACTCTGGAAATACAACATCCATCCAAATGGACTTCCCCAATAAAAATGAATGGGACAAAAAAACAATCCAAAACTGAATAAACAATGGGGACATTATTTTATGCGGTGTCAGATAAAAAAAAACCAAACAAAATAATTGGGACCTCATGTAAAAAAAAAATACGTTGCTACCGTGCGGCTGAAATTTCAGCTTCTTTCAATGCTTTCCTTTTGATGTTAAATGATCAAAGGATTGGACAAAAATGGCGCAAAGCTCCTTCTCTCTATTGGCGGGATGGCACAGCTTTACGTGAGTTTTTTTAGCATGAACGATAAAAGCATCTCATGTGTGACCGACCGCCTCCGGCGTATTTAGAAGCCAAGCTGTAAATTTGTCAGTCGTGCTGGTTTTTGTGCTGCCGACACGGAGATTGGCTTTTTTTTTTTTTTTTTGCCCACCCGAATGTCGAACTTGATTGAATTAGCAGTAGCAGCGGCAGCGGCTCGTTACCAAACGCGTCTTCATTAAATACAAAACATGTCGGCCGTTAGGTAACAATCACAAGCAATTAGGCGCTCCTAGTGGTTGTCGGCGGGGTGGGGGGGGGTACGCACCCATCTGCCAGACGCAAACAGGTGGGCCTCCGTTGCCGCGGTGATCTTGTGATTAATAGCGGGCGGTAAACGTTCCGCCGTCAGCCTTCACTCGGGACGCATTTTTGTGTCGCTCGCCATAGGTTCAATTGCAAAAAGCTCATTTAACCAGAGCGCCGCGCAAATGTGGAAGAAACGTCGCGACTTCTCTCAAAACTTGTGGCTTTCTTGTCCATGCACGCTGGAGGTTTTTGCACCCTATTGCTCGCTCTGCTAGCCCGTTAGCATCAGTCATTTAGCATTGTTGGCATTTGCTTAGCGCCAGCCCCTCCCGTGGAAAACCTCGGAAAAGGCCGAGATGTTCCGCAGCGTTTGCATACGTTTTGAGAGGATGAGTCTCTCTGATGCTTTTTTTTCTCCGTCGCCGCGAGCCCCCCCGGCCATCTTTTTCTGTCGGGTCCAATTGGTCAGTCAACAGAGCGGCAGGAGATGACAGGTTCCAGGGTGATCCACCCCGCAAACAAACATCATGCCCCCCTCCCACTGGAGCGCCGCTTTATGTCTAAAGTGGGTTTTTTTTTTTTTTTTGCATCAAGAGGGGACAAGCGATCTGTTTTACGGGCTCCGAAATGTCAAGACGGATCTTCCGGGAAAGGTTACCTCGGGCGGACCAAAAGAGGACAAAACTTGTTTGTTCCACCAAACTCTTCCGTGGACTCCCCTGAGTGCCGGGTCAAATGCTGGTGCTCGTGACTCTATTCAGCAGCCAGCGCGTTTTTTTTTTTTTTTTTGTTTTTTTTTCGTTTTGTTTTTTTCCAGTGGCACATTTGATGAAATTAGCCGCCATAATTGGACACGGACTGAATGGTTCTTGGGAAACGGCAGGAAAAAAAAGCATCGCCGGCGCACGGAACGCCCACCCGCAGGAGACCTTGCCCCCCCCCCCCCCCCCCCCCTCCCCCTCCCTCGGTGGCTGCCGCCTCCACCAAGCATTAGATGAGTGCGTTTCTCTAATTGCTTTCTTCAGGGAGAGAATTAGCTGGAGCTGTCCTGAGTGCTCCCACGTCTAATGCATAAAGAACGGGCGCCAATCGCCTTTGCTTCACTTTCCAGCAGAGAGATTTTTATGCTCACCTCCTTTACGCAGCGCCCACGGGGGGCCGGACCCCCCTCCTAACCCATTTGTCACCAAATACATGACGACAAAAAATAACATTTTTAACTTTCTGTTCTTTAAGCTTTATTATGTCGACAGTCATTGGCTGGATTATTTCTGACCGCGTAATCTTGCAAGCCGTCCTTTGGATTCCGAGGTTCCCGCGGAAGGATAAAAGCGCGCCTTGTTTTCTCGCGAAAAGTGCAGCGTTCCAATTCATGGCCCGGAATTCCCACGTTAGATTTCGTGTGTGTTTGCGCGCGTGCCAATGTTTGGTTTTAATAACATGCGGGTTGACGGGCGCACGGCGGCGAAGGCGAAGGTTGAGAAGGGAGCGTCCTCCCTCCGTCCGTCCGGCCGAGCCGGCGGCTTTACAAGCCGCTCCGCCCGCGTTCTCCTATATTCATTCTCGTCGTTCTCGTGTAAGATGTCATTTCATTTCCCGCGCCCGGAGGAAATCCTCAGCTGACCCCGACTTTGGACTTTGGAAAAATACCGACAAACAAATACTTCGCCTTCTGCGGCGTACGTTGACAGCAAATATATCATTCTAGATATGTCATTTGGACATCCGACCGTCAATTATGAGTATTATATATTTATATTCATCTAAAATTATATTTGTAAATGTTTTTGCGATACTTCCTGTATTTTTGATTTTCTTCCAAACATATTACACATTTTTTTCCCATACATATGCCCTTTATCCCGTATATATTTCTTTTTCTTGACTTTATCTTGCACTTTTATAGCCAGGCGTCGTGTTTTGCACACCGGTAAGATTCTATTGAGCCTCTTAAGCAGGTCATCCTCTGTGTATATTACAGGGTATTAAAATTGTATATTAATTTCATATTTAATGTCTTCCCATAAACAGGCCATATTGCGCGTTTGATTCTCCCCTTCTCCGCTTGTGTAATCATAAGATTATAAGATTATGAATTGTAATTCTATTTGAATGCGACGCAGCGGGCCTCCGCTCCGTCCAAAGCTGTTCCGGGGTGACGCTCATTATGCGTGCTCCTTCAATTGGCCGGATGCCAGAAATCTCCTCCTTAAGCTTTATGTTTCTCATCAAACGGCAACGGAAAGCCCCCCCCCCCCAAAAAAAACTAATGAAGCAAATATAGGGGCCGCTCAACCAAAAGCTTATTAAAAGGGGTCATTTGGCGGTAAACAGACCAGGCGCTTTCAAAAGACACTTTACCGGGTGTGAAGGGGATTGTTCTTCCTGTTGTTTATTGATTTTTTTATATTTTTTTTTCCCCGTTAACGCCTTTGATCGGACTTGTCATTGCCCAGGATGGCCCCAACCCTTTGGCCTTCACTCCATAAAATGTTATTTCCAACAATTACCCCCCGTATTTAAACATCATACCACCGTACTGTCTAACAAGTCATCGCGGTGAAGCTGCACGTGGTGCCGGATTCAAAGTCCTTCCCAGCACTCTTCACATATACCCTAGTAAGATTATTTTCATCTGCATAAGAACACGGACATTTTTTCAATTTTCTTCCAGTTGACTCGTTTATTAATGGCCATCTTTTGGCCTGTACGCCCACCATAATCTTGGTGAAAGACGGATTCTGCGCAACTTTGAGTATTTATGGTCAGGCGCTCACAATGTGGCAAAGTGAAGGGTTCATCTTATACACAGGTGCGCATCGTCCATTCCAAAATGGTTCGACGATGACCAAGCCAACTGTGACGTGTCAAAAATGCGCCCGGGCTCCGGAATGGTTAGGAGACGGTTCGGGGAGCGCGTCCTCGCCGCCGACGGGGCCGACGCCCGACTCTGCTCTGTCCCTGTTTAATAAAAACAAGATGGCTGCGCGACGTGCGACTTTAATATTATGAGCGTGTTTTTTTTTTTTTTTTTTAATATGAATAGCAACACGAGGAGGGGAATGAATTCACGGGCCGGCGGCGGCGGCGGTGGCATTATTGGCGGCGTTTGACTGGCAGCCTCCATAAGCTTTGCCCGGGATATAATAAAGAAAAAAAAAATCCCTGTGAGAGGCGGCAAATAAAAACAACGGGATAAAGGTGCATCGCGCCACCAGCGGGTTCCTGGAAGCAAAAAAATTACCCTTCACGCCCCCGCCGTCTTTGAGCTCTTTTTCCGCTCTGATTATCTCGCTGCTTCCTTGGTCGTCGTCTTCTTCATCTGCATCCTTATTCCGTCGTACCTTTTCATCATGTCGACCCTCCCGGCAGCCGTGGCTCCGTCCCCTAGGGGGGACTTGGACTTTCATCCCGCAAAAAAAGAGAAACGCCCCCTCAGACGCATTTGATCATGTTTTCTCCCCTCGCGCTCGGCGGCTGACGCGCCTTCCGCACGGGTGTTGGCGCTTTAATTACTGCCGCCGCCGAGGTGCCGGGACCCCGTTGGAACGTTTTCCTTCTTTCCATCCTTTCGGCTTTATGTCTTGCGAGGCTTTACGCTGACCCACCTGCCATACTGAGAGCCTGACTAAAAAAAAAAAAGTTCAACCTTGGCATATAAAATAAAAGATTTCTTTTTTTAAAGCGAAGCAACGCGACCACAAACAGCAAGGGAGCTAGCCTGCAGCTAGTGAAATGCAGTCAACAGGCTGCTGACATTCGTTAGCATAGAGTTAGACCTTATTCAATTCATCGACAAAATGTTCAACCAAATCGCTAGCTTTATGCTAACGTGCCTTGCAAACTACCATAGATAGGCTAGCATAAACGGTCATAAAATTAGATCAGTATATTCGATCGGTAAACAGTGATGCCTCGCTACTTAGCGCGAGCCTCAGTGGGATTTTTTGGAGGGGAAAAAAGCTATTGTGAAGGCTACTTGCATGGCAGACAAGTCCTCCTGCAGTGCACATATTTACCTAAATCTTAAATGATTCAAGTTCATACAGTAACTGTAGTGTTATCCCTTCCCATCCTTTGTAGTCTCACGGAGAGCCACGGTTATATTAACGGCGCCCGGAAGCCAATTAATGCGAAGCCTGTAGCTGACCAAACATGATAACGATTAGAGCTTACACTTGAAATTCATTTTCTTCTCCATCTGGGTGAAATTTCAGCTACCTGGTGCCTCCTTTCAGCGCTCTCCCTTTGATGTAAAGATCAAAGAATCGGACAAAAGTTTAACACGACTTTTCGACATTTAAATGTCGACGTTGGCAAATTGCCGAGTTTCGGGCCGACCGTGGGGTAAGGCCGAAATGAATGACGGCGTGAGGACTGATGGCGCGTGTTCGTGTCTACCAACGCAAAATATGAAAGGGAAGTGAAATATTGTTGAGTGTTTGCGCTTGGCTGGAGATGCTTTAATAATGCAAGCGAAGTTGGGAAGCGCCCGCTTCCGTTTGTCACATCCTCGGCACGCTTTAATTAAATTGCGCGCACGCGCGCACTCGCACCTTCCGCAATAATCGAGCCTCCGTCTCGGTAAAGTGGGTCACGGGAACAAAGAGCATAGGCGTCTTGTGATGTGTCATTAGACTTTCCCGATTCCCTCAAATGCGGCGCGATTCAGGAAGCGGCGCCGGGGCCCGGAGAATCATTTGGCGTCCGTTAAAAAGGTTATTAACGCGCCGCCCGGGACGGTGAACGAGCCCCTCGGAATCTAACGGCCGCGTTTGCCGTGCTTTTGAATCTATATTCATTAAGAAATGCTAATGTGCGATGGGCCGGCGCACAAAAGGGATCCCTCAATCAGATTCGGGCCGCTTTTATTGCGCTCGTCAAGAACGTGCGTTCAAGCGCTCGAGGAACGTAAGCAAAGGGCATCGCTTCACTCGGCAAACAAATGCTGACAATACCTTACGTTAAGTGCTTTCATTGTTACTGGAAATGAACATAAGCTCTGTTGTCAAGGTACAAATGGGCTTCCTGGTTGAATGCCGCCTTTGGATCTTGGCCCGAACACTTGAAGTCGACGCGACTTGGCATCGTTTGTGTTTGTTTATATTGATCATATTTATCGCCCCCTATTTTTCCTTGAAATCCCTTCATGCTGTTGCGGTTTATTACAAGTAATGCGGTGCTATGCGCGTTCTGTGGCGCCATCCCAGCGTGTCGGCACATGTGCGCAGCTCAAGGTGGTGTATGAGGGGGCAATTGTCTTTTTGTCAAGATGTCCCATCCCGTGTCGTGCGGAGCGGCGTGCGCCTCCGCTAAGGACATCGTGTCGTCTATTCGGGACGCGGCTCGCCGTTCTCTTGATAAGGGATCATGGAAGCTCTTTTCGAGATCCCGAGTAGTCCACAAGAGACATCGTGACTCTGTTACCAGTCTTTATTTGCGGGGACCCGTTCTTTAATGGGGACGCCGCGACGTCTCTCCATCCTTCGGTGGAATCGTTACCTCCTCCAGGGACTTAGGGGAATGGTTTCCATTCCATAAACATGCATAGTCTTCTCCAATAAGGACATGAAGTTCTGTCTTTGTTTGGGACAGCTTCGAAGTTTTCTGGGGCTATCACGTTTGCTATGGATGGGGTCTTTTGTCAGGGACGGTGACCTCCAATTCGGGTCAATTGGCACTTTGATTCGGTGGATTCCTTTGGGACGTTGCGTTCTCCGTAGGGGATATCGGGACTCGCAGTATCTCTTCGATTCTCTGCTCGGGATAACGTCGGCTTAACGGGGACTCTGTGACCTTTTGGGGTATTGTCTGGTCCGTTTAGAGAGATCCGTATTGGGGTGTTCTGTTTTCCACTCGGGGTGTTTAGATCTTTATTGCCCCCTTCAAGGACGTTGTTTTTCCTCCCTTTCTGACATCGGTGCGAGCGGTCGACGGCATCTGCGCTGACCGTTTGAGAGCGCTTGCGTCACCTCTGTTAGAAATCAGCTGGTCTTTGTTGTGGCTCCACCTCCGGAGAAGATGTACAATTTTGATAGCGACCTCTAGAAGAAGATGTTTCAGGGGGTAAATCCTGAGGTGCGTACAAGGCCGCGAGGAGTTATTGCCAGGTGTTTATCTGAAGCTGCCCCGGGGCCCCAGAAAGCTCCATCAATTCTGCCGTTCGCGTGATGTCGCCCAGAGAAACAAGTTTCCCGCGCATAATCAGGCAGAGTGCACGATAAGCCTCGGGAATCCTCCGTGCGTTTGGCCCGTCAGCAGCCAGATTCATTTCACAATGCACCTGAGCTCA
This sequence comes from Hippichthys cyanospilos, assembly GCF_059441005.1. Taxonomy (NCBI): domain Eukaryota; kingdom Metazoa; phylum Chordata; class Actinopteri; order Syngnathiformes; family Syngnathidae; genus Hippichthys; species Hippichthys cyanospilos. The sequence continues at coordinate 798,868 of NC_142390.1, read as the reverse complement.
GCCAGGGGCTCGCATCCAATCCGTCTGCCGAGGAGTATTATTTGACACCCCGTCCTTATCCTCTTCTCTCGAGTGCGCCTCGCTTTGCATTCCCGTTCTCGCTCGTCTCTCTCTCGCTCTTTTTTTTTTTCCCCCTCCCCGGCGTGACCGGATCGTCGACGGATCAGAGCGGCCGGGCGGAGACTGTTTAACATCTTAAGAGGCGGAGAAAAGCATTCCGAGGCCCGTTTGTGGCGTCCGAGGCGGCAAGCCGGGAGGCGGCGCGGTCCAGGAAATCAAATCGCGGGGATACCGCGTTATTCGGCGCCATTCGGAGCTGCTGGCCGGCGGGAGATTCCCGTTTGGTCGTCAGCTGATCTTAACAAGTCATTGGTATATCTGGCATCAGCGAAGATCGGCTCTGTGTCGTGTGACCTGAAGTCATTCATAGAGTCCACCCAAAAAAAAAAAAAAACAAAAAACATCAGGTTTACTGGGACGCACTCCGTTTCGGGTTTTTGGACTAAAAACATCCACTCGGCACACTGTAATACGATTTCACTCACGGGGTACCGTATTGAAAGTGCGCTTGCCGTTCAAGGCTTTGGCTTCTCCATTTGGGATGCTGTGACGTAATCTCGAGCTTCCCACCATGTCATCGTGACGTTTGTTTTCTTTCAGAAAAAACGGGTCTCTCCCAACATGAGTTGTGTTTTCTGTTAGAAAAACTGGGTCCTCCATTTGGCATTTGATACTTCCATCCAAAACGTTTGAGCCTTTTTCAGGGACATCGGGTTCTCCGTTGGGATGTTGTGACCAAACGTCTGGCATTGGGCTCTCTCTGAGCTTTTCGTTTTTCGTGTCCATTCAGGTTTTTTTTTGTTTTTCTTTTTAAAAGATAGTAACCCACCACCATCAAATTACAAGAGCTGTTTGTTCCCCGACACAAAAAAGGGAGTTTGAACTTGATGGCGCCGCCCCAACCCGTCTCGTCGCATCACGGCTGAAAGGCGTCCAAAGTTTGCGTCTGTCAAGTCGACGTTTGTCAAGTTGATGTCTGTCATCTTGACGCTGTCGTGCCAAACGCAAGAAAAAGTCTTTCACGTCCTGTTCCGCCCCGCCCGTGTCTATTCCCTTTTATCCCATTCTTCCTCCTTTTGTTAACGTGACAAATCTCCTCTAATGACTCTGCCGCCGAGGCTGCGGGCGTCTCTCGTCTTCCTCTTCCATCAATCCGCCCTCGCTCGCAACTATCCTGACAAACTCCTTTGACGGAGGAGCCAAATAAAAACAAAGCTTTTCCCAGACTGCCGATGTTGAAAGCAGACGTCGCGCGTGACACCTGACGCTCACTCGGGCGGGCGGTCACAGGTTGATTGCTGAACCCCCCCCCCCCCCCCCCCCCCCCGGCATCCTCGCCTGGCAGCCATAGCAACAACCATGTCGCTCAGCCCACGCAGCGGCCAGAAGGCCCGTCGATAAGAAGCGTCCACTCCGGATTCGTGATACCCGAATTGCAATTGCTGCTGGGACTGCTAGTAATGTACGGTTGGGACTAGTTAACATTTTTATTTATTGATTTATTGTTTTTTAGCATTTCCAGCCGGTCCATCTACACTTGTGTGACCGAGGTTAACTACCAGCGTTTTGTGCCATCCAGATGTTAACCAAAGGGAATTTTCCAGGATGCGTTAGTTTGCTCTTCGCAGGGCGATGCTAGGAAAATCTGGGGACTTTTTGGTGGGGGGGTGCGCAGCCATGTCTGTCAAGGCTGCTTTGTACCCGTTTGTGTGAAACATTAATGAAGTTGGAATCCATTTTTAACGCGCATCATGCCGGCAATAACAAAGCAGGTCAGGCATGCGCTGCTTCTTTTTGTCGTCTTTGTGTTTGTCACCGCTGAGGTTTGATGCTCGAGTGCCGTGACCTGGCATTTGGCTGACTTTTCCAGGCGTTACCGTGGTGACATATCCAGACCCCCATCCTCCCTCCTTGCGCTTTTTTTTTTGTTCCAATGCCGACTAGGGTGCCTCATCTGCACATTACAAACGTAGCGTCCCGGAAAAATTGGGATACTTTTGAGTCGGTTGTCACAACGGTTGCATCTTTTACATCGTCCTCTCCGATCAGAGTAAGACGATACTTAAGTAATGCATATATCATCCCCCCCCCACACACACACACACACACACACCAAAAAAAAACCCAAAAACCTCATCTCCTGACCTAGACTGACACTGTAAAGACCAGACCACTCCAAAGTACCAGATTCCTCCTCACCCTCCAAATGTATTCAGTGACACTGAAACTTTTTCCAACATTTGTATCTTGGCGAATACCATACAATTTTCAATCATGCAGCCATTTTGCAGTTCTTTTGAAGCGCCCTAGTTTGCTCTGTCCTTTGTTGTTCCCAGAGCCTTTCTATCAACCAGACATTTCGCCACTACCGAAGTTCAGATCGACAATCGTACAAAGATATTTCCATCGAACCAAATGCAGTTTTTTACCGAACAGAACCTTAGTGTACAGCAAAGCGGTTTCCTAAGGAGTTGGCTTGTCTGTCTTTCCCCTGTACGTGTTCCCGAGACGTTTTCAAGCAATCAGACACTAAGCCATTTTAACACTGAACTGACCAGACATTTTCAGACCTTGACTTGGGAACAAGAAATTTTACTAGCAAATGTTTTCTGTGTGACACTTAGATGTGTTCTTTCTGAAGACGGGTGGTGATAATTATTTGCCAAGGACACATGGTGACAGTCTGTGCACAGTTATATGCACAAAAGCAGCAAGTGGTCATTCTCTTCACAAAGCTGAGACCGGCTGCAAAGCTTGCTTGCTTCCTTTTCAACCGAGAGAAACGTCGGTACAAAGACAGACCACGAGAGCAGACATGAAAGGGCTTTTTTCTCTGCTCCCCGTGTGCTCATTTCTTACCTTTTCCATAGGAACCAACGTCAAGGTGTCAAACCATCGTAGGACCAATAAATTATAGTGATTACAGTCATAACTAGTGTATATGTATGGAAGGGATCAAGAGGCCTCCTAGAATACATCAAGATGATGGCCCCCATAGACAAGTTGTTCAGTGAATGCCCCAGAAAACAGCAGCCCAGTAAGGGGAAGGAGCCAGATGGACTGTCTTGAAAAGACAAGTCCCTGCATGTAATCAATAGAGGCCGGCGCCTACCATATCCGACAGCGTCCCAGGTGTTGCATATGTACGTGTATATATATATATATATATATATATATATATATATATATATATATATATGTATATATGTATGTATATATGTATATATGTATATATGTATGTATATATGTATATATGTATATATATATGTATATATGTATATATATATATGTATATATGTATATGTTTGTGTGCATGTGTACAGCTCCTGTCTTTGGCAAGCTGTTGACCTCAACCTTCCTGCGCATGTCAGCAATTTAATTTAACCCCGGCGGCGCGTCACAAATGCTAATTAGCGCAGCTGCAAGGCTGTCAGATGCAAGGAGGATAAACACAGTTTCTCTCAGGCTTGTGTTTGGGAATCACTGTCGTATTGGATGGGGAGGGAGTACCGGCGGAACTTAAATAAGGTCTCGGTTTTCATAACAGTTGTTGTTTTGAGTCAAAAGTTTTTTTGGGGTGCAGGAATAGATTGCAGGCACTCCGGTTCATTGAACGTGGATTTTCAATCGAATTGCGAGTTTGAGCCCCGGATGAGTTCAAGTTCAAGGCGCCCGGTCCGTATCGTCCTACGACGAGTCAAGTCCCAACAGGCGCGCCCGACTCGTCGCGTCCGTGCTCACAGGAGCTTTTTAGCGAGACCTGACAATGATTAGCAGCGTTTTTAGCGTGTTTCGTGTGTCGAAGCTCGCAAATGTGGCTTCTGTTGTTGGTGTGTGTCACCAAGCCGGCGGGGCGTCACATCAAAGCGTCGGGAAGGCGGCCAGCGTGTTCCAAACAAGAGCGTCGGCTTTGATGTGGCCACGATAGCCGCATTAGCCGCATCCCCCGCTACGCCAGCTTCGTTACTTTGGCCGCTTTGGCCGCCGCCCCGCTGCTCCGGCAGCCTTTCTCCGACGCGCTCCCGCCCCTTTCTTTCTTTCTTCTGGTCGCCGCTTTGATTTCGCCCCGCCGCAGGTGGACGCGAGTTAGCCGGCAACTTAGCTGGCAACTTAGCCAAGCGGCGCTTTTGATTAGCATTTACATCCCCGCTCCAAGCCCGGAGCACGCCGCCGACGCTCGCGCTTTGTCACCGAGCTCGTACGGCGAGCAAATGACGCCCGTTGGAATTGCGTTTGCTGAAGCAGGTTTGCTGCATATGTTGGTGACAGCAGGCTGCTTGAGAAACATGGAGAAGGGGGGGACGGCGTTGGAGAAAGAACTCGGTTCCAGCAAAGTCTGCCCAAAAGTTGGCTCCTTTTGCTAGCGGAGCTGTCCCGAAGCTATACTTCAGTGCAACGGGTCGCATGCGCTCGTCGCTCCCGGGAAACGGAGTGCGATCCGAGCCATATTTAGGCGCGTTTAAAAGCTCGTTTATGTCTGCGAGCTTGACCGCAGGGCATCTTTGAATATTTGATTCGGCCGTTTTAACCGGCCCTCCGCCCACTCGGCCGCTTTGGAAGAAACGCGCCTTTGATGGGTTCGTGCGACGCTCCCGCCATTCGAAATCATGTCGAAGGAGACAAAAAATGGACCGCGCCTGCGCCGAGGCGGGCGGGCGCGATTCGGAGCGCTCGGCTTGCTCTGCGCTCATCTTATCTCCTCCGACGGCGTGTTTGCTCATGTGGCAAATCAGGAGGCGCGCATTAAGAGTCTATTGACTCTTGTTAAGTGCTCAAATAAATTCACGTTTGTGAGCGCGGCTATTATCCATATCATGTAAGAGTCCGTAATTGACAGTTGGCATTCCGTTAAAGCTGCAATCAATCATCTTGAAGCCAGGCCAAGAGGGTTATTAGGTAAATATTTACTTGCCCAATGGAGGGAGGATGTTGACAAATATTGGATTGCTCATCCTCTAGTCATCGCAATGAGCTTACAGCTCACGCATGACAGGAGCAATATTCTCTTCTGTGCGAGTTCACTGTGTGTCTATATACTATGTGTGTGTATATATACAATTTGTGTATATATATATATATATATATATATATATATATTTATATAATGTATAATGTATAATGTGTGTGTATGAATGTCTTATTTTACCTTGGAAAGATACAGCCTGTGGGGGAAAAAACATGATGGAGTGGCAAGCATGAAAACGTTGACTAATCATTTCTCAAAAGACGGGTAATTAAGTATTTATTAAAGCGATGATCGCTTGCAGACGTACGCTTGGCTTGATGAGGTGTCCTGTGGGCGTGAGGGGCGCGCAGGTGTGCCGGCTACGTTTTTCTTGACGAGCGGCGGTCTCATCGAGAATTTTTATTCTTTCATCTCGCTTATTTTGAGGCGACAAACAGGAATGAAAAAATAGGGGGGCACCAAACCCGACGGGCGACAGTGTTGACTCGTTCGATTTCTCATTACTGGTCTCGTTATCAGTGCTAATGGCTAATTAGTGCCAAGCAACATGGCAATGCTTCAGCAGATGAGAGCAAAACAAAGAAATATGTTGCGGAATTACTTTTTATCACAACATTTTCAAAATATTTTTTAGACCACATTCTTTTCTCTGCTGAAGCGCACCAACTTCTTTGGCTTATATAAATATATGTATATATATGTATATATATAGTTTTGGTTAATATATAAAAATCTTTTGTTGCATTTTACACTATTCTGAGTCCTCAATTGTCGGGTGTGTGTGTGTACGCGCCCTTGTATATATTGTAATATTGTAATGTATGTATATAGGATGCACGTATGCATGCAACGAAGCAGCTTGTCACAGTGAAGCAGCTGCTCTTCACATTCACACAAATCGTGTGAAAGTACATGCAGTGCCCCCCCCCCCCCCCCCCCCCCCCCCCACCCCCACCCCATACCCCCGGGACCGCTGCCTTTAGTTTGAGTATGTGTGTGCATGTGTGTTTGTGTGTCTGCGTGCATTTGTGTGTGTGTGTGTAGGCGGATAGATGCTTCTGGAGTCTTGGCGGAGTAGGCTTTTTTTTTTTTTCCGATTTTATGATTTAGTTAAATGTTTTGTTGGAGTCTTTGCAGCGGATATCATGCGGAAATTGTTCCAGACCCAAATGTGACTGAGAGAACATTATTTAAAAACAAAAAAAAATCAAATGAATTCTCCATAATTTTAGCCCTTCCACCCAAATTGAAGGGGAAGTCAACCACTGAATGCATTACATTCTAGGCCCCCGTGCGCATGGCACCAATTAATAGTGTTTGTGGAATATGAATTACGCAGCCATTTTTATCATCTCAGGGAGGCTGTTTTGACACATGCCGTCCACTGAAAATGACATCACAGTGGCTCGGGAAACCACCCGTTTTTTTGAGGTTTGGTCATTTGACTCGCGCGACGCAACGCGTCTGTCGTCGCACTCATGAGACGGAGGAGAAAGAAGCCCGTAAAAAACAAAGGAACCATCGATCGAACGTAATACTGCGAGAGATTTATGGATGGAATGCGCATATTTATACTGTGATAAGTCATGAGCTTGATCAGTGCCTTCACAAAAATCAGTGCTTCTCAAATAGGTAAAGGGCTTTTTTTTGTGCTATGAAGTTTAATTGCAATAAAATCAAAATTTTCATCATTTACCTTTTAGTTTCAGGCACTTTGATGCACCTGGTTATTTTTTTCAGTTTTAGACTAAGCTGTAATCTGTATAAACGCTGTAAAAAATAACAAACCCTTGTTGACAGTTGATTTATATTGCTTTTTCTTTTAATGTTAATAAGGATACAGGTTTAGGTATACAATTTATATCGATAACAATCTTATTCATAGTCAGCGCATCGAGTGGGGGAGGGTGCAAAAAGTTTTCTCTTTCCTGGGGGGGGCTTGGCAAAATCTAATTGAGAGGAACCGACGTAAATGAATATCATATGCTTTGTGGTTGGCATGCAATGGGAGAATACGGTAACGTCGCTTTCAGGGGTGACCTCGGGCCCGGCGGGCGACGCGGGGGTCGGCTGGCTTTCCGCCGCCCGTTAGGAATGCGGGAATGCGGTTGCTTCGTTTACGGGCGACGGTTGCCCATATCGAATGAGCTGATAGCGTCGGTTTCCTTGAAGCTCTTTAACAAAGTGTGAAAGGATCTCCAGACGTCACTTCTCTCGTCACGGTGACAAATCACGGTTTTTGTCGCTCTGCCCAATAGAGGATCTTTGTCAGATCATGTGACGCACCAACGCTTCAATCAAAACGCACGTGGAAGCGCCTACTGCCTTCTTTGTTCGTGTTCTGTACCGTGTTTACGCTTCCCAAACATTCACAATCCTCCTGACAACATTAGCGCTTTCGCTCCAGCTGTCACACACATACACACGCACACGTGAACGCACACATGCACACACATGGCGGTGCTGCCGCAGCAAAGTCCCAGCGGGCCTAATTGGCTGAGCCGGCTGAGCGCAGCACTATTATTCAGCACTTCTGACAACAACAAAAAAAAAAAAAACTCTAGTGTATGTGTGTGTGTGTGTGTTGGGGGGTGTATAAGTGTGTGTGTGACACTTGAGGAAGCCCTTGCGCGGTGGGGGTTGGAGGGGCTGTGAGGCTTCGTTTCCTGCGCTGACACACGCGTCGCTGAGGGGGGCGCCGTGCAGCATGTCACCGCTTGCAAAGAAAAAAAAAAAAAAGAAAAAAAATCCAGCAGCCGTCATTGAGCTGGCGGGAGGAAAAAATACAAAGTGGAAAAAACCCTGCTCCCTACATGTCTCCACATGTTAGAAAACTTCTCACACTGGAAAAAAAAAAAAAAAAAAATCTCTCCAATTAAAACTACATGTAATATTATGATGCAAAGCGCTACTTCTTGCTTTTTTTTTCTTGGCTAACGTTAGCTTAGCGCGGCAGCGCCTAATTGGACCGCAATCATTCCTAGCAAACAATCTGCGGTCGGACGCTAGCGGCTGGAGGTGGGACGCGGGATAGCTGAGACGAATTAGCGCCGCGTGACAAATGACGCAATATTTTCCCGCCGGAGGGAAAGTGTTGCACTTGAAATTAGGACGGGTGACAGCGCGAGGGAGGAAACGCGGAGGACGAAGATTGTGATGCCATCCGGCATTATTCAGAGCACTGCTTCTCAAATGGGGGTACTGGAGATTTCAAATCAAACAAGCACACATGCAAAAATGCTTTCAAAATAATTATGCGATTCATGAATTGGGTCAGGAAAATTCAAGAAGTTCGTGAAACACATTTTATGTTCAGGAAGGAGAGAGCAGGTCTGACACTTTGTTGATTATGTTTTGTGTGGACGAATAGTTATTAATACGAACGGTAATGATTTAGTCTTGTGACTGGAACCCTAAAACAGGATGTTTTTTCTCTGGAGAAATATTTCTTTATAGTTACTGTATTTCCTTTTGACGCTTTCTATAGATTTTGTTGGAAACAGTATTTATTCATAAGTTATTTCTTTTTAAAAACAGATTTCTTCCATGATCCAAAAGAGGACACTTTTTGTTGATTCTTTTTTTGCGACCCATATATATGCGATATTTTGATTTTGGCGGGCTCATAAAAGAATCAAGGGAGTTATTTTGAAGACCCGTGCCTTTTTTAATTGTTTATTGGAAGCTACGCTGAGTAGGGCCTCATAAATCAATCGGTGAGAAAAGCGCAACCGACGCTTTCACTCTGCAAGCTTCAAATTGGCAGGAAATCTCCAACAAAGTCGGCGGAGACAAATCGGGGAAAAGCCCGGCCGCTTGTTAGGATGTGTCAAACGGTCGGAATGTTTCCTTTTCGCTCGGCGCGTCCGCTCAACGGCGTCACGTTTGACTTTTTTTTTTTGGTGTCCATTCCACCTGTCAGGTGGAGGCAGACGTTAGATGCCATTACCGGGAGAAACGCTCCCCGTGGACCAAGTTTTTTTTCCTGACGTTGGCTTCTCGTTAGCGGCGGATATCACCTGCCTGGCAGCTTAAAATCGGGCCGCCCTCGGCCTGCAACACCTATGAATAATAATTGCACGCGGCCTTTTTTTGCGGGAAAACATAATGTAAACACGGCGAATCGTCAAAAGGGGTCCGAGACACCGTGCCGCCGATACATTCAAACAGAACAGATGGAAAACACGCAATAGACAAAGAATGTGGCATGTGCGTCTTTAAAAAATAAATAGATTAGTCAAACGTATGAAAGAAAAGCGGAAAACGTTCTTACCTGGCAGCAAAATGGCTAGTTAACGTTCTTACCTGGCAGCAAAATAACTAGTTAATAACTAACGCTCGGCACTGAAAGAGTTCACATCGACGCTCCATAAATATGGCAGATACAGGATCGTTTCAAATCAGAGGCTTCCCCAATGCGTTGAGTTCAGTTTCAAAGCTCAGCCGTATTGAGGCCATCGTAATGTGCGGCGCCGCCCTCCGCAGGACTGGAGCGGAAGAGCAACAGATTCCGACTTTTGCCGACTTGAAATCTCACATTTGGGAATTGAACCTTTGTGTCTCGTGACGGGCTTTATTCCCTCCTACAGCCGCGGAGTGCGACGGACGGACATTTTGGCGCTCCCCCAAAATGCCTTCGCAATGGGCATTTTTGCTTGTTTCCTCGTAAAACATCAAGAAAAATGTTGTTCAATACTCGAGAAAACTCGGTAAGCTCTCGCCTCGCTCAAAAGCGAAGGCTTTAGCCTGTTATTTGGTCTCGGCGCCCCGCCCCCCCTCCGGTCGTCTTTTGTCTCGGGCTCGCTATTCCCCATCAGCCCGCGCGGATTAGCACGGGGAGCTAATGAAATGTAATTACCTCCTCCTTCCGATAAGAATCGATCGGCTCGGGCTGCCTCGGAGGTGCTCCCGCCTGTCCGTCCCAGTTTTTTTTCCCTTTCTTTTCCTCTCCCCCGAGGGGCCGAGGTAGTGTCCGGGGTAGCCCCCCTCCCCTCCCCTCCCTCCCCTCCCCTCCCCTCCCTCTCCATCCACGGGGGATTTATTTCCTGAGCGGTTTCCACGACGATGCCGATAGCATTGACAGGTCTCGGCGGAGCGGAGTCAGATCTGTCCGATGCGTCCCCGGCCGGGCCTCAGCCGGCCGGAATGAGATTTTTATCAAATGAGCCGGATTAGCCACGGGCTCGGCGCGCCGCCGCCGCGGGTGCTTTTTGTGTGCCGATCGGACGCGGCCAAATTGTCTGCTCGCCGGCTTTAGCCGCTCCCGTGATGACTTTTTATCAGCGGTGGGAAGTAACAAAGTATCCGGACTTTGTCTGCCATCTCCACATTTATTTCTCGCTCGCCTTTGAGCCCTTTCCCTCCCACGCGTCAACAAATATCTCCGCTTCCTACTCCTTCCTTAAAGTCGGAACGGACGTGACGAAGCGACCGCCGCGGACTTGCGGTCGCTTTGCGGCTTTTTGATCACAAATCCAAATTTGGTTGCCGCTTTGGTTTCCGATCTTCGGTCCCAAAAACTCAGCAGGAGATCAAAGTCCACGCCGGCATTGTTTTGCTTTTGTGAGCCTCTAAGTCGAGCCGGGCCGTACGGCCCGAAAGCGTATTTACCGTCTTCCTTCATTTGTTGCCGTTAATGGGGATCGGAAAACCGCCACGACGGACATTTACTGATGAGCAGCCTTCGGCTGGAGGCTCTGATGGACGAGGGACGCCGCCTTGGGGAACGCGGTTTATTTATGGCCGTGAATGTGTCCGCGCGGTTCCTGCGCCCGTGTTCTTGAGCCTACCTCGCAGCCAAGTGCCGGACGCCGTCCGGCGCCAAGCCCGCGTTGTCCGGCACCACTTTAGGCCTTTCCGATGCCGGTCGGCCGCGTCAGCATTCCTCGCTCCGTCGTCGATCCCTCGGGGCAAAAACTCGTATTTCTCGTCCGTTCCATGTCCTCTGCTCGGCCCTTGAAGGGGATGGTCTCGTTGTGAGCCGTCGCAAAGGAAGCGTTTCAAATGGAGCTGGAAAACATTTTGGCGATAACAGGCGGGGTCATGCGAGTCAAGTACTTTCTTCGTTGGGGTTCTTTTTTTTTTTTCTTAGCTCGACTGTCACTTGTTGTTCCCCCTCTGATTTTTAATCACCTGTAGGTTTGTATTTTTTGAGGAGTACAAGCATTGCCAAAAGGCAGCAGCTGTGTGGTAATTACGCCGCTAGCTAATTAGCCGCCTCTGTGTGCGAGCGTTCATTTGTTTGTTTGTGACCTCATGTAGCATTTCTAATTACGGAAGTGTAATAAGTACGTCTTGCGTTATTAATTCGAATCACGCAGAAGACCACGGTGGATATAAGATTTGGTGGGAAAATTAAACCTTGGAGTGGTTGAGGGTTTGTGCTTGGGGGGCCAATCAAAAGAAGTGCAACAGCAACAAAACAAGGAATTGGCTAGGCTTGAGTCATTTGAGCAAATTGAAAGCAAAACATTCATCCGTCCGTCCGTCTTCTACAGCCGCTCATCCTTAAGGGCCGCAGGCTTGCTGGTGCCTATCCCGGCCGTCTTGGGGCAGTAGGCGCGGGACGCCAGCCAATCGCGGGGCACACGGAGCCCAGCAAGCATACGGGCACCCAATCACGCCTAAGGACAATTTAGTATGGCCAATACACCTGCAATGCATGGAAAATTTGGCGGACAGTTTTTTTTTTAGAAATATTTAAATACAGCAAATCATTTGAAAAATATGTTTGAATGAAGCATACATTTGAATGAAGCGTGTTTCTGGCCAATGAATGCACCAAGTATTCCGTGATTCACACGATGCAAATGTTGGGTAGGTCTCTTTGAAGAATGGCAAACGCTCCGCTTGCTTCATAATTCAATATTTCACGATAATATTCAAACGTTGTCCATTTTTGCTGCCCCGGTGTTCACCTGCGATGCACCGGCGGTATCGAGCCGGACAAAACAAGCGAGCCCTAATGGATTGCTCTGCTTTTCCATGCGCGCCCCTTTTTTTTTCCCTATTTGTTGCAAAGTGTGCTTGGCTAGCAGCAAGCGCAAAGCGCCACTCCCACGCACGCTGCGAGGAGGAAAGAAAGCGAAGCACGGCGGACGGGGGTGTAATCGATAGAGTGAGCGGCCGAAGCTCGGAAGTAGACAAAGGCCCTTCCCGGTATGCGGCGGGGCCCCCGCGGCACGCTCCGCGCCGTGGGCCGGAACGGAATGCCCCAAATATCCGTAAACGCCGCTCGCTCGGCTCCCTTTTGTCTGACGGATGTTTGTGCCGGCCCAAATTCTGAGGACTCGGGCCTCGCTGCGGGGACCCCGGTGGAAAGTGCCCTCAACTATTGTTGTGCTATTTTGTAAGCCTGCGGAGGAAGGTCTTTACGCCCGCCTTTACGCGACGCGCTTCTTTCGCTCACTGGGTCAGTAGGTGACCGGAGGACCGTAGGTCGCTCGGCCCCGAGGCCTTGAGGCAGCTCCTCCTTCACCCACGCGGACCGGTACGGGGTCCGTATCCGTCCGCCCGGCCATCCCCGCCGAGCGTGCGCGCATCATTCATATTTGATGCGGCGGGCTTGGAAGAGCGCCGCAGCTGGGCCCGTTTGCTAATTAATGACATTTCCCCTTTAATTACCATTCCCACGCCTTTTGTCTCTCATGGCCTTTTATTGTTTCCATCCGTCCGTCAGCTTTTGCCCACCCTTTAACATTTTGGCCGTGTCGCCAGGGAGACGGCCCGACTGCGTTTTGATGCTTGTTTGTTGACGGGAATTTCCTCTTCCTCCCAAGCTCCGAATTGCGGCATTCTTGCGATATTTAATGACATTGATCTTTTCTCTTTTGTATCGAACACTTTCTTTCAACTTATAAAATAGATATTATGATTATACCTTGTGAAAATATGGCGGTAGTTCATGAAGAATGAAAGGTTTTCAGATAAAAAAAACAATATTTTAAGCCTTCCTTTGGCCTTAAACAATACGGCGGTTCGCGGGCTAGGTTGGCCGTCCTCCTTATTTAAAAAGCTGAGTATCATTTTTCATTCCTCATATTGTAAACTGGGGACATTTTATGGCGGGTGGGGAGGGGCGGGCAGGTGAACAAAGCGAGCACCCCCCGGTGTGTTGCTGTGCTTTTTGCCGCGGGTGTTTGCCGTTTGTCCAAACAATGACACCAATCACGGGAGCGCTTGTCGCATCGATCGGCGATCAATACTTTTATTGCCTCACTAAACCCACTCTGCGCCTCGGCGGCCCGACGCCTTGCGACTCTCGCATCGACTCCTTGGGTCTGAAGCGGCAAAAAGTTACTCCGGGGGGGTTGCGGCCACAACATTATTGCGCTTTCCGCTTTTCTAAATATTCACCTCGTCAAAAGGCGTAAGGCTCAGCTACGCGGCCGTCAAGTACGGAGGGGCGCTGCGCACCCGCACTTTTCTTCAGGCGAAATTGATTTCGGTAACCCTTTGCGTTTGCAGTTTTTATTCGAATGATCATTTTGGGGGCCCGCTCAGTAGAGCAACATTGGTAGCCGCGCCATCAAAGAAACTTGTTTTTTTTGCAAAGAATCTTCCCCGACAGAACTCGAAGTTTGCAGTTCTGTTTGTATTTGATTGGGCGCTGCCGTCAAGTCGACTGTTTGCCTCCCCGGCGAGAGCTCAGCCGTCCATCTGTCTCCCGGGCTTAGCGACCCGCCGCCGCGGTCCCGTCGCCACCTGTCACATCAGCTACGTCCAACTGCCAACCACTTTGCTGATAGAAATGACACAAAAATGAGAGTAGAGCGATACGATGTTCTGGGCGCGCCAAACCATCAGCCGCCCAAAATGGCGGAGGGAAATATTATCTCTGCAAACGATGTTCGCTGTCAATGGCATTGGCATCCAGCCGGCGGAAGGATTCACGGGATGAGTTTGACGAGCTCTCTCAACAATTAATTGATGATGAAAGTAGTTGTTGATTTAAAAGACCAGCCGTCGATCAATTTATTGTGGCAGCGCCTTGAGCGTCGTAGCCGCGTTCCACCGCCGACTGTCCAACCTCCGCCAAGGCCCCCGGGAATGCTAAACCAAGCTGCGGATGTTCCCAGCTTTTCTAAAGACCTCCTTGGTGTTTTTTCCGACACCTCCCTCCGCCTCGCTAATCCACTTTCCCCGCTAATCCGTGCTCCGCGGACCTCTTGTCCGGCCTTTTGACGGCGAGCGGCTTTCTCCGCTCTTATGGAGATGACCGTCCCGGGAAAGAAAAGCGTTCACCCGCCAATTGATTTACCCGTTTAGGGAAGAAGCGCCATCGACTCTGGGAACGGCGAGGGGGGGATTTAGGCAAGTGAATGAAGCTTTCCCATTTCAGCGACAACGCCGATAAAAAGCGCGCTTAAATGCGCGACAAAAGCTCGCCGGTCAAAGGATGTCCGGGTTAGCGGGAAGACCGTCCGTGTAAGACGTCAGCCGTAAGCCGTGGCGCGTCACCCTTCGTCCCACCTGCCGGCCTTACCGCGTCTTTCCGAAAACAAAAATCGAGTGCGGGACCCAACGTATTTTGCTGAATTCCTACCGTTCAGTTTTTGATTAAACAGTTTGGATAAATGTAGAGCCGCTTTGGAAACAAGCGAGTAGAAGTCACACAAGAGAAGAAGCAAAATTTGTGAAACGCAAAGCGTTCAGGAAGTTCCTGCATTCACGCCCGCTCAGCAAAGTCTTGTTATTGTTTTTGTGCTTCCCGAGTCAACAACAAAAAGTTTGGCTAATTGTGAGGAAAAATGCACTGCTTCGCAATATGTGAATGCTGCTCCGTGCCGTTTTTTTTTAGCCCCGCCGGATGTGGTTAATTATCATTATGGCCTTTAGTTCAAAGTACTACATGCAACTCCAACTTCATTTTATGAATGAGCCCAGATGATAAAAACGTTGAGCTGAAGGGGCCGTAATCGTCAGTACCGTATACGTGCTGACATGGGTCTATCGGTTGTCCCTTTGCCCTCACGTGGAGGGGTGAGCAGTCGATTGCTTTTCTATATGTGGCCCGCCGTCGTCTGGTAACCAGTCCAGGCCGTACCCCACTTTGATTGCCGATTGCCAGTAGGGAGAATATCAATATGCGGTATGCTGGTCATTTCCTTTACTACGCGCTCTGATTCAAGCTGAGCTAACAAAATCTTCTTGGTGGAGGTCGCAATTCAGAGTACATCTAGTTGGCGTTCTTGTGTCCGTATTCCCAGATTTTGAGATTTTTTTTTTCGTTCTAGCAAATCAAGGGAGTCTACTTGAAATGTCCGGCACCTGATTAGCCTGATGAACACATTGATTAGCATAGATTAGCGGAACGGAAGTTGGAAGGAAATGCCGCCCTCTGTGAAGTTTTCCCTTTGGAAAGTTTTGCGCAAATCCCTTTTTTGCTAACCATTACAGATAGCAGATGAGAATACGCAGATTGGTAAGAGTGGCTTTGTTTTCCAAGTTGTCCAAGCAAGTAGGCAAACGGCTGACATATTTCACGCATTTTTCTCGAGCAAATTGAATCCATGACCCCTTTTCAGGATTGTGTCCATTTTTTGGCGGAAACCTCACCTCAATTCTCATCCCAGCGGGTTTCAGATGGTTCCATAAAGTTTGGAAACAATTTTTTGCACTTGGTAACAAGATGGCAGAAGCCATCAGCGTAACTGCCGTAATGGCCCACTTAGCCCACGCCCAACACATCGTGGCCCATTCATGCTAATGCGCTAATGGCAGCGGCGCAGCGCGATGGATGAAGCCCCCGAGCTCAAACCGGATTACGCGGTCCCTGACTCTCACCGATGGGGAAATTCATCCGGAGCGTCTCGTTACCGCTTCCTCCCGTCTCATCTTCGCCGCCGCCGTTAATGTGGGAATATTAGCTTTAGCGGCTAGCGGTGGTGCACGCGAGCTTTATCGACGCTGATGGGATGGGTCTGGTTTCGCAGACGGCTACCGGGGCGAGGCGGCGGAGGGCCCTCCGGGGGGGTCTCGGGTTGTTTATATCGCAGCTCCTTAATTGGATCATCTCCCCCGCTAACCTGCTTAGGCCTTTCACGTTAGCTGCCGCGCTAAGCAAGATGGAGGCGACTCGGGCACACTCGTGTGTGTGTTTGTGTTCGGGCGCGCGCGTGCGTGCGTGCGTGCGTGTGTGTAATCAAGTCCTTTTTGGAGCCCGAGGTAAATGTTTGCACTGGGACTGTACGGGGAATAGCTGCATATGCTGCCAACCGTATCAAACATTCATCATAAGGCTGGATTTATGCTTCAAGTGACACAATTTCCGATTTTTGCCCTCTCATGTGTCGCAATTGTGAAAGGAAACAACGCACGGAATCTGATAGTCAACCTGGTTACTGTGCGCGCGCGGGCTACATTCCGCACCCACCCACGATCGGATGAAAATCTGCAGCGATACGGAGGCTATTTTAACAACAAGCTATTTTTGTGCGCTTCCACCTCTCCTACAGACAATTTATATTTTGAACTGCTCTTTGTTCTCACTCATTAAAAATTAAACATTGTATAACCATGAGAATATTCACAAAAATATAAAATCACTTTTAGAAAAGGAAGACACTCGTGTACTTGTTTCAAGCTTTTCATTTGTCACTCTTTATACGAGAGACGAGGATTCACGTTGAACCAAACTATATAATAACACCCCCTCCTAAAGCTACCATACAATACAAAAGGTCGAACGCAGAGTGGTTAAAATTAGGACCGATGCCAAAGAAATGTGAATAATTCAAACAACTGCTACTTTACGGGCAAAGTCTTGTTGTGGAAGTGAAGGGAGGGTTCATTCATCAGTGCCAAAACACATATAAAACGGGGGTCCGAGACCCCCCAAAACGGTCCCTTTCGCTGTTGTCACTGTATAGAACATGGAAAAATAGCTCATTTTTTCCGAGGTTGCCCCCCACCCCCCGTCATCTAATGTAGTGTTGAGGTTGGAGGTTTATTAGCCGAGCCGAAGCAGCCAGTGAGTGCATTAGCGGCGTATTCCTGCTTCCGCTCGCCAGCTCTAAAATCAAATTATCCGCTCGGCCGAGTGAAAGCGCTTCAAGGCACAAACGCTTTGCCGTTCAAGTGCCTCGGAAAACCTTCAGATGCTCATCGTTGCCGCCGTCCTCTCGTCGGACGCCGCATTAGGTACGCCCAAGCCGTTGGCGCTCGCTCGAAGTTTTGGGCTCCGGCGCGGGATGAGCGCCGGTAGCTTTCCCCCGTCGCGGAAAAGCCTTTCCCCGAGGACGTTTCAGAGCTTTCCTTCGGGAAGGTTTTGCGGGAAAACTCGGGGATCCCAAACGTTTTTTTCCCTTCGCCTCGGTAGGCCATCAAATCGAAATTGCGGGAATGGCAAACGGTGGAGCGAATATGAACGCGGACGCTGATATTCTCGTCCTCGATAACCGCGTCCCTTTTTTTTTGGTTTTCCCCAAAGTCCAACACGGATGATATCAGTGAAGATGCGTGCGCTCATATTGCCGTCACATGATTTAACCGGGCTAATAAAGTGGGGGCAACGCGGGAGTGAAAGCGACGCTCTTCCGTGTGATGCAATTTTTCATTTCAATTTTGTGGCACGGGCGACAGCGGAGATATGCTTCTTCTTATCCGGTGGGTGACAAAGCGTCTTGAGCGCTGCTATTCCCGGCGCGGTGAGTCACGGGGCTCGGGGGGAAGAAGAATGAATTATACAGGAGGCGGCAGGCAGGTGTCATCGCAAGCCGCCAGCCGGCTGACGGACAGGACGACGAGGAAGCGGAGAGGAAACTCTCCAACCTCGGCCCGCTTTGTAATCCTTGCAACGGGGGGAGGAAGGGGGGGGGGGGGGTGAGCTGGGATGGCTCCGCAGGGAAATGCCTTTCCTTTATCAGATCCATATTTCTCCCCCGGCGAGGAACGACGGCGACATCCACCTAATGAACGGAATATTCATCTCGGCGTTGTTTTTTATCCTCCGTCGGAAGACCGAGCGGGAGTCGCTTTGCCGCGCGTTACCTGCCGTTTGGGCAAACGGTCTTCTCCCTCTCTCGGTCAAAATAACAACCGATATGTATGAAAAACAGCTACATTTGCAGCTTGTCTTTCTTGAGTTTGTCAAACCACCCATCGTGGGTAATATTTGTCTATAAAACATTAAATATGAAACCATCATGAAAAAGACCCATTCTTACACAGGAGTAGATTGGAACCCCACCTTTTTGGGGACTTGAGCCACCACTGTTTTAGGCTCGGAACCTCAAGTGTATCTACTGTAAGCTGAAGCTTGCCCGCGGCGTGCCGTTGCCCCGGTAAGGATAAGCGCTGCGATGAGCCGCAGCGGCTTTCCCGCTGGTGGGCGGGGCGGGCGGTGCGGGAGGTTAAAATGTGGCGCTGCACGGCCACTTAGTTGTATGGATTGGGCACGTAAAAAAAAAAAAAGGTAAAAGGGCAGCGCAATGCCATCAATTATTTTCAGGCACTTAAGAGCCCTCCGAGGGTCCTCGACACGCCCACGCAGTCGATGGCGGCGCGCCGTAATGGCCGTCGCGCATTCTTCTTCCTTGTGGCCCTCGGGGTGACATTTAGCAGCGGATCAACGAGAAGGGAAAGGAAAGATCGCATTTTATGGATCGGCGATGCGCTCGCTGCGATCTACGGTCCCAGTATTGATATATGCTGCAGATATTTGGAATCGACTCGGATTTGTGCGGACACGTTAGCGTTGCGCTGGGGACGCCGTTGCCAGCGTGATCAGTGGTCAATGTGTTGATTTGTGGCCCCGCTAGTTGTCTCCCCGCATGTATGCGGGAAGCATATTTGTCAACAGGGGACCAACACTGACTAACTTGCGGAGAGACGGCCCCGTCGTTCAAAAAGAAGGGGAAACCGTTCATTGATAGGTACGTTTCCCTAATGTTTATTTATCTGCTTTGCGCCTTCCTCTGGGGGCTAAGGAGCCTCGACAGGCAGCGAGCGCGCGCCTCACCCCGCGGGCGGCGAAAAAACCCAATCGCCGATAAGCCCGCCGCTTCCCGCCGGCTACGCCCGTCGATTCCGCTTCACGTTTGATTGGCTTGATCCGATCGGACACCCGTCGACGCGTTCCGCGTCCGCTCGACTTGACGGGATCGTAGCTTGGCTCCAGACTCCCTGTCGCTACCGATCGGCGTCTTCTTTCCGGCAGGGGCGCTGCTACGCGCGCGTTATTCGGGATGAGATCCGGGGGTCCGGAAATTCTCGCGCGCGACGCGCCGAGTATCGTTACGCCGTCGCGTTTGCCAAAGGAGGAATGGTTTTCCGGCAGGGGGATTCTGAAAATAAATATAGCTTACTGGTCGGGGGGGTGCCGCTGGATTTGATCGGCGTTCCAGTCGGGTTTGTGTGGGAAAACATTTTTAAATAATGGCCGCGTGTCCAAGTTGTGTGCAAGGGAGGTCTATGTGTTTGTCATGTGTGAGAGCATTTCACCGGGGTGTGAGGCAAATCATCAGTAGTGTTTATTGACCTTTATTTCCGCGGCGCGTTTCGCTTTGATTTTACTGAGCAGTGTGAGGATCTAGCCAGTTGGGGTCTCCCCCCCCGAAATGGAGAGAGGGCTTTGGCCCAGTGAAGAATCGGAGAAGACGGATGAGGAGGAGGAGGTGTCAAGTCGAGACAAATGCGGACGAGGCGGAGACAGGCGGCTGAATGGGCCAGAGAGAGAAGCGGGGAATACGAGCGAGGAGAAGGCGAGAGAGGAGGAGGGGTGTTATTGTGAGAGCGGACGAGTGATGGCACAATCTGGGCGCCGTGTGTCACTTTGGAACAATCAAGAATGATGGCTCAGGTGCGGAGCAGGGGGAAAAAAGCACCGAAAAAAGACACGGTTGGCCTTTCCCCGCATCGTCCTGGAGCCTCCAAGCCTTGCCCAGAGAAGAACCCCCCAAGAATCACCTCCATCAACAAAGCCTGTGGAATTGGCAGCGTCGTTGAGCAAGCAAAAATGGAGCAAAAGCCACAAGAAACCGTAATGCCAAACGGCACCAAAGCGCTTGATGGGCGCCATTGCAAGGCGCCACGTCGTCCGGTATAGGATACGCTCGTTCATTGGACGGCGGTAATCGCGCCGAAAACAATTTGTAGCCCGGTGACGGGAAGAACTAGTCGGGAATTCGGGGGCGTGCCTCAATAGGTGGGGATCTCCAACGTCGGCGTGAACTTTGCACTCGGGGGTGTCCGCGGCTGGCGTATTCCTGCCGGAGGTCTCCTAATGACTCGCAGCTTATTGGTTGAGCTAATTGCTATTTGCATAGCTTTATTAGCATCCCGCCACCTCCACCGGAACCGTGACATTTGCCTCTCCTGCCCCCCCCCCCCCCCAACCGAAACGACGAGATGTTCCGGGAAGGGAGGGGGGATTAGGCCGAAATGAACATTCATGCCAAAAAGTAGCAGCAGGAATAGAAGACAAAGAAAAGCAAACATTAATATTCTCTCAATAACGCAGACAACATATTTGATTGGTAGACGCCGTTCAAAAAAGTTATCACGGGTAGTACCAATTTCATAAGGAAGATAAATAGAAAAGAAAGTCTTTCATATCATTTTTATGAGTTGCATGGCTAGTGAATCATAATCAAAAGTTACCAATAACATTTTAATCCAAAAAGCTTGAAATGTGACGATTGATTGGTGCGTGCCGCGAGTAGGAGCGGGTGAGCGAGCGGGTGAGCGAGCGGTCACGTGACGCGCCGCTTCTTTCTCATTGGCCGACGTTGGCCTTCGCTTCCTCTCCATCTTCCTGTTTGTTCAAGTGCGCGTCTGAAAATGTCACTCTCATTCGCCGTTATTACCTCGGGGACAAAGCGGACCCCCGCGCCACCTCTCTTCTGCCACGCTTGTTTTTCTCCGCTGAAATGGCGCCACGCTTTTTGATTGAGCGATTGCCCAAAGTCGGCCGAAGCGAGAGGCAAACGTAGGAGTAATGAATGCCTTTTTGCTTCACGCCGCTGGGAACGTTTCACACAGTCAAGATGACGAGATTGCTCGCTTACCTGTTGATTCTTTTCTCGCGGGTCCTTTGTTGCGTGGACCCGCTTAACCCTTTCAATGCCGAGGATGAGAATTCTCATCTTTTCAAAAAGTAATAACAATAATAGATCATGAAATTCAGACTTTTTTTTAATGTAGGGTGGCTGACACCCTTGACTAATGCTTACCTGAGCCAATTGAGCAATGCCTACATCGATTCTAACTGAAGAATGGAAGTCGATCTTTCACACGGCAGCATCCATGTGCACATTATTCAATATTCCGACAATATTCCGTCGTTCTGCCTTGCAAGATGAGTGAAAACAAGATTTCCTTTACCGTAAATAAGAAGCCAAGGCAGAGCTAAGTGCAGCATTTTTTTTTTTTTTTTCACCATTTTATCATTTAGGCACGCTTTTGAGGATCTCGCCCCCTTGGAATAGTTTTGAAAAATCTAGTCCAAGTCGCCAGTTTGATGAAGCCCCACGATGTATTTGGGAGGCCGGAGTATGAGCAGGCACAAAAACTAAACAGAACCCCCCCAAAAAAACCAAGCAGTCTGCCGTTTAATGTCGGTTTGTCGCAGCCATTTTACGGCTAAATCCAGCGGCGCTTGCTCCTTTCGAGTCATTTTTTTATGTGGTCCGTGATATTTGGCTGACTTGAGGAAGATGAGAACAACCTCCCTAGGAGCCCGGCCATTTTGTTAAGCAAGACTCCTCAAGATCCCACGGCTTACCTTACGGTAGCGCGTGAGAACGGAGCTAAGCGGCAGATGCTAGTCGGATACCCGGACCGGTGTTTGTTAGTGTTTTCCCGCCAGGAGGGGGCGCTGAAGAGGGCAGACAATTGAAAGCTAAGTAAAAAACTAAAAAGGGGGGGGGGGGGTCTTCATTTTGCTTTGTCGCACAAGCGTGTCTATTTCCCGCCCGCCGCGCCGGCGCAATGATTGATACGGCGTGCAAAGAGGCAGCGGCAGGGAGAGTCATGCATAAAAGATGAGCGGGCTTTATTGTGTTTTTCCTGTCGGCCGCAGGGGAGCACGCCACTTATGGATTTATGCGCGGAGCGGGAACCCCCGGAGAGGCGCCTCGGCCACCGGACCGTGTCGGACAGGTGCGGATCACTCGCTTCCCCCGCTCCGGCCTTGATGAATGCCGTCTTGTCGACGCCGAGCGCGATTGATGACGCTGACGACGACGGCGGCTAATTGATTCATTTACATCACGATTGTTGTGACGTTTATCGTAACGTTGCACAAGTCTGACGCAGGAAGTCGCTGCAGTCGAACGCGGAAGTCGGCGGCCCGAGGGCGGGGACTCGACGTCGTCAGGGCGGGAAGGGTCCCGGAGAAATTCCGGCTAGCTTCGTTAGCGCGGCTTGGGCGGGAGTCATAGCCGGGCGCCCGCGGCTCACCGCGACCCCCGGGCTCCCGTCGCGTCCTCGGCGATCCCTTCCGCCATCGATCGGCGCCTCCGCGCCGTTGAATGCTCCCCATCGATCGTCTTTGATTCTTTTGTTTGGTTTTGCTCCGGCTGCACTAATTGGTCCATTCTCTGCTCGCAAGATGGACTATGTGGCCTAATATGGCAGACGTCTGTTGCTCCCCAGAGGAGAAAACAAATTAAAGTCAGCTTTTCCTCTTCTTCATCCTCATTTTCTCCTACTCCTCCTCTCATGCTGATGCGTCTCGCATTAAGCCCCCCCCCCCACCCTCCCTCTTGCCTTCCGCTCATAAATTGCGTGAAGAAATCATTATTTTCTCATAAACGCCGCAATATTGCTATCATCGAGTGGCGCGTCACGTTAAGGCGCTTTATGAGACAGGCGCGCCATCGCTCATGTCACATGACCGCACCTGATTAGCCCCGCTGTCCGTTTCATCGACTGTAACAACAGGCGGCCTGTAACAGCCCGACTCTGGCCGTGCCAGTAACGCACCGGTCCAAACGCCGCTCTTAACGGCGTCCGTTACTTGCCCGAAGGCAATTACCGTCCGCTCGGCCGGCGGGCCGGCTGGAACTTGGGCTCTCAGGGCGCCATTGACCCGCTCCGGCGTGGCTCACATCTGCTGCACGACCCGCTGCAGCGCTCGTGCTCTTTGCTGTGCCCAATCCGTGTCCCGAACGGGCCGGCGGGATTTGAGCTCATTTTAACGTGCGCTCACGTTGCCAGGGCAGTCAGCTTAACGGGCGCCGTGCTAATTAAGACTTAGCGCCGTAGGCGGGAATGGAGTTTGGCAACAGTTTGGTTTTACGGCGACGACGTCCTGCGGGGTAAGCGGAGGGCCATTAGCGCTAATGAAAGCCACCAGAGTTGCTTACATGGATGTTTCGCTAACGGCTACGGAAACATTTGGCCGCTAGCTGAGTTGCTAGCTGGCGTTTTGACCCGCGAGGCATCCTTCCTTCCTTCTTTGTTCCGCCGTCGGTCGCAATGTTGTGGTTCCGTCTTATTGAGCTCATGTTTTTGCACCGCACTTGTCGTACAGGAAATTGTGGCGGTAATGACGTTACGGCGCCGCCGTCGTTCCCGCAGCTTTTTCTGCGGCCTCGTTGCTGCGGCGGGGCGGCGTTTGGACCGGGCTCATCTTTTCATTAGCGACGCTCTCCGGTGGGCCGCGTCGGCGCACCAACATGTGGCGATGATCAATTTGAATGCCATTAACATCCGCCGCCCTCCCCCAAGCGCCGTAATTGAATCAAGCGAACAGGCGGCACCGCAGAGCTCATGGTCAAGCCAACAAAAGGATTATTAACATGCTATTTACCGCATCGGGGTGGCAACGTGCGCATAAATAAGCGGCGCGGATTTAAGCGTGTCTCAAGGTGAAGAACTGACGGCTAAATGGGACGTTTGTAACGCAACTTGATGGCGTCCCTCACAATTTGCCGCGTCAAGGCTTCCGCTTCGAAACCGAGGCGAGACTTTTCCGACTTGTTCGGCCGGTGTCGACTCCCCGGCGAAAATTGCTGTGAGAGTATGCGCGGACACACAAATACTCTTAAATTGTTGGACAGCTGCATTCAACATGGCCAGAGGAGCGACTCATTTTAAGCTCCTTTTCTATTACAGTATGGATGTAGAGATTTGCTTTTTACATTGATTTCAATAGAGGAAGTTCTTTTTTTTTTTGGCATGAAGACGCCAGGAAGCTGAAATTGACAAGGCAAAAGTTCAGAATAGCACATCGCGCAACCAGGTATAGTGTCCCTTCCCTTGATCAAAATACCGTGAGAGCAGCGCTGAGGAAAACGAGCCGGAAATTGATCAAAATAGCGCACGGGGGTTAACCTTCCCGCTCGTCTGATCGGCTTCGTCGAACGGCCCGCGTCTACACCCGCGCGCGCATTAGCATTCAACGCAGGTCAGCGGCGGCAGCGAGTCCATTTCTGCCCCGCCGCCGAGGTCTATCTCACGCCTGGCCAAGGCGTAGCCAATAAGTGCCAAAAGCGCAGAGGTGGAAAAATGAGAAGAGATAGGCGCTCATGCAATACGAGAGAGACCGGCGAGGGCTAGACGGGAGCGCTTTAGTGGGATCGGGGCGGAGGGTCCGGCATTAGCCGGAGCGGGCCCGACACTTGTGCGAGCGGCCAGACGGCGCCGCGCTCCGTCATGTGTGGAGACGTTCTGATTGGCTGCCTCCGATCCCCCTGCCGAATCCTCCGCTAGAGCCGCGCCGGCGAGCCGCCGGCATTTGTAACCGCACGACTTGGTGCCGGCCCGACAGAGCTCACGCGTCAAAGCCGTCCCGACGCTAACGTCGGCCCGAGGTGGCCGGCGAGCGACGGCAAAAGCTAGCCAAAACCGACGTCGCTGGCTTTTCGCCGGATGGCAATAGTGCAGAACAGCGGCAAGGTTTTTTCTTCCCGCCGGTGGAGACCGGTTTGCCGCTCATTAGCGGCGGAATCCAATGTTTACCAATTTTCCAATAGTCCGCACCGCGGATGCGCAGAGCCGAGGCGATGACAAGCCGCACTTAAATGATTCATTTTTTTAAGTGGAGGGAGTTAAAAAAAAAAAAAAAAAAAGCGTTTTCGGCTGGCGTGTGTTTCCATAGAGACCAGGCGGGCTAATCTGGCCAGAGCCGCAAGACAGAGTGAGAAGCTTCTGAAGTGCTCAGCGCTCCTAAAAGCTCCTGGCCTCTCAACGCCTTAGTCTTCATTACCGCCGCATCCCCTTTTGATTGGGGCCGTTTATCCTGAGGGGCCCCCGCCCTCCTCCCCGCCAATCTGATTTTTCCCGAAGGACGGGATCCGATCTCACGGAGAGGAAATTATGCTCTCCTCTTACCGGACTGATCTCACGTCGGACCGAATTCTTCACCTCCTTAATCAGCGTCGCCGGCCGGTGGACAATTTTTTTTCACTAGTGCGTTGACCGTAAACGGGAGCCGGCTGCAGACGTCTCCGGCGTACGGATGGATACCGTCCCACAGCGGTCTCCGACCTTTTGGAGATTTTTACCGCCGACCGAAAGTGCAAAAATGTATGCAAAAACATCGGGTCAATCATAAAACTGAATAACAAAAGCTTTTACAAATGAAAATGCGAACGAGCTAAACGCGTACGGGGCAGCACTACATAACGCGATGAAAAGGAGAACTAATGGCCCGGTACCAGTTGATCCACGCTGGTTGAAGGCCCTCCCGGAACAGCAGTTATCGTCCCTGGGAGGCGCCCATCCTCACTTCCCCTTCCGCCCACTAGGGGCAGTGAGATTAAAGTGCTGCAAGTGCCGTTGCCTATATTAGCAGATTATAACAAAAACAAACACACCTGCAGGACCGGAGCAGAACTTCATGCTTGTGATAATTACAGGCATGGGGCTTGTCCAGGTATGGTTGAAAGTTTGACTTAAAAAAAAAAGAAAGAAAGACAACTTCAAAGCGTAGAAGGAAGGCTGAAGCAAGGGAGAGGAAATGCATTGGTCACCATTATTTGGCTCCCAAAAGACGGAGCTTTCATCTTGAACCCCGCATCCCGTTTTCTTGATTTCTTCCTTCTTCTTCTTCTCTTCCTTTCATCCTCCTCCTCTCACTTTTCCTTCCTTCACCTGACCCAAATCCTCATCATTCATCCTCGCCTGAATGTTTCCCCCGTTTTTTTCACTCTGTCCCCACTGGCAGGAGCGGGCATCACTTTTGCCAACGTCAAGCTCGAAGTTGGGATTCGCTCCTATAGAGATTTTAACGGAGAAGACGTAGATGAGCAGCAGGACGCTTGCACGCGACATTCCGATTCATTCTCATTCTGCTTGTCCGTTGCGGTCCTAAAATCGAGGAGACGTTTCCGAGAAAAATGTGAAAAGCGTAAATGTGCGGTCGTTGGAGGAGACGCTTGACGGCGGCGGCGGGATTTTGAACCCGGGCTAAATGTTGGCGTGCTGTGTCATTGTGTTCTCGCTGAAGTTCACCTTTAATTGGCGCGCGCACACACAATGGAGAGAAAAGCACGCGAGGCGCTTCGAGTGCCGCCACGCCCACCAATCCTGTAATTGCTCGTGTCGGCAAAGTGAGGCTTAGGATCGCCGCTGCTCGGTGACGGCTTTAATTGCTACTTGTCTCCGTCCCCGTCTTCGTTAGTGCGTGCGCACGCGTGGTGCCAAAGGCTATTTGCTGCTCCAGTCTTGTGCGCATGGCTAGCTGCCGGTGGAGACCGGCAAATTTTCCCCTTTTGGACGTTAACAAACCCTGGTGGACATCCATGTCCACCAGCGGACGCCAACGTTCGCTGCCGGGACGCGGGCTTCTCCCCTTGCCGCCGGCGCTCGACTGATGTCACCGACGTGTTCGGCGGCGGGTTCACGAACGGCGGTTGGCCTTCTCCGCCGGACGCGAATATTCACAAGAAGATGCCGGTGGTCATCGGCGGACGTCAGGGTTCGCCGCTAGACACCGGTGGTCACCGCTGCTCCCTAGTGGGCGCCACCGCTCACCGCTGTCCGACGGTCCTCACCATTCGGCAGGCGCCTGCTGGATTTGATACGGCTCGGGCTTTTACCGATCATATTCCATTCGACCATCTGATGCGTGATGACTTTGAAGCGTCACGTTGATTCTACTTTCATCGTCGTCCAGTTGGTCTTGTTGTAGGCTTTTCCTTTGACATATGTTCAGAAATGTTGAATGGGTAGAATGTTAGCGCCTTCTTCTGAGATGGGAATTGCAAAGAACTCGGCCAAACAGGTGGTGGTTTGCAAAAGTCCGAAACCTGTTTTGCCCGCTTTGGTGGTGAACGCACAAATCCCCACAAATCAAACTGCTATTAGGCAAGCTTGACAATGAAAAGTGAGCCTTTTCTTCATGACATTGTGTCATTATAAAATGTTTTAGTTTTAATGGAGATTAAATGAACACGCAGGAATTTATCTTGGCGAGGCCCGAACCCAAATTTCAACAGCACCTGTTTCGCTCCCCCGTTTACACCCGCCGAGGCCATTTTTTCTCCGGGAAGGCTCCGGCAGTATTTACCAGAGTCGCAAACCGAATTTTCACCCCTCGCCGCCGTTCACGAAGGTAGCCGGGGCCGGGCCCCGCGGGCCCTTCGCGTCTTTCGTGTCCACGAGCGAGCCTCGCATTATTAAGAAAGGGCCCCGAGAGGCTCGGGGGCGGGGGCGTCGCCGCGCTTTGGATTAGTTGGATATTAACCTCCGGGGGACGGCAGAAAGA
This sequence comes from Hippichthys cyanospilos, assembly GCF_059441005.1. Classification (NCBI taxonomy): domain Eukaryota; kingdom Metazoa; phylum Chordata; class Actinopteri; order Syngnathiformes; family Syngnathidae; genus Hippichthys; species Hippichthys cyanospilos. Next base: position 771,188 of record NC_142390.1, on the reverse strand, counting down.
GATGAGGCGACACGATGAGAATCACCCCGCGGACATTCCCAGCGCTTTAATTAAATCCCGGGCTGAAGACGGGAAGGGGAAAAAGCGTCCGTGAGGAAACGTTGGCCGAGAGGCCCCGCCGCCTTTCCGGCCGTGACGGGGCACGCTAATGAGCCGGCCGATCAATCGGCGGCGGAAATGTGATGGGATCCCAACGCCGACCTTCAGCGGCCCGGCCCCGCCCCCCGGGGCGAGGGTCCGTACGTCCGGCCCCTCCGCCGCACCTTCATTCGGGGAGGCGAGCCAAGCTTGAGGCGCCGGCGCCGGCCCGCGCTCTACAAACTACGCGCGGTCGGAACATCTCGTTTCCAGGGCAACGCGGCGCCGCCCGCTTCCACCCCGGCTGTCTTTGATTAGCGACAAGCAGCCGCAACGTGCTGACAAACTTCTTGCAGTCAGTTGCGTGCTTTTCTGTTTGTCGTTCCGCGTCTGCGTTGCCCGTTTGTTGTCTAGCTGCGGGCTTCTTAACGCCTGGCTCGTCCCGCAAAGAGGACAAAATAATGAGCTGCGAGATTAGTCGAATAAAATCCAAACCGTATGACAACTTTTCAACTCGACCGCATCTCCGAAATTGCTCATCAGACATGATGAAAGACACAAAATGCACCTTGACTTCACATTGCCTTAAATCTACAAAGGCCAGGAAGTGAGTTTCCTTTTGAAACGAGGCGCGTTTTAACATTGGGAAAACGTCACGCCTCTAAAATGACAAAAAATAGGAAATGTAGTGAACTGCAGGTGATCTGCTGCCACTGTTAAATATACAGTACATATAAATAAATAAATAAATACATGTGCTCCGGCTTCCTCCACACTGCAAAAACACGCATGGCAGGTGTAATGGAGATTCTCGATATTCCTTAGGTGCGATTGGGTTATCCGCACCCAGTTGAGGGTGTACCCCGCCTACTGCAGCGATGACATCAGCTGATAATGCAACGACTTACTCCCACGCGCCCCACTATCACAAGTTGATTGTTCCATTGCCGCTGTCCAGAATGCCTTCCCCGTCCGCCCCTTCAGGGCAGCGACCACTCCGTAACTGCGGAGAGAAAGAAAATAGGAAATAAAACCGAGGGCACGGCAAAGTGTGTCTCTGATCCACATTGTCCATTATCCTTGCAAGAAAAAAAGGCTGCCTTGTCTTCTTTCCTTGCATGTTTTTAGTTTTTTCGACACATTTGTCAAGGAAGTAGACTAAGGTGATTAATTACTGCTATAGTGCTGGGAGATTTTTAGTTTTTTGACGCTTTTGTCATATGGCTACTGAAAGGCGAGTGATCGCATTTACATCAAGCTGTTGACATTCATGCCACTTGCCCCGTGTCTTTCTTTCTTGATGGCTTTCGCACGCATGTCAACCTTCCTTTTTGTTTTTCTTGGTGCACCCTGCTAAATTGCGAACCGATGAACGGAATATTTCCCGGTCGGGTAAAAAGTCAACGAGGCCGGGGCGATGTTGTGAAAACGGCGCTGGAGAAAACGTCGTGGGAAAAAGAGCGAAAAGAGGAAAAAAAGATGGGGTTATGAGATATGTTTAAAAGGGTGCGCGCGAGACAGATAAGAGCGGCGGGGGGTTTGCGGGGAGGGTGGGGGTGAGAGCGAGCGGGAGATAATGAGAGGACGGAGAAGAGGGGAGAGAGGGGGGGGAAGCCGGCGGAATGAGGAGATAGAGACCATTTCCTATTCCGTCAGACGCACTTTGGCTCATTCATTATATTCCCCAGGCAATTACCGGGACCACCTGCTTTGTCCCCCGCGCCCCCGCCGCCTCCCGTGCCTCCGCCCCTCCCCTCGTTGATTCTGGCTGGCTGGCGCCGCGCTCTCCGGACGCAATCTCCGCATCCCCGCCACGTTCCCTCGTTTCTCTCGCGTTGTCGTCTTCCAGTGAGTGAGGGCGCCTGTCATTTTCTTTCATTTGATTCCTTTCTTTCTTTTTTTTTTTTTTATTCCTCCTGCCTGCGCCCGCATCGAAAGAGGGTCGGATGTTTGCCTCCGCCGAGCGTTTGGGAACAATCCGACCCGGCCCGTGAGCCTCCTGGCGTCCGGAGCGCAAACGTCACAACTGCTGAGTGTAAAATGAATGCGCTTTCTTGTCAGCGGCGTAAGATGGTAAATATTGCGCCCCTGCGCACCTTTTGGCTCCGCCCCCAAACACCTCGCACAGCATTTCCGTTTGAATTGAGCAAACCTTCGCGCGAGCGTTTGTCGCGCTCTTCTTTGGCGAAATTCGATTCCCGTTTGAGCTCGCCACTTCCGGGCGCCGAAAACGTCCCGTTTAGCTTGCGGCAACGGGGCTGAATTCCCGCACTTCCCCAGTGAAGGAATGCGGCTGGCTCGGAACGCCGACTCGCCTGCCGGCTGGCGTGCCGTATCGCGCCGCGGGAGCCTGTTGCCATGGCTACAGCTGCCAACATCTCCGGCGGGGCCCTGGCAACCCGCCGCCCACCGTCGCTGGCGTCACTTGGCCGCCCCGCTTCCTCTGACGCCCATCCCGCCTTCGCCGCCGCTTCTGTTGCCGCGAAGATTTCAGCCCCCCCCCCCCCCCCGTCTCATCGGACTCATTAGTGTCCTTTACACCGGCTAACAGCGTGTGCGCCTGTGCGCGCACGTGTGCCGAGCGGGCCGTAATTACGGGCGCTTCAAGCCGACGGTGCCCGTGTTTGATTACAGTGATCAAGGGCCAAGTTACACGGAACAAAAGTGCGTGTGAGAATGTGAGCGGGACTGTGGAAGCTAAAGAGGAAAAATTGAACCTTCAAATCTGCTGTGTGTGTGCGTGCGCGAATGAGTAGGAGTGAGCAAGTGTGTGAAACCCGCATGTGTGTGAGAGCGTGCAAGTGAGCGGGCATAAGTGTCGAATTCGAATATACGGAACTATGAATAACGGGATGAACGCGTGAAGATGGTGTGGGGCGCTCGCATTTGAGAGGACGGCGTGTTGCGCTTGCGTCCTTACTCACGGCTAAATTGTCTGGCGGCTGTTCTCGTCTTGTTTTCTTCTTATTGATGGATGGCGTCCGCCCTGTGCCCGGTGGCGCATTTTGCCGCCTCCTATCCTATTCTGTCAGGAAGCCAGTAATCCGGCGGATTAGCGCCGGCCGCCTGATGGACGGCGCTTCCGCCGCTCCGCGAATGATCAAAAAAGATGCAAAGTCTTGTTGTCGTCCGCAAACATTTTTGACGTTTATGATGTTATTTAATCGTGTACATTTGTAGTATGTATAAGTTATACTGACTATACTGTTTTGTGACTAATTCTTAAGACGTATATCAAATTTGATGTTGATTTTGCCCGCCGTTTCGCCTTACAATCCCAACCCCGGAAGGATTGGTGTCGTATGGCGGGGTCCACTGCGTATATGTGTGTGTGAGAATCCTTACATTATAACATGGCAATTACACTTGACGCTGCGAAAGCCTGTTCCCCGGGGTCGTCGGGCGCCCCGCAACAAAGGGCGTCTGGAGGAGATTCTCGGCGGCGGTTCGGACCCCGACGCCTCGTTGCAATCGACGCCGAGCCGGGTTAGCCGACGCGATGTATCGAGAGCGCTCGGCGTAGCGACAAATGGAATTGCGACCCGCGCAAATTATTTTGCGACAAGCCGACTTGTTCCTTGCCGCTCGCAATTGACGAGGCAATTAATCAATAGCGTGAGCGCGGTCCGCCACTCGCCCGCCCACCGTGCGGCTGCGTTGAGCCATTATCTGTTTAATTAAGGCAAGGATTCTTAAATAAGGGGAAATGCAATGTTATAACTGGGGGGGACGGACCTAAAAATAGCCATGCAATACACTGTATATACAAGGTGATTGAAAATGGGACTCCCCGTTCAGAAATGTAATCATTATTTTTTCAATCGGTTTGCGCGCGCGCGTGTTTGCGTTCCGCCATGTTGATCAAGTCGTAGAAATTTGACTGATCGTCCGTCCCAAATTTTGGGCGGCCATCGACGCTTTTCAAAAAAGACACGCTCCGGCATCGAACTCCGGAAACCACCGGAGAGAAAAGCGCTTCTCGTTCTTTAGCGGCTGTTCAATTGTTGCGTTTTTCCTTTCTCCGTGCCCTCGTGTCATTTTATTCGCCGCGCTCGGGATCCTTTGGCGGCTCCGGAATCGATGGGAAAGAGCCGGGCGAGCCTTCTTAAAGGGCCGGCCCCGGAGCGGCGCTTACCGGGCCTCGTTAATGGCTGTCAATTAAAAAGTCATTAGAGGGCGCGAGCTCGGCGAGATGGCCTATCAGTCCATTTATCATCACGCCGCTGTCGACGACACGCGCGGATCGCGCCGCGCGGTTTTCTGTCGTCTTCCCCTCCGGCGCTGATGAATAACGCGGCGCGGACGCGGCGGTGGCTCAAATGAATGGCCTCAAACGAATGGGAAATGGTGTGATTTGACCCCAGCCCATTCCCATCGGGCCACGGAAGCCCGCCGGCCGGGCCGGATGGCGAGACCGCCGGCTTGTTTTTGTCCCTGTTTTGCCCCCGCCTGGGATGCTATTGTACGTCATAGCGTTTGATTTCTGGATTGATTTGGCAGAGCCATATCACCTTATACGGCTTAATTGTATGTTATGCACAATACACAGTAATACTATTTGAAAGGATACCTTTTGAATACGTTACAGACAAACGTATCTCCCTGCTCGGAGTAATCCAAAACTTGTCTTTTTTTTTTCCCTCCCCCACCCTTGACAAAGGCCAAAGTGAGTGCGCGTGCACACATGCTGTAGTTGTGCGCTGACCTTAGCATTAGCATCCCGCCGGCGAGTTGAGACTCGCAGGGAAAACTTTATTTGACTCGTTCGGAATATCAAGCGACCCCGGAAAAGTTTTCAAAGTCCGAGCGCTTGTTTGTTTGCTTCCCCGTCAGCGGCGGCCCACGCGGCTGTCGGCGTTCAGCGTGCCCAATTCAAATGTAGAAAACGCACACACTCACGCGCACCGTGAGAACGCGCCTGAGGGGTGCAGCCAGGAAGTAGGCATTTCCATTCCGGCAAGGCTTTATCCGCAACCGCTGTCAGCCTTGTTTAGTTGCGCTCTTGAATTTGAAGTGTCCAGCATTTGAGCGGGAAGGCCTCCCTCCCTAGAAACGGAAGCCCACTCGGGTTCTGCCCCGCTGCGTGCGCGTGCGACTACCAAAAACATCACACTCGTCATATCGCGGACAAAACAGATGGAGAATGAAGACGGGCGTCTCCGACGCCTGCCGGAAACGCTCGGCGGCCCGCAAAGAATCCAAAATAACGGCGACGATGAAGCGCGCGTCTTTCTTCCATCTTGTTGATGGAAGCTAAGCCTGATTAGCAGTTAAACATGAGCGCAAACATCGCAGGATAATATCTCGCCGCACGGCAATTATCATATCAATCCGATTAATGCCGCGCCGCAAAAAAAAATGCGTTCCAACAAAATAACGACGATTAGATGAATGTATGTGAAATTGACGCCGCATAAAATAATTGCTATGTTCAGACACCAAAATGCCACGGGCATGGGCGCCACGCCGACGCTCGGTCTCCGTACAGCCTCTGCGTTTGTACGCCGCCTTTTTCTCTTACCGAGGGGGTGTTGCGGAACAAAACCCCCGGCGGCCCCGGTGCGGACACTCATCATGCAAATGGAAGCTTTTAGGGCCCGGAGGTGTTCGCTCGTCCTCCCACTTGAACCCCCGCCTGCCCCCCTTCAGTCTGGCCTCGCTTCCCGAGTACCCTCCAGCACGGGTGAAGAGTACGCGGCGTCCGCCCGCCTGTCTGGCCTCCCACGCCGGCCCAAGGCAGCCCGCTCGCCCGCCACCCCGCGCGCCCGCCCGCCCGCCCGCCCGCCCGCTCTCTCTTTGTGCGCGCGCATGGGTAGACCTTTTCAAAGCCAGGTCAAGTGCTTTGGAGATGGCTTTTCCAGCGCAGCTGCGCATATTTCAACCAGCGCGTTGTGTCCACGACAATGGCGCTCCGTCATTAAAGCCAATTTGAGAAGAAAACATCTTGGCGACATAAATAAACAATACATCAAAAATGATCCACTCGCATCAGTGTCAATTTCCATGAAAATTTCATGGAATCGTGTGTTGTAAAAGAGAGGGCAGCCATTTAGTTTTTGTTTGCTTTCGTTTGTTTCTGCTGATCAGGAAAACAAACGAGGAATGAGAAACGTTTGACTTAAGTTGGAACGATTCCATCCGGGAAGGCGCCAAAAAATTGGCCGGCAGAGGCCACGATCGAGCCACTGTCCACATTGTGGGGGGGGGGGGGGGGGGGGGCCTAAATACTAAATAATAAATCGCTAACCTCGGGAAGTTTCCTGACATTTGTCGGCTGAGGCGGTCGAAGACAGAGGACGTGTGGAGGACACAGACGTTTGAGAAGCGTTCATCCGTTTATTTTGTGGCGTTTTGGGCCACCGGTCGCTCCGCAGCTGGCTGGGAAGGATTTATGAGCGCCACATGTTTGCGCGGCTTCCTCCGCCCATATGGGTCTGATCGGCCGCGGTGAGGAACGCAAGCTCACGTTGCGAGCGCGGCCGGACCCCTTGTTCGGCGCTTCCCGCATACCGCCCCCAAACGCCGCATTCGTTCAGAGCCAAGCCGCGACCCTTCAGTCAAAAACCAAACGGGCGCGGTCCTCTTCAAGGAGGACGTCAACCGTCACCATCTCGTATTCCGTCGCCGTGCAGGTGACTCAAATGGAGAAAAAAACAGACAGGCTCGGTCCTCATGGCAAGGGCCTCACGGGTTTGCCAACCGCGTGTTGTCATTGTCATGAAGAACCATTCTTGTCCACCTGCGACGCAGCCGTACCACCGACGGCTCGGCTCAAACCGGCTTATCGGCTCAACGTGCCGAACTGGCGCAAGCGTGAGGAGGTCCAAAAGCGGGAAAGACTTTGGCGGCGCGCAAGCCTTATCTGCAAGCCGGCAGCTTTGAGCTCCTCTCGGCCGGCCGCGATCACTATCCCCATATCTAAAAATACATCTTTCCCCCCTTTCGGAACTTGCTTCCCTTTTTCCGGGTCGCCTGTCGGCTTCCGGCCGAGGAGATCTTTTCCCAGTCCGACAGTCGTGAGCCGACGCGATGCCGCCGCCTCGGCTCATTTTCTCTGGCGGCCTCTTATCCAAATCCACCGGCGGTGGGAAGCAAGCAAGCGCGAAGGCCATCCTGAGGTTTTTTGCCTGGACAATGCTATCTTGACTTACAAGGACAAGCCTGCGGTGCGATTTTCTTGTATATCGTAATGCGTCTGTTTTGTTTTTTTTAGTATCCGAAGGTACCCTGTACCACAGATTCCAGCTCCCGGCGCCTTCCCCCTTTCGGCAGCCCCTAAATTTCAAGTGGAGGTTCTCGTTTTTCGAATGCCGATTTTGACTTTGACGCCTTCCGTTTTTTCAGCTGTTGGTGAGAGGGAAAAAAAAGACATCAATAGAGAGAGGGTTTGGCCCAACAGCTGTCTCAAACAGGCATGGGTGCCCAGAAGACGTTTCGATCCAATTGAAGACCCCGAACGCTCTGCAATATCTGGGGCTAATCATCTTTTGCTGGAAATACTTTGTAAAAAGATCTGTTTGTCCGTAATTGGACAGACATTTGCAACGAGGCTTGTTTGTGGCAGTCCGCCTGGAAAACGGGAAACAAAAACACGCAAGTGAGGGTAAAAAGACTTGATTGCGCTGATTGTCGATTGTGCGTCGCCGAGTGCCGTTGTGTGGCGGGGGCGGGGCGGGGTGAAAAGTCCTCAACTGAGCGCGCGGGTCCCTCCGGTGTGAAGAGGAAGCTCGGCGGCGGCGCTCTCGTTGCCGTACGAAGGCTCCGCGAGCAAATTAGCACTTCAAACAAAATCCTCAAATAAGGAAACACTCTTCATAGGCGCTTTTGTCCGCCCGAGTGTGTTTACGCACCCCCGGCTCGTCTTTGCGTCTTTTGTTTGCTGCTGTTATTAGCGCCGGCGCTGCGTAACGTCCAGCTCCCCGCTTTCCATAGCAAAGGGGACGCGCTGTAGTCTCGTCCTCGTCTTGCATGAATTCAGCGCTTCTCAAATTGGGCCGGGTCGGAGATAGTCCTGCTGTATGCGGAAGATTCTTTTTTTCTGCCTTTAATCCTTATTTTTAGAGACAACATATAGGAAATGAGCTCGTGGTTTCGAATCACTTGTTGGAAAAAAAGGCTATTGCTATATATTTCCAATAAAAGCAATCAAGAGGCGGGCGGAATCCAACAAGGGCCGGCGGCATTCGGATTCGGAGCTCTTGGGAATTTCCGCGGTCGTCCCCGCGTTAACGCGGCTGCCGCCGGCCAAGTAGCCTTCGTAGCTTTTGCCGCCGCCGCCCGCAATCACGCTGATTCCGCTCCCGGCTTCCCGATCCCGCCTAATCAGCGGCGACGGGGGCCTAATCAACCTCCTTCGTCATTCTTCCGTCAGATCCCCCCCGACCTCCCGTCCTTACCCGCGCCCTCGCTCCCGCCGTCGTGTCTTGATTTACATTTGACAGCGTTCCGGAAAGGAACGCGCGGCAGATGTCTCTCTTCTCACCGGTAAATGTCAAAGTTTCCCAGCGTGCAACAGATTCTCATAAAGATCTCTCGGAAGCTTTTAACCGAACCGAGTCCGAGAAAACGTCATTTAGATGCTCGCGCAAACATCCACCGTAAAAAAATACCTAGTGCGACCACGCTATTGAATGATTCCCCATGCCGTAACCGTGGCAGGCAAGACTAAACAAAGAAAGACGTAGTTGTGACGTGCAGAATTTTCTTCTGGAACATCAAAACCAAGATCCAAAAACCAAACCTGTAGAAAGGATTTGCGGGACTTCAAGATGGCGGTCCATCACCGTGCAAGATTGACTAAAATGAGCCTCTGGGGCAAATCGTCACCTCCGAGCTTAGCCGTTTTGCAAGCTGCGCAAAATTTGTTGATGTGAAAAACAACCGCAAAGTTGGGAAGGTTTTTGTCCAAAGCCGATCCAAGCGCCCTTTCCTGTTTGCCCGTTTCGATTACTTGACGCTAACTGTGCTAGAAGGCGAAAAAAAAGCATTTGAAAGCAATAAATCATCGTCTAGACACTTGCGTTCGCGAGCGTCTTTTCCGCCTCCGCCGAGCGGCGTCCACAAAGCGGGCAAATGAAAAGCGCTAATATGGGACATAAACATAATCATGTGCATAACGACCAGGTTGGCGTGAGCTCATAACGCCGATATGAGCGTGCACTTTATTGCATTACTCATGTAAACGTTGCTCCAGTGATTAAAGTGGAGCGTGGCTTTATTGCTTGTAATTGTTTTGGGGTCGGGCTGCGCTCCCAGGAACGCCGCGTGTGCCATCCATATTTGATGAAGCCACTCCGCTTATCGGGTCACGCTTTTGTTCCGTGGCAATAACGCGCGCATTTTTTTTTTCCCCGGCTAATATGATGCAGGAAGAGAACGCGTGGGATCACTGCGGCGGCGACGCAGGACTGTGGGGGTTGGGTGGGGGGAAGAAAAAAACCCCTCCTGAGAACGCTTTGATCACGTGACCCTTTAGAACAGACCAAAGCCCAAGTCCCATGACACAAGACGCTCAGTAAAGAGCCGCAATCCAAAGATAAAGACCAAAAAAAGACTAAATAGGCTGGTAAATAGATGCGGGACCGTAGAACACACACCAAGGCCAAAGATCACAAACGCAGATCTAAGACGAGCACCCCTCAAAAAAACGTCTAAGACACGGAAACGAGATACGGACTAAGGACGCGGACCAGAAACGCCGGCTGGCGTTAAAGGGGCAAACGCAGATCCAAAGGACAAATGTTTGCCAGTAGTTGAAGCGTTGGCCTGTCCTCCATTTGTCAAAAACCCGGCCGAGAAGAACGCCTCACCATTCCGATGGCAGCGCGTCAGCCCGCCTCCACGGGAATTTGCTCGCGCTCCAAATTCACACATGTTGATTCCAAAGGGGCGAAAATCGCCGGGTCATCACATTTGTCCTCGTTGACAGCTCGGGGATGCGGCCGTGCCAAGCCGGCGCCGACTCGGCACGTGGGATCGAAAGGTTCTGTCGGCCTTTTGGACCTTTTGTCTCCCCGCCCCCCCCCCGAGCCGGTCTTCCCGCTCCTCTTTCCGCGGATGCCTCCGGGCTGCTTTTCAAGCACATCTGGTTCCTCCGGGGCGAGTGAGCCAAGGGACCGCCGAACTCGCGTAAACATTTGGATAGCAAAGTGTAGATGGGTGACGTCAGCTTTTCTCGCCGGCCCCGCGTGTTTACGTTTAAGTCGGCCTGGAGCGAAGGAGTAGAAAAGAAAGGAGGCGGGAGAGCGGAGGCCAGGCTCCAAAAGATTCCTAGCGGATGAGAAACAGATGATTGTCTTCTTCTTTTGCAGAGCCCAGAGTTTGCTATTTGTTGCCTTGCGTTAGGCGACAGGACCGGAAAGGCAGCTCTTTGGCTCTTACGCAAAACAAGACACGGAGCACAGAAACGCACCAAACGTATTGAACTGAAAAAAGCATGCGCTAAAGTCACCGACCGATGACACCGTGAGGGCCAAAGCGTTTCCGCACACGCCGTTCTCCGTTGGTGTGACCCCCGGAAGCTACCGCACGCACGCGCGCACACATTCACGTCACGCACACACGCCCAAGCAAACGCCGCGGATGGCGCACGTGCGCTCACGCGTGCGCCGAGCGTGAGTCAAATACACGCGGCGGGATTATTCCATAGACGACATTTGATCCCGTTGAACGCCCCCGAGCCAAATGCCTACGCGTTGCGCGTCTCAAAGTGCCGCCGCCTTCTGCCACCCCCTCAAAGGCATTCAAGATTACCATTAAATGCATTTCAATCCCTCCATTGATTATCGCTCGCGCAAACAGGAAGTGGTATGGCACAAAATGGCCGCTCCGCATATATGGACGCCGCCTATTTGGACGCGTCGTCAAACCCGTTGCGTCCAAATGATGGCGTCACGGGGGAAAGGCGGCCATTCGGTGGCTCGCGCATGTCAACGCGGGCTGCTCGAACGGCACCGCAACTGGATTTCGACGCGTGTTTAGCGGAAGCCCTCGCCGCCGTCTGCCAACGACGTCGCCGAGCGAAGCCAAAGTGCGAGGGAAAAAAAAAGAGAGAGAGACGGCTTAAATGGACCGGAGCGACGTGGGCGGGCGAGTGGGCGACTTAGCGAAGGCAAGAGGAAGAGATGGAGGATAAATTTAGAGCGGCTCCCAATCAACTTCTTCTCCCGTCAGCGTGTGTGTGAAAGGCCCGGAAATCGATGCGCGCGGCCCACTCGCTCGCTCGCTCACAGTGAGAGAGGAAGCGGAAGGCGGCTCGAGGGCGGCCGCCTCGACCGAGCCGTGGGCGTCCGTCGTCATCGCCGCCAACTTCCCCTCCGATCCCAACGCGTCTATTTATGCCCGGCCTTAAAAAATGCATCCAGAAGACCATGATGGCGATCGCATCCTCCCTGCGCCGCCCCCCCCAACTCACCCTGTAGTAAAACTCCGCGGCGCCCCAACATCTCTCATTAGCCGCCGATCGATGGGCGAGGCGGGCCCGCGGCACGGCAAGAAAACGCAATTAGAGCCTCCGGCAAACGATTGCGCCGACCGATGATCGATAGCTAATCATCACCTCGGGGAAGGGGCCGGGTTCAAGGGCCGAGGGGGCGGGAGGGGGGGGGGGGGGGGGGTCGTCCACAGAAACAATGGCTTTAATGGCCGCTCCGGCCATTGGGACGTTTAGCGCCGCGCTCATCTCAAAACCCTCGTGGAACAACCGTCCCCCATCTCAAAACCCTCGTGGAACAACCGTCCCCCATCCGCGCCAAGACGAGACCGGGTCTTCCGGGAGACCAAGGGTCAACGCCGCGACCTAACGTGACGAGATCGAACACATTAAAAAAAAAAAAAAAAACATCTTCAAAAGGCACGAACAGCACCTGAGCAATTTGAGTTTTGCTTGAACCTTGAGTACAAAGTATTGAAAATATCGGGAAAATGTCCGGAATGTCATTTTGACTCGGAGACGTGAGAGCAAGCGAAGCGCGCTTCCCGAAAGAATCGTTTCCATTTCCGAGCAATCCCCGTCTTTTTGTCTCGGGCGCTGAGTCCGTTGCGGCCCACGGGTCAAAGGTCCTATTGAGCGCCACCCAATTATACCCGCACGCTCGATGCGCAGATGCCCGCCGCAGTACCCCCCCCCCCCCCTTTTTCCGTAATAACATTTCTTTCACAACGGGAATGTGTGTAGCCTTCAATAGTTGACATTTTCGGCCACGCGACACACAAACTGGAAAATTGTTTATGTATGTGCGTTAGCGTGTTATTACTTTCACTCTATCTCGCGCACACGCGCACAGGTGTCGTCTCGCCAAGGGTGCAAAGGTTAGCGCCGGCTAGCGTACTTCCATTTGTGGAGGTGCCACGGGGCCGGACCGCGGCTTGATGAAACATGTCTTACTTGGTTTTCGTGCGTGCGCGGGCGCGTGCGCTCATCGGCCGTGTAAATCCCAATAATGACCTAAGGCTGGCAGGACAAAACTAGAGCCACGCCCACTCAAAGCATTTCAAATATACATATATTCACATGTACATATAATAGGCTCGCAGTACTCATGTCTTCTTTCAGGAAGGGAAAAGGATCGACCCTTTTACCAGGCAGTAACTATGGGACCTTTTTTTTTCGAACCAGAAGTGAGAAAGCGCTGCCTGTCCAGCCACTGCATTCTAGTAAAACAGCCAAACGTTGGGAGGGGGCAAGGATGTATGCTTTTATTTTGAAACTCTTCCCAGAAGCACGCCTGGGACATAAACGATCTCAACTTGACTTGAGTTCTCATTGCTTTTCATCCAAGCCCCCCAAAATCCAATTGAAAGGCATTTTTGCATCCCACGCCGCATCATTCCAGACACGGCCGCCGCGCAATTAATGTGAGCGCAGGCACGCTGGCAGCAAATCATTGCGCGCGTGTCTGCGTGCGTACGCGCGCGCGCGTTTTTGTGCAAGCGAGCTAATCGATGAGCTGACGGCCGCCACCGTAATCGCTCTCTTCTGCTCCGCTAAGTCGATGACCCGATTTCTTCCCGCGGCCGCTCGATGGCCACCTGTTGTCGTCAAAGCTCGTCGCGCGGAATAGTTTTCCGTCAAAATCGGATTCGGAATGGAACCCGGTCGTCGGAACGGGATGGAGATCCCCGCTCCCGGCGTAGGAATGCGTCCGCGACCATGCAAACACGTGCGCGCGGCGACACGTATGCCGGCCGGCGGCAACGTGATTATTTCGCACAAATTAGCATCGTCGGCCGCGTTCGCAGGCGAGGGACCGAAATAGCAAGCGAGAGGCTGTCAAGTCTCTCCATCCTCCTCCCCCTCGGCCCGGCGGATGTCCGTTGGCGTCTATTTCAAGCCGGCAACATGGCGGCGGGCGACGCCGGCATCGTGCGCGCTAGCGTCGAGCGTCAGCACTTTGGACGCGAGTGGAAACGGAACTCCGTCGCGTTGAGTTGAAACTTAACGTCAACAGGATGCGGCGGCGCGTCACGCAGGAAGTGCGTGAGCGGCCTTCTGCTTTTGGGGCTCCACTTCTGCTTCTTTCTTGTGGGGCCCGCATCATTTGTTTCCGAGCGCACTTCCTTCCGCTTTCAAATCTCTTTGCGCCGCGAACAAAAAGAGCATGCCCTTTTTAATCAATGAGAGCTCGAAGGCCCCGCCCCCAATGGGACACTTTTCATGTCAAGCCATTAAAAACAAGCGAGCGATCGCGCTCTATGTTGGACTGCCGCTTGACGCTTTTGACAGTCACAAAAATTAGCAAAGCACAATGATCAGGCGTAAGAATTGGTTTGAAAGTAGCCGGAAAGCAATTTCGGCACCGGTCCAAATCCAAGCCAAAGCAAGCAGCTTTCGAGATGCACATTACCTCAGAAATGCAGAATGCATTTTTTCCCCCCACCCTGTGCCTTCATTTGTGTTGGGGTGTCAGCAGCGGAGGGGGGGGGGTAGAGCGAGCAAGTGAGAGAGAAAGCGGGCGGGCGTGCGAGAAGGCAGGCGCCGCGCCACTTCTCATCAAGCAGCAGCAGCAGCAGGACGGCTCGGCTCGGCTCGGCTCGGTTCGGCTCGGCTCAGCTCGCCTCTCGCATCTCTCCGCCGACGGACTTTCAAAGCTCTTCTTCCCGTCACGCTTTTTTCTTTTCTGTCATCGGTCCTTCGCTTCCAGCTAGTTTTTTTTTTTTTTTTTTTCTTCCTCACGAGCGCCGCGCACTCCCGCCGCGCCACCCTCCTCCCCTCCCCCCTCCCCCCCTGGTTCCTGCCTGTCATCATGGTTTCTATAATTTCCGACTTGGACCCCCTGAAGAGCTGGAACGTCTTAAGGTAAGCCTCACCCCTCTTGGGGGGGGGGGGGGGGGGACCAAGCGGCTGAAAGTTGCGCGAGGCGAGAACAGAAGTCCCCTCCACGCCCCCTTCTCACCAACGCTCTTAGCTTAGCATCTTGTCTGATTTGTGCACAAAAGGCCTTTTCTCCCAAGTCAGCATTTTTTCGACTCTTTCGACTTTTTCGAACGCAACACATGCACGGAAGGTCACGCGGTGTAACGCCGACGGCGCACTGTAACGCCCGCCCGCTGGACTGCGTCGCGCGCGCAAGATGTAAGCTTTGTTGTTGAGCGGACAAGAGAGAGAGAGCGCGCATGCACGTCTGTGCACGAGCTTCAACTTTTCACGCTCGGTCTGGAAGCGAATGTGTGACGGGCTAATGTTACTCGTGCGGACAGTGATGCCACGGTCGCAGCTTTCAAGTCCTTATGGGATGCCGGGGCTCATTCGCATTGACAGTTGCGATACTTTCCACTTGATTGGCCTTATTGGACAGCGAAAGTGTGCGTGTTTATGTTGACGTCATCGGATACGCTGCAGCGTGTGCGCGCGCGCGCGAATGTCACGCTGGCGTCTTTTCATGATCGTCACAAAAGAAAGCGAGGGCTTCCCACGTGTGCGTGCACGTGCGCGCGCACGTGTTGGCTGTGCGGAATGCAGCCGTCACTCGCCCCAGCTGAGCGCTTTTCTTGTCTTGTCTTTTCTTTTCTTTTCTATCCCTCCTCCTCACTTTTGTTTTCGACGCCTTCGTGCGCCCTTTCCGTCATTAACTCATTCCAACATCCCAAAAACATGTTGACGTCTCCAAGAGAATAAATAGAATCAATTAGAAATAAATTAAGCACTAAAATAAAGGATTACTTTCGGTACTTACTTGAGGTTATTAAGTAGTAAATTAAGAAGTTACTTCAGGCGTTTCAAGTCATCAATTACTTTATGTACTCATGCACAAAAATAATTGACCATACAACCTCTACCATAATACCTACCGAAAGCCTGACCTTTAAAAGCAGAGCTTCTCAAATATATATTTTTGCCAAGCCCCCCTAGGAAAGAGAACACCTTAGGTACCCTGAACCTGTACCCCTTTTACCATTAATAAAAGCAAAATAAATCAACTTTCAACAACTGTTAATAATTTTTACAAGTTACAGCTTAGTCTAAAACAGAAAAAAATAACTAGGTGCATCAAAGTGCCCGAAGCTAAAAAAAAAAATAATTTTTTCTTGCAACTACACATCACATGACAAAAACATTCACGCCCCCCCAGGTGGCACCACCCTACTATTTGAGAAACACTGTCTTAAAAAAAAAAACATCTTCAGTCCTCAAGTACCTGATCAAGAACTTCAGTCCAAATAGAACCACTTCAGCAATGTATTACCTTCACTGACGTTAGTATTTGATTATTTCAAGTATTGAATTACTTTAGCGCTTAATCGTCTAAAGTCATCAACGACTTTGGTGCTTAATTACCTTGTGTAATCAATGACTTTTGCACTTATTTACATAAAGCATTTTTAGCCCCCCCAAAAATCTGTAAAAATATAAATACCTGCGATTTAATGTCTGGACTGTTAAAAAATGTATTTTTCACACACACACTAGCACGTTTGGCACAAAGTGACAAATGTGTTCAATAATGCAGCACCTGGAGGATGGCGCTCAGTCTCCATCTCGCTGGCTTTGCGCTCAGGCCCGCTCGCGCGCACGCACGCTCACACTAATCATGCCCCTTGGCTGTACGAGCGCCGCACTTTGTTACAGTCTAATTCTCAAAGGCGCAGTGCATATGGAAGTCTTAAAGGCCTTTCTTTTTTTTCCCCCGCCGGAGAGAGGGAGGGAGGCAGCGTATCGGGCGGGGGGTCGGCGCACTCCGGGCGGCGCCGTGACGCAAGGGGGCGCCGGCGCGAGAAGTTTTGGCCGGCGCCGCCGCCCCGGTCAATCTCGCTCGGCGAGCGTTTGCGTTTCGAAAGTCAAACGGCAGCCGCGGCCGAAGGCATAACAAGCCTTCCGATCAGGTCGCCGATTCCCGCAAGCGTTTGAAAAAGTGGCTCTCCGATGGGGCTGCTTGAAGGAACTTGAAAGGGCGCCGGACATTTGAAGTCAAACGTGCAGCTATTCATTTAGAAGGCTTTCTTTTGGAGAACTGCTCTGACGCTTTGTCGATTAGTTTTGGGGGGGACACATATTTAAAGAGGACGCTTTTTGTTGAATATTTTTCCCTGGACAATTATTTGTTTTTGGGAACACGTCTGACACTTTTTCTGAGTTTTTTGTGGAAAAATATTTCTTAATAATTAAGAAAAGATTTTCTATGATCCAACAGAGGGCATGTTTTCATGATTTCTTATTTTTGACCCCAAAACGCTTTGCGCTGGTTGGGTACTTTGCTGAAAATGACTGAAAAAAGGTGGAGGATCCGCTAGCAATGGGAACTAGCTAATTAGCCTCGCTTGTGTTTCAGCTCAGCCTTGACAAACACTCGAAGACGCTCGTCTTATTTATTTATTTCCTGGTTGCGGGGGCGGCAATCTCGCTAGCCTTGAGTTTTCTCGCTAGCTTTCGCTTCCCGTCGGGTCACGCGGGAGCAGACCAACAGTTAGGACTTTGTGCACCGCGGCGCGCACACATGCGCTATTGTCGTCGCGTGTGAAGCAACGGCTTGTTGTCCAGCCGCGAGGCCTCGCGCTCATTTTCGTCCGCGACACATGAGCCGCTGTCCGATCGCCGTCACGGGACGCCGTGCGACTTCTTCTTTCGGACTTCCTCTCATGAATAGAGCGACGCCATGACCGATGGGGGGGGCTCAGAGAAACAAATGGCGGGTCAGTCGGGACGGACGCCATCTAGCGGCGCGTTATTTGAAGCGCGCTCGTCGTACATTCCGGCCCAACTCTTGGACTAGCGCGGAGCCGGACGTCAGGCCGCGTGGGGACGACGTCACGTGACGCGCTCGCCGTTAACGCGCTCGCCGTTAACGCCTCGTCGCCGCAATGGTCGGGAACCTCTCCCGTGCCCCCGGGAGTCCCGCTCCATTAATTCCAAGTGCTCCTCATATCCTGCGAGCCCCCGCCCGCCCCGGCCTCCCCTCCCACCTCACTCGTTTACGCCATCGTCACGCCGCTTTTCCCGGCCCTCATTTTCAGCTGTAATTGGACAGGAGTCCCGCGGGAGGCCGCTCGGCACGCCGCGCCGTCTCCTGAGCGACGCCTCGCCAAAGATTCCGGTAGACGCCGTAGCTGTGTGAAATGTGACACCTGTTAAGTGGCGTTTACAAAAAAAAAAGCCAGCTCCTTTTGTTAAGTATCCCACATCTTCTTTTCTTATGTGGAATTCTTCCCACGCTATGTGAAAAAAAAACAATAAGTAGAGCTTCAAAAAAAAAAAAGCGCAACGCGCACTTGACGAGAAAACGTGGCGCCAGACATTTTCAGGCTGCCATGCACCTTGACGAGCAGTAGGGGTCGCGGAAATGGAACATGGGCTGAACAGGATCTGGTCTTGCCGGGTCGAAACGAGAAGAAGTCATAATGAGGCGCACATCCTGTAAAAACCACTCACAATTTGTGCACCGGGAAGCCAGTGGTCATACGTGCCTCATTAAGATTTCTCCTAGCTTCCAAATGTATCGTGTGCATCTTATTTGCATATTTCCATTGCACTCAGAATCTGGAGGATTCTTGCCAGTTTCAGAAGTCGGTAGTCTTCCTGCTCATTCAGCATTGCGGACGTTTTTGTTTTGTTTGCTTTTAGCGCTTGCTTTGGTTTCTTGGGTCCCTGGTGCCCCCCCCCAGACGAGCGGTACTCACTCATCTCATTTGCATTGCAGACACTCCATCACACATGAATGTCATTAGCGCAGACGACAGTCTCCCGCCGTCTTTGATTCCCGCGGCCAGTCGGAACTCCGCGGTGGGAGCCGCCCGCTCGGTTCCTTGACCGCGCCGAAAATTTTTACGCAACGGGACTGGGGAACAATCATGCCGGACTGGGAAAAATATGCAAATGATTGCAAACGTAGCCCGCATCCACAAAAATCGGATGTTAGCTTACTGCTAATGCATAATAGGAAAGGCCTTAAACGGGCTAACCGAAATTAGCGTTGATGTCTCCCATATTTATAAACCTTGAAACGGCTGCTATTTTGACTTCGTCTCTGTGTGTGCGGGTGTGTGAGTGAGTGAGAGCGAGCGAGAGATATATCAAGTCGTCAATGTACTAGCTTAGCGTTGGCATATAAACAAAAATGACATTTGCAGACTCACAGGTATTAGCATAAAATGACATGATACCTTGTTTATTGAAACGGCAAAATGTCCAGCCGCACCGTAAAACTAAATGTGCCAAAGGTCGCTGCGCTACCGCAGTAACTCGGCCGGCCGTCTAATTGGATGCTAGGCTAAAGTTACCCAGGCATAAATGGCACCTGTCCAGGTTTGGTATATTTGAGCGGCATTCCAGAGTTGTCTCTGGCGTCCATCTCCTTCTTCAGTATCTCCTTTTTAGTATGTTGTGAAGGATCCTCGCAGGTGCGCCCTCTCCGAAGTTTACGTCCGTCCCAGGCGCCGCCTCGTAAATCAATGTTTTTAGCCGCTGTGCTGGCACTCAAGTGTTGGAGTGCTGCGCTTGGACCGCCGAGTCCTTAAGTCTGAGTGGAGATATAGAAACAAAAAACTCTCAAGTGACCGTATCTAAAAATCTTCCGCTTTGAGATTACGCGGTTGTTTCGGTCCACGCGGCGGCGGCGGCGGCGGCGAGGACCAACTTGCGCTTTCTCGGGCATCTTCCCGCCGCCATCTGGCACCCGGCCCGTAAAGCCGCCGGGCGCTAATCTTCAGGCGCAGGCCGCGCTGCGAGCGCGGCGTCGGCGCGCGATCTCCGCGCCCCGACGGCCGACTGCCTCGACCGAGATAAAGAGATTAAGCCGATTCATCCCGCCGCGGCTGGATGGAGTGGACGTCCGGCCCAAACGGCGGGAAGGAGTTTGGGATTAAGGACGGCCGATGGGGGGGTACAAGTAGCCACGCTGTGCCGACTTCCGCTCAGCGCGTTCTCGCGCCCGCCGTCAGATAGCGCTTGATAAGCGCGTGGCGGTATTCTTGGGGTCAATGCGATGTAGCTGCCGCTTTTCATTATTTAGTGGCGTCCCTCTAGCGGACGATCGGCGCAAGCGTTTCGAGTGACTCGGCCGACGGCCAGGGTCCTTGAATGCGCCGGGGGTCGCTGAGATGATTTGGGGGTTTAGTTTGTCTTTGAACAGTTTGTTTGGTTTATGCTAGTGCATGGATTGCGCGCTGTCCGTCCACCCTCGTAGAGAGGAGCCATTGGAGCATCTGAGCCTGATTTACCGACCCACGTGAAAGGAAGACTACATTTTACTTCGGTGTGCTAATCTATTTTAGCCAATCCGCTTCGCCCGGGCGCTAGAATTTAGCTCATAGCACATTTTTAGCTTTTCCTTCGTAACTTGTCGTTCGCAGCTCCCGGTCTTTGTCGTCGAACTCGGAGCCTTTTGCCCATCGGGCGCCGCGCGTTTGGCCGTCTCGCCGTTGACGAACGTTAGCCGACAGCCGTCCCTTCCCGGGAGACAAAACCAAAGCGACGCAAACGGCTATTCTGTTCTGTTCTATTCTATTCTATTCTATTCTATTCTATTCTATTCCGTTCTTCCGCCTCCCCTCCACGTCTTTGCGCTTAATTCAATTTTCCCGTGGCGGCGCTCACATGGGACGCCATTGGAATTCCGGTATGTCACCGTAAAATGATTACACGGCATTGTGTTTCTGCCGCTGCATTTATTACAATGTGTCAAGGTGGATGTACATCACCGTGCCAAAATGCCTCGTCCGCGCTCGTGCCCCCCACCCCCACCACCAGCACCAAACTACTTCTTCCTTATGAAATACGTTGCTCCTGGCAGACGTGTAATCTGATTACACCTGCGAGATTAAAAATATATTGAATCCCCCCACCATCCGCCCGCCCGCCCGCGCGCTTCTTCCCAGCTGACTGTCCTTCACCAGTCGTCTCCTTTTTTTTTTTTCCGGCGACCCCTCTGTTTAGGTGGAAGCGCGAACGGGGTGCGTTGGCTGCGACAAACAAGGCAGTCAAGCTCATTTTGCCCGTCGGCGGGTCACACGATGGCTCTCGTGAGTCACGTGGCCCGCTCGGGACGCTTTTTCTTTCTGGTTTGTCAGGTAGTGACTTGACGCCACCCCAGGACCTTTTTACTCGAATTGGAATCGTTTAGCATTCCCGCTTTGATTTATTGAGGGAAAATGTTGTCTTTGGTTTTTTTGGGGGCGATTTTCGGTCGAGCGTGTGACGCAAGCGGTCGCCCACAAGACCGGGACGGCTCGCCCGACCGCTCTCGTTCTCGCGCGGGGGGGGCTTTCCCCGCCTGTCAGTCAGCCGGCCGCAACTCGGCGGCTTATTATTTTTCATATTTCCACGCGTCGGCGGCTGTCAGTCAAGCCGTGGAGGCGCATCGGGCGGCGGCGCTCCCGGCCTTGCGACTGACGCACCCCGGGAAGCCCCCGACCAGGTGGGACGGCGCTAACGAGCGTCCAATTACTTTGGCCGCCAGACGACAGCTGCCGCCGCGGCCACCTCGCCGCTTCCTCTTCCTCGCGCTTCATCCCTCCTCTTAGTGGCCCCCGGCCCGTCTCCCTTGGGGGGTCATTACGCCGCGCGCGCACCGACTTGTCGACTTGTATCTAGCGCCCGGTCGCTACGTCCTTCAATTACGCTTGCGGCCTTTGCGTTGGGGATTTAGGTGTGCGCGCGGACAAAAAGACTTTCATACAGAGTGTGTGTGTGTGTGTGCGCGCGCGCGTGTGTGCGCGTTTGTCTCCCCCGACGCTCCTTTTTGGGGCCCCTTGTGTATTGTTGCTGAAGTGGAAACCAGAAATGATCTCCGTCCGGCGCTATTGTTTTTTTTATTTATTTTCACGTGATTTCGATTTTTATTGTGAGACAGAAATTGTCCACGGTCCGTCTCCCCGTTTTCCTCTTCTCTCCTCGCTATCTCCTTCGCAGCCCCCTCGCGTTATCGACGGCCGTAAGACCGGCGGATTGCGCTTATCTCGCATGCGCACAACACGCACACATAACGGGAACGCACACAAATGCACAGGCAAACACGCGCCGTAGTCAGATTTTTTTTCCTTCCACTACTCCATTATACTATTGTACATTGCACAGCTTGTTCTCTACTATAGTACAGAATAACACACTGTTGTCATGTGCTGTGCAGGACGACACAATTCCGTCATGTACTTTTGCTATTCTACGCCATTCATACGTACACGCAGTTCTCGTTAATGAAATGTAAAATAAGCTTGATCTAACCGGCGCAACGCAATTGACAAACAAACAACCCAAAAATTAACTTGCATGTTCCAATTACTTTGCTCTTGATTTGAAAAGGGAAAGGTAATATTCCTGCCTGCCACGGCATGAAAGTATTCCATCGGAATTTCCGATACCCGCGGATCGTCTTCAAATCTCAAGTGCCCCCGTTTGCAAAGCGCCGCATGGGAATATAGATGATAGCATTTCATTAGGGCGCGCTTAGCATGCTGAAATGATGCAAATGAAGACAAGTGAACACAAAATGCAATCTGAGCGCGCGCGTAACACACGTGATGTAACCGTGCGCAGAACGCGGCGTGAAACGCAACATATCAGCGCTCGACTTTTCAAGACATGCATTATGGATTACGCGCACTCGCTCACACACACTTTTGCATGCACACGCCACATCGCAAATGTTGTGCTTTAAACGTCAACGGCATGAAATATTCATGTGTCAGAGCGCAACCAAAGCCAGCGCAAGTTTCGCCGCGTTTGCGCGCTCGTGGCAGTCTGCTCTCGAGCGCGCGCGCTCGCTCGGCGTCTTGTTGACGTGGACTGAAAATGAGAGCGGAAGCAGGATCAGAGGGCTCGCCGTATTCCTTCTCCGCGCGCCCGCTTTTAAGCGGCCCGCTTTTAAGCGGCCCGCTCCAGATCCGCCCCGTTTAGAAAGATTCCCTTTGGAGGATGGGAATGGCCGGCTGGGCCGCATTTTCTTATTGGCCACATGACGGAACTCCCAAACTCTTCCCAGCTGATTGGATTGGACACGCGCGGTTCGTAATATTTTGTCCCTCGCGCGTGCGGTCGCCGGAGTGAGTCACGGCGTTCTTTTTCCTCTCCTGGAATCGCTTCATTATTCTTCTTGTACTCGTTTGTTGATTTCACAATGGATCTGCTGAGTCTATGCTGTCAAATAAGCAAAGCTTGTTTATGAAATAGTTGGTGAAAGAACGGGCTGTCATCTTCCCCCGTCCATTTGTCCAATCGCTGCTCGTTTAACCGGCCACACCCCTTAAAGGCTCAATACCGCGACGGTTCCCAACCTGTTTTCAGTGATGTACCCCCTCGAATGATCTTTTCAGCCCCTTAACCAGTGCAAAGCAAAAACATTTAATTCATTTGAATCATGAATTTGATAGGATTTTGGTTTTATTTCAAATCTCCATTTGAGCACCACTGCGCTATAGGGTCGTGGCGCTTTAGGGATGCGATTTGCTGACACACTCCTTCACTTTTTTTTTTGAACAACGTCTCCAACTCGACAAAACGGGAATGAAAAGACACGCGTGCAATTCATGGTATTTTCAGTCCAGGTTTGAAATGGACTCGGATGACTCGCTAGCGGCTCAACAAATGCGGCACGTCGATTCATCGATTCGGTGTTTGAGTTTTTTTTTTTCCTTCTTAATTCTGGCCCATCCTTGCGCACGTTCCCTTAATCGGCGCAAGTCAGTCCGCGGGGGCCGCTCGGCCGCCTTAATTGCTATTGATGAAGCCATGCGCCGCCGGCTAATTTCCGAGCGCGTTTAGCGCTAATGTTTTCTTTCCTCGGCTCGCTCTGTTTGACAAAGCGGCGGATGCAAACGGAGGCCGGCGGGCGCTTCGCTCCCCCCCCCTCGGTAAAGAGGCGGCCGGCCAGTGACGGCGCGCGGCTGAGTGAAGCGTCGCACGGCGGCCTTTTGTCCCGCTGACGGATGGCGCGTCGCGATCGTATCCATTTGGCGGCGATCCGCATGGCTTTATTGCCTCGCCGCTCGCAGTCCATCAAAGCGCCGCCGTAAATCCCGGACTTGATACGGCGACCGCTCCGCTTCCCGCTCGCGCCCGGATTAAAAGTTAATATGGCACTTTTCCAGGGATTAGCCGCTGACGTTTTGATGTTTGGGCCCGGCCGTCCGATTGGCCGTCGCTCGTCATATTGATTTGTCGTTTTCTTCTCGTTGCC
Organism: Hippichthys cyanospilos; assembly: GCF_059441005.1. NCBI lineage: Eukaryota > Metazoa > Chordata > Actinopteri > Syngnathiformes > Syngnathidae > Hippichthys > Hippichthys cyanospilos. Next base: position 747,507 of record NC_142390.1, on the reverse strand, counting down.
GGTTTGCGAAAAGGGCTCAGTTTGCGAAGTCTTGCGCCAAAAGTTGGAGTTTGGTCAGAGGAAGTCGGCTGACTTGCGGGTGAAGGACGCTTAATGATTGCTCTAATTGACTGGACTGGGACCGCCGTGACCCGTCGGAGGAATTTCCGCGGAATGCGGCGATTGGACGAGACGCCGGGCGTCGAAAGGCGCCGGAATAGAAAGGCGGCGACGCGCCTCGAAATGGAGATGAGCCCAAGACGAGGCGGCGAGTCCTTGAAGGGTGTGAAATTTGACAGTGTGAAAGTGTTGAAACGCCTGCGTGGATTGGCCGGGGGATTGCTGCCTTTTGGGGCGCGCGCGAGTGAAAATGTGTCAAATGGGGGGCTGTTGAAAGGCTGTTAAAAGCAGCGTGGCGCGCAGATGGCGCGCGGCTCAGCACCATCGTACTCGCACTCGATTTCAACAGGAATTTCTTTCCGCCAGGAAAAAAAAAGTGTCTGTTACTCATTTCCAAAAGAACTGGGAAAAAAGGTCATTTACATGTTTTATTTTGCGGGAGCCCTCCTCGGCAAACCTCTTTCCTTTTCGCCGGCGGTCCGCCGTGACTAGGGGCGGGCCGAGTCGGGGCCATTCCGTCGGGGAACTAAGCGGCACGCGGGCTAAAACCCGGCTAGCCGCAGAGATCGGTTTCTGGCTACCGTATCAGCCCTGGAAAAAAAAAAGCCATATCGGTTGATCTGTCTGTGTGCCATCGATGGGCTGCCTCCGCCATGGGGTTAGCGCGGCCGCCTTGGGAATTGTCTGCTGACTCGCTGCCGCTTCCCGCCATTTAACGCCAATCTTTAAGCGTCCGCGAGCGATTCTCAGCGGGTTTGAGCTGGCGTGCCTTTCTCCCGGTGCGTCAACCTGCGCCGTGGACTTCACGCGTTTGTGTGCTTGTCATCAAAAAGTCCCAATTCATGGAATCTGGGAATAAAACGCTCGCGCGTAATGAGACGAAGGTTTGGGTGGCCGCAGATGAAACGGACCGGCGCGTCTTTGAAATGCAAAGGGCTCCGTGATTGGTCGCCGTGTCGAGGAGCGGCACGCACACATTAACGAGCGCATTGTTGGTTTTTTTTATTTCATTTACCCGGGTGACATCAAACCTGCGCTCATTTGCCGCAGCTCGCGCACGTACGCCAAGGGACCAATTTATTTATATGCTCCACAAGTCGAAGAAGTGAGGATAAAAGCGCGCGGAATTATGGCGAGCCAACGCGTCGGATGGAAGGAGTTTCTCCACACTTGCCAAGGACAAACACGAGCAATTTAGCGTTCGCCGGCGTGTGAGCGTCGCCGCGGTGGCATCGGTTTTCCATAACCGCCTCCTCCAACTTAGCGCGGCTTAGCAAATGTCGTTGTTGTCGTCTCGTCGCGATTTGCGTGTTTGAAAAGGCGGAGGCCTCTCAGCGCCAGCCCGCAACCCCGCGCGTGTTTATTTTACGCCTCAAAAATTGAGCTGAAACGCTTTCTTCAGTGAGCTTTCCCAGGCCAATCATACACCAAAAAAATCATATTAAAGGATTGAAAAAAAGCTATCGTAGTGGTTAAGCTTGCAAGAAATTGGAATTTCAAGAGTAAACTCTGATTGTTATCATGTTTGCTCAGCTACAGGCTTCACTCTAATTAGACCTTCGGGCGCCATAACCGCGGCTCTCCGTGAAACTGCGGCCAAAGGGATGGGAAGGCATAACTGTAACTGTATAAGCTTGAATAATTTCAGATTTAGGTAAACATGTGCACTGTGCACACGTCTGAGGAGTGCCCGTGGCTTTTCACAGGGCATCTCTCCGCAATATAGCTTTTGATTTTTATGAAGACAAAAATCCGCGATAGGGGAGGCTCCAAGTAGCGAGGGATCGCTGCAGTTGTTGAAGAATGACATTTACTGTGGAAAATTGTGCAATGAGTTCAAAAGATTTAAATGATTTACAGCAGTAGTTTGTTTGTTTGTTTGTTTGTTTGTTTGTTTGTTTGTTTGTTTGTTTTTTCATGTTTTACCGCTGCAGCTCTGGAAATAATCAAGGTATCGCCTCCTAGCCAGGCAAAAAAAAAATGGTGGGAAGCTTCACCCAAGTGATTGTTTAGCTTAGTGCAATCCGAACAAACAATGCAAAATGCCATTGACATGCTAACGGTAAAATGTCTTGCCAGTGAGATATTTGCTTAATAGTCGAATTATTCTCATCCTTTTTGTTGTGTTTGTGTTTCAGGCAGGATACCAGCGATCTCAGCGGCCCAATACAAAGGTAGGCACTTCCTGTCTTCTTTTTTTTCCCCCTTAAATCCCCAAGTGCTCATTGGCCGCTCGCCGCAGACAAGTCGCTATCGACCGGCACGACAAGTAGAACAGCAACTAATGTTGGAGTGTGCTCCTGCCAGCGTCGCTGTTGGGGGAGGGGGGGGGGGGTCACTGTCTGCAACCCGTAACTAGCACTCGCTCTCGTAGCAAAAGGTCACCGTCAGATTCTAAAATGGGCCCGTGCAAATTTTTTTGGGTCTTCATTTGACGTTCGGGATCAGTCTTGATTCAACATCATGCTCTCGCGCTCGCTTGAATGTGTTGGGGGGGTGAGCGTGCATTTGTAACTGTGTGTCATTGTGCAGCTATCACTTTGAAGCCACACAGCTGATAATTGGCGGTAGCGCCAAAGCTGAATTTGCCGTGTCTCTCACACACACACACACACACGCACGCGTGCGCACACTCCCAGTTGTGTTGATTAGCGTATGAATAGCGCGGGCGCACAAGTGGAACCGATACAAGCGAGCTCTGAAGGCCTCAAGTTCCTCTTTGAGAGCAGGTGTGTGTACGTGCGCGTGCGCCTACACACACTTCCTGTTTACCGACAGCCCAGAGCATAATTACAGGGATGTGCACAATGTGGCGTCCCGGTACGCTGCGTCCCTTATTGCCTGGTGTGTGACAAGCCGCGTTCCCAACGCCCCCCCCCCCCCCCCCCCCCGCCTCGTTTATGAATATTCACGAGCACCGGAGCGAGCGGGGGATGGGGCCCCGTCTTTAACCACAGCCGGCGGCCGAGAGAAAGTAGCGGCGCCGTTTCGGGATCCGGCCGCCAATCTGAGACCGGCCTCCAAAATTAGCAGGCGTTGCGCTCGGATACCTGAACGCGAAGCGTCCGGCCGTCTTTGAACCGAGAACCGATAATGCCGCTTCCTTCCGGCCCGCGGGCTTCGCCTCATTTCCCTCGGAAAAGGAAACGGTGGGCGGGGCGCCGTTTTGGCCGCCTTTCAGATCCGCCGTCCCGTCGTCCTCCTCGGCAAATTATTTGGGTCGGCGTGGGGGCTGTTCTCGAGTGTTTTCGGTCCGGGAGTCGTTTCGCCTTCCTAAAAAGGTGCCGGCGTTGGATCACGAGGCGAAAACTGATTTCGTTGGGGTCCGCCTTCAATTTGGGACGCCATTCTAAATCTCCCGGGACGTGAGGACGTCCGCGCGGGCCAATGTCCTTTTCTGATCTCCGAGCACCCCTTCAAAAAGAAAAAAAAAAAACGGGAATACTTGTGTTGACTTTTTAATTGGGTGATGGCGTTCATGTATTTTTTATCGGCGTATGAATTATGCAGGGTGGTTAAATGTGAGCAAGGGGCGGGGCTTCGGCCAGGCGGGCACAGCATCAGCCGCGAGAGCGAGCGAGCGAGCGCGCGCCCCGGGGCTCGGCGTGCCCATTGTGTCTTTGGGGACGGGACGGATGATCGCGTGCGCGCCTTGCGCCGCGTGTTTGCGCATCCCCCATCGAGGTCACGTATGCCCGTTACCATGGCGACAACCTTCACCTGTTGTCATGCCAAGCGTGTCGGGAAAGAAGCCCGTTAGAATTGTTGAAGCTTTTAAATAATAACAAGCCTCGCAGACCTGCCGCGCGTGCGGCGAGGCCGCGGAATGGTTTTTATTCTCCGAGCGCCCGATGAGTTCCGGGTCAGCGGTCCGGATGGCGCGCCCAAGCGAGCCCCCTCGCGTTTGCCGCCCGAGAAAATCAACAAAAAAAGGAGCGTTTTCACACACACCTTTTCATTGAGATTACGCCCGCTTCCTTGTATTTTGAATCGCCAAAAATGGAATTTTTGATTCTAAAAAGAACTGACGTATCTCATATATATGTATCCCGTTATCTGCGCGCCCCGCAAAAGGTGACGGCTTGCTTGCGACAAAACCCCCACAGGGTTTTGCGCTCGCTTTTTAACCGACAGCTGCGAGCGCGACGAAAGCTTGATGCCAAGAAAAGAAGACAAAAAAATCCTTCCATTCACAAGTTTTTTTTGTTTTGTTTTGTCTTCCACGAGCACACTTTAGCGTGACCGTATGGGTGTATTGTTTATTTATTTATTTTTGGGTGAGAGGCTCCAGATGGCTGGGAGACAGGTGAGCCAATTAGCAAGTCTCACTACATGCGGCAACATCGTCGCACCGACGGAGCGCGACACACGCGCGCACGCGCACACGCACCGCGCCTTTCTCAGAGGGCTCGCAGGCGACTGCCGATTTCCAGCCGGCGACGGCCAATCCGAACGGGGTCGTTGGGCCTCGCCGGAGCTTCGCCTTTCTCGTCGTTTTCGATTCTACCAAATTTCGGGTTTCCGGGGACTTTACTCAAGCGGCAGCTCCAAAATGGAAGAGTTAGTAGCTGCGAGCCGCCTCCAAATCGTTTGAGGAAGCCGCGCCGTTGTCGCCGTGGTCGCTGCGAGGCGAACGCGGAAGCGGCGCCGTAGCGGGTGCGTCGCAATTGATTTGTTTGCGCGTTATTTACGCGCAAGCGGCCCCTAAAAATATTCCGTCGCGCCTGGACGACCTTCATTATGATTCTAATGAAGTCGGAATGTTCACAAAAGAGGCGGGGGCGTCCCTCCCCCTCCCTCCCCTCCCTCCCCGCCTCCCCGCCTCCCCTTCTCCTTCCCTTCTGCCTCCTCGCAGCGTCAAATGTAAAATTGGGCGCGAGTGCGACGATAATGAGGTGGCGGCGCGCTCTCCGACGCCGCCTATTGTTTGCGCCGCCGCCTCTCGCTTTTTCTGACGGATAATTGAGCGCCCGCCGAAGGCCGCTTTTCCCGACTAATGGAAGGCGACGAATTAAAGTGCCTGCGCTAATGTCGGCAAATGGATGGGCGCCGACGCGCTCCCCCGCCGGGCCCGTCACGTTGAAAGGCAAAGGCCCGTGTCGCCTCGCCGTGCTTGTTATTTAGAGCGCCGCGTTACCCGGCCGGCGAGGTTGCCTTTTGGCGGGACTCTTTGATGGCGAAGGCGCCTAAAGGGCATTTCGGGTGCAGGTCAGAAAACTTGGTGCGGATCCAACGTGTGGATCAAGAAGGAGGGGCGGGCTCGCTTGGCGGAGCGTTTTAGGCTGGGATGCTTTTCAGATTCTTTCTTCCCCGCTTCTTGTAAAGGTCTTTCCCACCCCAGTTTGAATTTCCTCAGTCAATTGCCCGTTCGAATGGGTCGCGATCCCGCCGACGTTCCGGGCGCTAAGCCTCCGGCTGCGCGCGACCCCCTGCCAAGATTGCGCCGACGACCCCATCGGACTCTTTTGTTTTAAGCGCGGGCGGCGCGTCCTTGGCCGAGGAGCGGCGGAAGAAAAGCGGCGGCTTATTTCTCCCGCGGGGGGAGGGGGCGGCCGCCCTCCGCTTGCAGAGAGTCAGGCCGACCTCCCGGCCCGCGCCGGCTTGTTTACCGCGCCGTAATGACACGGTCGCAACGGATGGGCAAACGGGAAGGGGAATTTGTTCGGCCGTCACCCGGTTCCCGCCTGCTTTGTGCGCGGGAGATAAGATGAATTCTTCATATCGCCGCCTGATTGCGGAATCTTGTATCCAATGCAATTTTTATCCCGCCCCGCCCCGCCCTTCCCGGGGCCCTTTCTCGCAAAGTGCCGAGTCAAGCGTTTTCTGGTGCGCGGCGCGGGAAAGTCTAAATAATTCAGCCCTGTTTCGGTGCTTTTTCCCATCCGACTCTGTACTCGCAGACAGAAAAATGGGACATTGAGAGAGGAGAACCACATGAGGGGATTCTTTTTTTCTTTTTCTTTTGTGAATGGGCTGAACGTGAGCAGAATGGGGAGCGGGCGGGTAGAGAATGGCGGGACACGCATACAGGCAAGGCGTACAGGCACCGGCACGCTTGGCTCATTGGCCCGTTTTGCCGCCGACATTTTCGCCAGTGATGCCGGATGGATGTCTCACTCTGTCTTTCAACCCCTATACTGTACAGTAGATGTCTCATTTACATTGTTGCGCTATTTCGGGGTCATTTGGGGTCACCGAGTTCAAGATTTGCCAAAAGACTGCAAATGAAATACCTTTCCGTGTTCAGCTGGAGACATCATCAAATTTTACACGATCCTTTTACATGGACTCGGACGGGGGTTCGGTCCGCTCGCTTCTTTTCTTGAAACTATTTCCGTAATACCCTCAAGCAAAACACAAGCTGATGTTAGCCGGGTTCTACTTAACATCGTCGCGGTCGCGGGTTGAATCGCCATAAAACACGGGAGCGCAGGAGGTGTTTGATCCAGGAAAGGCTTCGAGTTTCAAGCCCGTCGCTCCGGCGGGGGCTCTTTCACGGACGCGGAGCCGAATCCGACCCGTGGGCTTCCCGCGTCGGCATTTACCCCCGGCCGGAATATCCTTTGATCCCGTTCCAGGCCGGCGCCAAACGCGTCCGCGGCGGACTGGCCGTTACCATGACGATGCCCTTCCGTTCGCCGCCGCCCCGCCTAGCTCCGACCCTTGGCGCGGGGAGCCGGCGGGCCCTGACCTTTCCCTGTCGGAGCGTGTTAGCGAGTGCGAAAAGGGAAGCGGAGCGAGCTCAACGACATATCCCCGGCTCGGCGCTTGAATTTCAAGGCGCGGAACGGGGAAAAGCTCAACGGGATCGGAAATCTCACGTACATAAGGTGCATTCCGGAAGTATTTATTGTGCTGACTCCAAAGTGCCCCCCCCCCCCCCCCCCCCCCCCCCCCCCCCCGTAGCAATATGTCTTTTCCCATGCGAGCGTGAAGACAGAGAGTCGGCGTTGAGTCCTGTCCTGTCTTGCCAATGCTTCTAATGACGCCAGATCCCATAATGCACTAATGAAGCTGTGTTTTCCTCCCGGCTCAGCAAAACACGCATAAATCATCATCAGCCGCAGCATGCATTTTTAATTACCGGCCTTCCTATTGGACGAGGGGCTCGGAAGAGAGCGGCCACCTGCCCGCTCCGCTCGGGAATGATATTATTCCAAAGCGTACATTAAGATATTCTGCACTCCAGACCTCAAGGGGGCAGCGGAGCACTTGAAATTGCAATTCATAGCGATTGAATCCGCCACTTGTATTAGTTGCGCACAAATGCCAATAGAAGAACGCTCACCCTCATGGGTCAATCCGGCTCCAGCTCTTGCTTTGACTCTTGCTCCTGAAAGGTACGCGTCACCTTTTGACCGATGAGGCGGATGACCGCGTTGTGTTCAGGGCAAAGGGGGCGGGGGCACGGGCGGGGGCCCCGACTCCTGCGGACGGAACGGCGAGAGTCAGGCTGCCACATGGCATTACTTGAGCCCGGCGGAGCGGCGGGAGGGAACCCATGCGGGCGCCCCCGCTGATGCGTAGCGCTCCACCGCAGAGCTGCAAGAGCGAGTTTTTGTCGCCGTCCGGCCGTGTTGTGGCGGAGCGCCAGAATTGCTCTCCTCCTTTGGGAAGAGCCCACATCGCACGGGTCTTTTCTCCAACTTTGATCTTGATCCGCTCTTCTTCAGCGTCCACCAAGACCGTCCCGCAAAACGTATGCAATTGAGAAGTTTCTCTAATTTCGACATTAGGAAACTAAAAAGCGCCGGCGGCCGCTAAGCCTTGCTTTTTCCCTTCGGCTAATTTGCACATTTTGTATTATTCCGCCCACACGCCAATGAATATGGAGCATTCGTATCGTCTTCCTGGGTGTCAGCCGCTTTTCGACCCTTCGTTGGCGAAAAAGAAAACTAGCATTTGTTTGTGCCGCCTGGCGCTGAAGTTTGTTCATAGGGCCAATATTTGTCGCTTCCTTTGCGAAGCTTTGATCATGCGTGGCCGCGCCTTGTCGTACCTTTTCACGTTTAGGCTCTTTGCTTTCACTTTAGGTCGCTTCGGGTTCCCTCAAAAACAAAAACAAAACCCTCCGTTGTAGTTTGGGGAATTTAAAAGGCGGCGAGACAGGGATTTAAGGACAGAGGCATCCAAGCACGCGGAGCGGGATTTGACATTTTCCCAGCCGGCCGACCGGGGCCGCCTTGGCGTCCCGCTTATTTATTTCATTTTGCCTCTTTGCCTTTTGTCTGCTCTCGTTTGAGAGCGCGGCAGAATGAAGACATGAAACAAAGAGTGGAAACATCCCTCCCTCCTTTTCCAGCTTAGCAACAGTCGCAGATCTCCTAGCTTTGGTCTTATTTTTGTCTTATCGCGTCTTTACCAAGTGGATTCAACTTTTTCTTGAGCTCGCCTCTGACTTTGGACTTGGACTGGTCTTGTCTGTCTGTGGGACTTCGTATGCCTCCTATTTTATTCTTGTCCCGTTTCTTCGTTTTTTTAATTTCCTGGTCCTGGGTCAAGTGTGTGTTTTGTGTCTTTCTATCTTGTTCTTGTTCTCGTCACTCCCTGCCTCACAATGCCACTTTTTTCCGACTGGTCCATGCTTTATTGGAATTTTTGAGTCCGCTTCCTGAATATCCCAAATAGTTCATTCATATCTGAATTTCAGTGCGCGGTTGAAGTTCAAAGCGTTGTTTGCAATATTATTCAATCCTTCTCGTCTTTGCCTCGACGGCGGGTGCCGGTCGATTAGTTTTACGGGATTTGGCGCGTGGCCCATCCGGTCAGCTTTATGAGCCTATTTTACGGCCAAAATATGGCAATCGGGGAGCAGTCGGCGGACGATAGGGATGGTTTCCCGAGCGCCGGCCCGCCTCCCGTGTCCATCTAATGGCCCGACGACGATCGGGCTTTTTTTTTTTACTGCTCTGCTGACACGCTTGTTGATTTAGAGCCGCCGCCGCCCTTCAAATGCGGCCTCCCTCAAGCCTTTTTGCGGCAAACGCCGACAACCCCTGTCGCCCCCCTGTCGCCCCCGCGCCTCACCGCAGCCACCCGCGGAGGGAGGGGGTGAGCGCGACAAGGATTTAATCTGCCCGAGCGCCTTTTCAATCAGCCGCCGTCAGCGAGACGCGACCGGCATACGACGCGTAGCCGCTCGGGGGGGGGGGGGGATCGATACGCGCAATCATGCCGGTGGCGATCGCCGGGGGTAGGGGTGGGGGGCCTTTAAGTAGCACTGTGAAATTTGTGAATCTGCACGGGGGAATAAATGGAAGCGGTGTTAAAACGCATCAGCTAGCTGCTTAATTGACGCGCTGTGCTTGGGACGCTTCCTTTCCGTCGGCGGATAGACGTTTGAATGTTATCCCAGGCTGAAAAACTGCAGATGAAGAGCGTCAGTCATCAACATGAGAATCGTTCAGTAGCTCTACAATTAGCTCTTTCTGTGTATTTTATATCAAAGAATGATCGGACAGCCTAAATGCACATTCCGTTTGTCATAACGCCCATACACGCCACGCAAATGAAAAGCGCCGCGATAGTCCAGCACGTATCTCGATATGCATCATATTGATTATTCTACGCATATGGAATGGCTATAACGTGTCCGGGAATTTGCAGGCGCTTGTTGTTCCTTGTGTGTGCATGCGTTGTTGCGGGAAGGCGTCCCCATAGGATCAGCCGCGCCGCGCCGCTTTCAAATGAAAATAAATGAGAGGCAGCGGCCGCCTCTGCCTGGGTCCCGCTTTAATGAGGAAAAGGATCGGCGGGGGGGGGGCTTTGCCGGTTCGGAGGGAGAAATTGGAAAGCGCGGCGGAGATCGGTCGGAGTCGGCCGCGTCCGAGGAGCGGCGGGCGGCGTGATGAATGGAAGGGCTCTTCGGAACGGGCGGCGCCGGCCAATTACAGTCGGGGAAGTGCTCTGATGCGCCCCGGGTGGAGGAGTCGCGGCCCCCCCTCCGACATTTGCATGGAGAGGAGCGATCGCTCGCCGTTCGCCAGGCTCTCGGGGGGGGGGGCCTCGTCGCCATCCGCGTCGGGATGGAACCGTCCATTACGTGCTCCATTTGCCTTGACGGAAGGCGTCCGAGGCCACGAGCCGCTTTCCCGTTTGCGCGGTTCCCTTCTCTAACCCGGGTGCGGCGCGGATGAAAAAAACTGCCTCGCGCCATCGCCGTTTGTTTTCTTTGCCTGTTTCCGATCCCACGAGAGGCTTTTTTTTTTTAGAGCGGTTAGGATGCAGTTTTCGAATTCTGAGTTGAAACCCCGGTCGGAAGCACTAGCTCGTGGTAGCACGTACGTACCGTCCGTTTTGAGCTTCATTCAGGCTCGAATCCAAATGAGGCAAAACGCACGAGAAACGCTGGCGCCGAATCCCACGAGCAGGCGCCCGCGTTCCGTGCTACGCCGGCCGTCAAACGGGTCAGCGAGCATTCCCGGTGGCGCGGGGACGGGCCCGCTTAGCGGAAGGCGGCGTTTCCACCGGCACGCTCCATTAACGAGCGGGCCGCGGGGACGAGGTCTGAATGCTAGCGTCCGCTAGCGCTTCCGCTTTAGCTCAAACGCAGCTGCTTGCCACACTCAATTATGGATGAGCGCCTTCTGAAATATTCACGCGCCGCAATCCTTGCTTCCAATCCTAAACGGGTGGCAAAAGCCCAAGTGGTTACCCCCGCAACCGGATCCGCCGGAAATGAAAAGGCGCTTCCGGATGGTCATTTTCAACGTTTGCCTCTTTGTTCACGTTCTTGGCGGGCGACCCCCGTTGAGGCCCGCGTTAGCTTGTCAGATGGGATTGGAGGCATCGGGTTTGTTACCCATTTGTTTTCCGTCAATTTCACCGGAATTCGTCAAGAAAATGAGCAATCCCTACAATAAAGTCTGGCTTCCTCTTCCCGGTGTTTTCCTTTTGCCAAAACGCCACGGCGGTCGGCGCCTGATATTTGGCGGCGCTTTGAAGCGGCAGCGTGCTAATAATAATGGGCGCACCCATTGTCTTTTTTGGGGGCCGGGGGGCGCCAACTCTTCCTGCATCGCGTCCTTGTGTTACGCGGCAACCGACGGAGCGGTCGCCGATCGGTCCGGACCGATCGCCCGCCGTCGCGTCCGGACCGATCGGCGACCGCTCCGTCGGTTGCCGCGTAACATAAGGACGCGATGCAGGAAGAGTTGGTTTCCCGCCAACGCGCGCATTTTGGAAAAACGGAAGGAAGCTGCGATATGCGCGGGTGGAGATCGAAAGCCCGAGCCTCCGAACGCCGGCTTTGACTTTTTGATGTCGGGGCGGCGCGCTCCGCCGGCGTTCGCTCGCTCGCTCGCTTCGTTCGCAGAGCGAGGGAGGGGAGGCTTGAAGAGCGGCGGCCAAGCCCCGCCCCCACGGCACTCCGCACCTGCTCTCCAAGCGAGCGGCCGCACGTCGCGAGCCAGCGAGCGCCGGCACGTCGCCGGCTTTGCAAAAAAAAAGCCGGAGAGAGGAGGATGTGATGCGCCGTCGTTCCCGATAGGGGAGGACGCCTGTCTGCCGGTCGGCCCGCCCCCGCCCCCCGCCCGATCCCTCCCTCCCCGCGAAACCCCCCCCCTCCGGGAGCGAGTATGACTCCGGCGTACGATTTGGACTTCCTGCCTGACGTGATGCTCGGGAGCCGGCTGCTCGTGCCCGTCGACCCGCTGTGAGTTGCCCTTTTTTCGCTGTGTGCGTTCGTCGGGGCGGGAAAGGATTAACGCGTCCGTCGATGCGTCACGCGGGAATCGGTCCCGCCCATTTGTGCACGCCGAGGGTTATTTGGGGTGATTTATTCATTTGTTTCTTTTTGAGGGGGTGAAAGGGGGGTGGGCGCCGATGTTTGTTTTTGACATCCCCCTCCCTCCTCGCCCGCGTCCCACTTGCGTCAACTGCGATGCTGTCTGGTCGCGCGGTGCGTTCAAGTGCGAGTATCGACATACTAACTTGTTCAACTACACGCGCGCGCTTGTGCGTCCTTTTATGCGTGTTTGAAATCATTTGCAAGGCTGCCGCCAAATCTAACCATTTCATCATTTAACCACCAGTAATTGTCTCATGGCGCTTTTTGTGACTTTGTGAGCTCGGCTTCGCCTAATTTCAGGTTGATAACACGTCCAATTTCCCCGTCACCCCTTAATATTTGTCGTGGCGGGCGGCGCGGGCTTTGGAGCTCAAGGTTTTGCAGCGCCGACTCGCGTCTTCATTGGGATAACTCTCTCGTAACTTCGATTGTAGATTGGTGGGAGTGTCGTCTTCGCAAGCTGTCTTCTAGTGCGCCTGTTTGCAATAATGCCAATTGGAGGCCTTGCGTGGCCCGTTGTGATTTTGCATCTTGGAACGAACATTTAGCCGTGCTTGTAGCAACATATAAGATCTTTTGGAACGTCTTTTTCTCAACGATTTTGCCCTTCTCCTCATTGACCATTGTCCCGTTGGTCTTTGAACGTCAACTGGAATCTTCTGGTGAAATCATAACAAATTTGAGGCATTTGCCATTGCATCCATCTGCAATTGCATCTGTTCAAATATACAATGACAACACTTCTCTTAGCATGTTAGCTTTGATCATTTTTTCGTGTCGAGCAAGCGCGAGTGCCGCCATCTTGTGACGTCGACGTTTTTCGGTGGTAATTGAACGTCTGGACATGAAGATCTTGACTTCATGACGCGTTAAAGTGCGACGTCATGTTCTCTCACATGCGTGCTCTTTGTCAATCGAAGTGTGTGAATGAGACGTTCCCAATGCTTTTTTTTTTTTTTTTTTTTCCTGAGAGGAGTATTTATCTGGCGGCCTTGAGAGAAGCGGCGTGCTTTTTAGCAACACGCACGCACGCACGCTCATCCTTGCGTTCTTGGTGTCCCTGGGCCTCCGGAAAATGCACAATGAAGCCTCTCTTCCTCGCATATCGTCCTCTTCCTCCCCAGGATCATCAGTAGTCGGCCGCGGGGAGAGCTTACCGCTTGTGTTTTTTTTTTTTTCTTCCCGTCTTCCGCTCTTCTTTTGCCCCCCCCCCCCTCCCTCGCTTCCTCCATCCGTGGCCGTCGAAGCGTGCTAAATGATTCCCGCCGTCAAGCCTCCATCCAGTCTGAGAGCAGCTCATTACGGCACCGGAGGAGAGGAATTTGGGATTAGGGCCCGGAGAGAGACGCGGAAAAAGCTGAGAGGGACACACGCATCTCCATAATTTTGCATTCGCTTTTTTTTTTTTTTGTTTAAAAGAAGGTCTGGGAGGTGGACAGGGTTTGAATGTGACGCTTCACCTCCAGGGTAAAAGTATTGTGACGCCTTGAGATACAAGTGACCTTATGAGACCTTTTTTTTTCTTAGTTTTGAGACAAGCGCAGTATAACAGTGTATGTTTGAACCCGGCCGCGTGTTTGCCTTGTGCTAGCTTCTTGCTAGCACACAAGGCGAAATAGCATAGTAAGGAGCAGGAAAATGAACAAAGGCAAGGACACATAGACTACCAATATCATCAAATATCTTTCCTTCATTACATATGATAAATCGCTGCGGCCAACCGCCGGCAAGTCATTAGCAATCTGCTTCTTTCGAATCTTCTTTATCCTCCTGGGAAAAATACAGAGGGCAACGACCGCCGTCTGTGACTTCAGCAAGCTGCGGTGATGCAGTAGTAGCTCTCGGCAGAGGATGAAGAAGACGTACCGCCTAGTACGATTTTGTTTTGCCACAATCGTGGCGCTGCCGTGTTCGGTTAGCAGTTGTGCAAAGGCCTCCGATTCCCCCCCGCGTCAAGGCTAATTCGGTTAGCCCGTGTACGCTGATTTGCATTTTGTTTGCAGGTTTATGGACTTGGATGAGCAAGGTTATGTGCTTTGGTCAAACACACGCTTTTGTTCTAGCGTAGGGTGACTCACGGTGCCAGGGCGCCTGTGAAATCACCAACCTGTCCTGTCCGCTCCTGCAAATTTTGGCTCAACTCTCCACGTTTTGGCAGCGTCTCAAAAGGCGTGAAAATAAAGATGGCCACGTTGCCGGGCCGACCCTCGTTTCCAACCGACACGTGTTCAAACGAAGGGCGGGTACGCGCCGGTAAACCCGCTTCCGAGTTGACGGCAAATCCCCGTCCGGCCGAGCTTCGGCCGCGTCTCGGCGCCGGCGGATGCTTTAGTATGGAGGTGGCGGCGGCGCAACGTGAGCGCGCATAAGCCGCCGGCCCGTCAGGTGTAACCTTGACCGCCGCCGCCGGAATGCTAATCCGACGGCGGGGCGCCCCGCGGGACGTCTGTCGCCGCCGCCGCCGCCGCCGTCCTTCTTTGGGTCCTTCCGCCGCAGGCGTTGCGGGAATCTTAAAATGATCATGGTATTCCCTTTCGATAACTGAATTATACTTTGGCGGTTTTCTTCAATTGTATGTGAATATTGGCAACCAAGACATAATGTTCAAAATGAAAAAAAAGTCCGATTTGACCCTGTGGCACAAAATAAAAGTTCATTCTTTTCAACTATTCCCATGGTAAACTGCAAGCAACTGTACACACATCGGCACGTGTGTGTTGGGACGTTTTTCTTGAAATATCGTCCCTAGCGTGTGTGTGTGTGCGTTTGCGTGTGTTGCGTCTTGCAAGCATGATCGATGGTGGTGGCGTTGTGCTGTTATTGCGTGTGTGTGTGTGTGGGGGGGGGGGGGGGGGCACCTTAACGGCTTTATTGGGAGCCAAGATGTAGCGGCGGTCCCCCGAGGAAGTTCCCCGGACGGCCAGAAACGCACTTGATCTTTTGCTGCCGGCTCCCTTTTGGGACACTCATAACTGTGATCTAATCTGTGCGCACACACACACACACACACACAAAGAGAAACGCTTTCCTGGCATCTTCTCGTGTCCCGCTCCGAACACATTTCGGTTTCCATTCCCGATTTGGCAAAGAAACTGCGGCCTTATATTCAGACAAGTGAGATGTGTAAAGTCCATTCAGTTAGAAAAAGGGACATTTTAAAGCTTATTATATACGGCAACAATAAAAGTCTACGTATACTGCGAATCATTATTCATAATAGCAATGATTTTGAATGTGAATAAATGCTAGTAAATGCATATCATAAAAACGTAGCGTTGGAAAAGGTTTAGTAAATAATGAAAGAAAAGAATAAAAATGAGAGTGGGAGTCCATTCAGTCGCTCCTTTAATGAAGACAATCTTGTTGAAGTTTTCCCCCCGGTGGTTAGAAAGTAGGCCGGGGCAGGCCCCGTCGGGCTGGGGCAGGCCCCGTCGGGCTGGGCCGGGCCCCGTCGGGTTGGGGCAGACCCCGTCGGGTTGGGCCGGGTCCAATCGGGCCGGTTGGCAGCACCGGCGCGCTCGTGGCGTTAGGTCCTTGTTCTTCCTCCAGGCTGCTCCTGGCTCCCTGTTTTTTTTTTTTTTTTTTTTTTTTGCCCGCCGGGGCTGCCGGGAGGAAGCGGAAAGCTTTCCTAATCCAATCTGTTCACCAGGTTGTAATTGTTCTTAGTTGTGGGGGAATAACAGAGGAAAGGTCATGGCTAAAGTTTGCTTCGTCTTATTGCTAATGTTAGCCAAACTCTTTTTTTTTTTTTTTTTTTGAGCAAAAAGGCTAGCATCTATAAGTCAACCCTAACCTAAAAGAAAGAAACGGATTGTGATTGGATTCCATGCTTTAAGGGGCGTGGCCTAGTCGTGGGCATCAAGTGCTCACGCTCGTTTGAAGGCACCCCGGTTTTCGTGTGTGTTGGTGAGAGCGCGTTGTCGCGCGTTTGTGCGCTAATCGCTTTGTGTTGCTCTAATGCGCTCGCTTATCTTCACGTGGCCAATTATAGGATGTAAGCAAGGTGTGTGTGCGCACGCCGAGTCGGCCGGCGCCATTAGATCATTTTTCAATCCTCGTCTGTACTTCTCACGTACGCGTGCGTGCGTTACAACGTCCCGAAGATGCTTTACTGCTGCCTGTTCAGGAAGAAAACTGATTGGGCCTGAGCTAACTTTGCCTTTGACCCCTTGGGGAAATTTGGACCCAACTCGGTCTTTTTCATGCGTGATATCAAAGGAAAAGCATACCAAAAAAAACACTAGGAGGCAAACGTATTGCATAGATTGTCAAAAAACATTTCAGTTTCATAAATATACTGTGTGTTTTTACCATTTCTGTACATAAAGGGGGCATGGGTCCCTCCCCCCAGAAAAAAACGGACAGCCAGGGATTAAATGTACATATTAGACTGTTTGCTTCAATCTTTTAGCGGCCCTCGGCGTTGATCTTGGTGTTAGCACGCAGGCCCGTCGCGGCGGCGCTGAAGCGGGATGTTGTCGGGAAGCCTCGCCAAATGATAGCGCTAACCCTCTTATGCGCGCGCTAACAGCGTGTCATCTTCCGCCACTAATGTCAAGTGGGAACAGATCCGAGCGAGCGAGCGGAGACGGGTTGGCGGGCGGACTTAATAACGGCTCGCTCACCTGGCGAGGATTCCCGCCGGCTCTTCCCGTTTCACCTTGTGTGACGGAGACTGCCGCCCGATGGGGCAGGATGAATCGTTTGTTTGGCGCAACGAATGAGTAGTCTCCAAAATGTTTCCCGTGCGTGAATTTCTGCCGCCGCCGCCGCCGCCGTCGCCTGTTTAGGCAGCAAACAAGCCGAAACGCCTCGTTGAAATGTTAGCGTTGCGGCAAATACGGAGGTGTGGATTTCTTCGGCGCCGAAAATAATAGGGCCCTCGCCGAGATCAAACGATTGTTTGCTTTATTATGCGGAAACAAACCATCAGTCCTAATCCTCATCCCGAACGATGAGACCGATACGGACGCTCCGCGTTTTGGATCCCGCCAGCGTGGAATCAAGCTGACCCCGGTGAATTGGCAGGTCTTTTTACTCGACTCTCAGAAGCGGTTTTGTAATGACGACAAACAACCAAGGAGAAACATTTTCACGGCACGGACTATTTCCCCGGCAGCCCGTTTAGGCGGTGCGGCTCGGTGGCGGGCTGAAGGAATGGCCCCGATCCCTTGCCGCTTTTCTTCAACTTTTGCTGATCCGGTCCGTCGCCAGACTTTGTTCCGGCCGCGTTCAAAGGAGACATCTAGTCGAACCCGACACAGCGGCGGCGAACGCTCCTCATCTCGCGCTCTGAAGTCTCTTGAATGGCGCCGCGGGCTTTTTCAGGACACAATGAAGTCAATCTGTAAAAGTTTCCCGTCGCAGCCTCCAAAGTAGTCCCCGCGGAAGCTGCGATTTCCTTCATTTTGCTCGCCCCGCCGCTGAGGCGCTTTCAATCAAGCGGCAAGCTAATTAGGGCGGCCGCCTCACCTCCGCCGCCCTAATGACGGCGCTGCCGCATCCCGTCTTGAATTTTTTTTCTCCCCCTCTCACATCAAAAGCCGCCTCCCGGTGGAGCGGCCACCGCCATTTAGCGCCGCGTGTTTTGTTTGCTCGTTAACTTTGTCGCTTGCCGTTTGGATCAAAGCGGCTTCGGAGGGCACATTAGTGCGCTACCTATTAGCGCCGCCGCCTCGCTAATGGCGCGGCGCCACAACGGGAGGCCACGGATGGCGGGTTTGAAGAAGCGACTTGTGAGTGACGGCCGGGGTTCACGGGGCAGCCTTTGTGCCAACCCTTTTTTTTTTTTTTTTTTTAGAGCGGTGGAAAGAACAAGCAATTAATGAGTTCTTTCCACAGAATTCAAGAGTGACTTTCTCCCTGGCAATGCGATTTTCTTTACAATTTTTCTCAAGGATGCACTGCGTTTATACAGTATATCCCGCACCAAAAAGCCTTGAAGCCCAGTTTTTCGCGCTTGGCCGTTTCTTTGGACACGGCGTGCGGGTGCGCCAGTACGGATGCGCGTTTGCGAGCGCATCCAAGCGACGTGGCCTCGGGCGCGCAGACGCCGCGAGCCGCGCGGCATCGCATTCGCGCCGACTGAAAGCCTTCAGGCCTCCTGACGGGAAAGGGCGACATAGCGGCCGGCGCTTGCCCGCCGCACAGCACGGCCGGCGGCGCGGCGTGGGGTTGTTTTTTTCTCAGGCGCATCTTAATTTGACTTCTACAAAAGCATAGATTGAAGCCAAATGTGCTGAATTTTCCACTGCAGCCCATTTAGGCGGGAAGCAGGTGGAATTTATTCTGCTTACACCGCTTGTCCACAAAAGGAGCAGTTGAAATGCACCCCTCGCCAATCCAATACTCTTAGCACCAACAAAATGGATTGCAGTTGTTCCCTAAGTAGTGAAGACGGAAGCTAAAAGTGCGCTTTTCTTCTGCGGGCCATTTAGGCCGCAAAGAAGTTGAAGGCGCTTTGCTTCAATTGCCTCAAACCGGAGCCACAGCAAAAGGGATTTCTAAAACCGTTCAAATCAAAGTACGGATGCCGTCGATGTGGCGACGGCAAAAGAATACGCCCAGAATTGTTTTGTGAAGTATCGCCAATTGAGGCTAATTGAATGTTTCCGCCGCAAGCGGTTTGGACGGGGAGCTTTGTTTCAATTATTGGCGGCGCTCGCCAATCACGCTGAAGATGCGGCAACTTGAAAACTAATTGTCCCCGAAGAGGTAAAAATTCCTCCCCCGGCCCGCCTTTTCTCGCTCCACCGCCACCGTTCTTTGATGCGTCTCGTTGAAAAGACACCGAGCGCGGACTCGGGCCCCCCGCGGGAGGACCGCCGTGTGGCTTTTTCAACGGCGAACGCCGATTGGCCAAAGGACTCCCCGGCGACGCGCGCGAGCGAGCAGAAGGAGGGTGGGACGCGAAGACGGAGGTGGCAAAGCGAGGAGGCGGGTGCCAGACGCTCGCTCGCCGAGGCGCCCCGGGGCCACGACGAAATGAGTAATGACGTCTCTCTTGTCTCGTCCTTCTTCCGCCGCTTCGTCGCACGCCATCGACCCCTCCGCCCGCCCCGGGGGCGCTCGCGTCGTTTCTCACCTGGGCCCCGGCTTGGTTTTCGCCAAGCCTTTTCGAGCGCGTTGCGGCCAGAGCGAGCGTTCGTCCCCGCGCGCCGGCAAAGAGACGCGGAACGTCATTCGGCGCCGGCTCGATAGGGGTCGTCGCACGGGTGACATAATGGAGCCCGTCGGGCTCGCGCCGTCCCTACAAGAAAATCCATGCCCATTACTGCTAACAAAGCAGAATGGATGCGCGCCATCGATCGCCCGGCGCTTCGGCTTAAAGCGCCGCCGTGAGACGGGCTCGCTCGCTCGCGGGAAGTAAGTCCGCCGGTCCCTCCGTTCCGCCGACCCCGGAAAGTCAGCCCGCAAGCTTTGCGGGGCCGCCGTCGGGACCGCCCCCCCTCAACCCGCCGTTCACACCTGTCGCGCCCCGATAGCGCTACTGTCCTCTAACCTGCCCGTCAAGATGGCTGTCAACAATGCAAACACATTTGTAGTCATTTGTGACTACAATCGGGGCTGCCCGATCATGTCCAAAATAAGAATCACCATTCATTTGCTCAGTATTGAAATCAGCATCGTTCGTCATGCTTGCTCAAACATTTCTAACCAGCCGTATCCAAACAAGGCAAACGCTTTCTCACATGCACTTTGCGAAAGCTTGCACCTTGTGTGAAAAGAGAACGCGGAGGACCGAAGAGCCCACGTCAGCGGGGCAATCGCTCGCGTGACTCATGAATGACTAACATTGAGCGCAGTCATGAATCCGTCACGAATGACAACGCTGGCAACTTCTTGCGGCGCGATGGAATTTTTTCAATGTTCTCACTCGCGACTAAGTTCAGTCCGCGCTTATCTTTGGACGTTATTTACTTCCAGCTGACCGTTGTTACTTGCGACCAATACCGCCGACCGCGGCGACCCGCCTGCGATCACTAATGGCCGAAGTCCACGTCAGTCCGACCAAATACCGACCGCGTTGGAAAAAAAAGGAGAAAAACGATCTGCGTTCCGGCGCAAAGACATCCGCGGCGGCGCAGATGAGATCCGATCAAAGCGAGCGTCTGTTTAACGGGACCAAATCGCATAAAAAGGCGCGATGGGAGCCGGCGGGGATGCCAAAGCGGGTCCGGCTTTGCCAGCCGACTCGCCGGGGAGCGAGCTGGCGGGGGCTGGGGGGAGCGCAATTTGCCAAGGTGGAGTCAAACATGATGTGAGCGATGAGGATGCGGGGTAGGGCCCCCGTCCCCCCCCAACCCGGAGCGGCAAAGATAGCAGCGACCGCCGTTGAATGTAGCTTCTGTTCTTCTTCGCTCAACCCCCGAGTTTGAGCGTCAATTTAATGTCATTTTAATGCTTTTAAACGATCCCGAATTTGGACAATGATGATTTGCACGTCCTGCCGCGATCGCTCGGAAACGTCGGAATCGTCGCATTTTGGGCAAAGATCGCTGACGTGATCCGGCTTGCCGTTTGTGTAATCGCTCGACCGTAAGAAACGAACAACAATAATGGGCAATTAAACTCTAATTGGGAAAAATGTTTTGGAGCTAGCCGTTCTCGCTAGAAGCCAAAAGCCAGGCGTGACTTTGGGTTGGGTTGTCCGAAGGTTCCCGCGCTCACGTGCAAAGGAAAAAATGGGAAAAAGTCCCAAGCCGGCGCATGTGGCTCATCTTCAGCATACGTTGAACACAACGCTGTTGATTTTCCTCGGCGGGGCGATCCGGGCGCCGGCCGGGAAATGGAGCGCCGTCGGAGCGAATGAAGGCGTGCTGCGGAAAGATGGCTTTGAAGGCGCGCGCCCGCTTTTCCAGCGTATTGAGCCATCTGTCGCCTGGCTAATTGCTACGCACGACAATGTTTTTCCCGGCCATAAAGCTTAACGCAAGGGTGCGCCCGCCCCGATATCCCTTCATGTTTTCTCCACTTAGCCCGCCGGCGCGCTTTCCTCGCTTCTCGCTAGTTACGAAGCCAGATCCCGCTCCTTTCGGGAAGCGCTTTGCTCCTTTCCTCGGGCCGCGCCGTTATTGACCTTGCGCGCACCCTATGCCAACGACGCACATTGCATTTTTTTCCCCTTGTTTTGTAAATGCTTTGAAAGGCATCAGAATGAGTTATTTATGAATATTTTTTTTTCCCTTCAACCACTCAAGATGTTCAGTGCCATCAATGCCGCGGTCTGGCTCTGTAGCCCGTGAAGTGACGGTGACACTCTAAGAAATAGCCGTTAATAAATCCTATTAAAATGCATTTCAGAAACTGTAATTATAATGGTTTTATGTGGTCCAAAAATGGATTATTTTTGTGCGCAAAATCTTGCACCCCATCTGCAATCGCACAGAAATGTCGTCGCATTTTGAACTTGTACGTTTTAATCATCTGCTGGAAATTTCAGCTCCCTATTGTTTTTTTTTTCTCATTGAAAATCGATTCTTTTATGATCGATCATTTTATGATCTGTAACATCATGCCACAAGGGTTAAGTTACTTTTCGGGCCCGACGGAGCCGTTCCCTAACTTCCCTAACCGTCTCTTCCTTTGCCGGCGCGGGTGACGGGTTGCGGCGGGGACCCTTCCCGCCGTCGCCATGGCAACAAGACAAGCGAAGACAACGCGTGGATGTGTCGTTCGAACGGAGCCCCGCTAACCGTCATTAGCGTCGTTTATGCTAAAACGCGCTCATTTAGGAAAGCGTCGTGTTTTGCTGCCGGAAAACACAACCTTGGAACTTGTGCCGCGTTGGCGCGTCGTCTGCGTGCGCGCGCATCCTCATTAGCGCACGGCAGCTCGTTAGCGCACCGCTAGCCGAGCGCCGGGGCGCCGGTGCGGCTTCATTAGCCGCTGTGACATTTATCTGATGCTTTTCTTTCTCGGCGTGGCGTGCGCGGACCGCCGGGTTACCACGGCGACCGATGTGTGCACAAACACAGACGCTGGCATACAAATATAATCAGCCATTATTCATCCACGCTAGCGGCGTACGGTTGACGCTAATGAACGTATGAAAGGGGCCACGTAAATTGGAGGGAGCGTTTGCGTAAAAATTGTCCAAAAGTAATTCAATGAATTGAAGGTACAGTTGCTAAAAAAAATTCTGTTTTTACGCAGCGCTGCTGCTGTTCTACGGCGACTTTACCCTGTTTTAGACAGGGTAAGGGCTTCGTGACCTGACAGAAGGGCATGGTCCTGATGATCCTGAGGAAGCGGCGCGGACTCGTTAACTGCATTCCAGATCACAAGATCACAAAGCCATTGTTTACATTGTTGCCGAATGTCTCCCCCAACCCTTCAGCGCAGCAATGACTTTTGTACCTCGGGCCAACCCGAATGAACAAATGAGGAAAAGAAAGGATCTGTAACCAGACTGGAAGAGCTTTCAGAAGGTGAAGGGTCCTGTCCGATTTCCTCGCGAGTAAAAGACCCTCGTCTTCCTTCTGTTCATTATTTATTGACCATTGATTCTCGGTCGCTTGAACCTAACAGTCGGCTCCATTGTGTCATTGTGTCGCGTGGAGCTGCGATCGGGGCCCCGCCCGACGTGTCCTACGGGTCACCTAAGGAATTTGGCCTTTCTGCTGCGCGGCTGGGCTCGTTCTGCACGGGGTGGATGACACAAGCCCATTTCCCTAAATGCGGACTTGTCAACGCTAATAGGCAAGCTATTATTGATGGCTCAGCCTCGCACGTAACTCCACGATATCCGTTTGTAAGTCGCCTCTGTTTTACAATCATCATCAAAACATTTCTACTAGCCGCTGTTTGACCTTTCGCAATATACGAGGAAATGAGGAAAGAGTTCGGAGTTGAGAAACATAACATGGAACTCCTTTTGCTCAGTCTGCGTCAGGAAAAAAAAGCTAGCGTTTTGTGTCTGCAGGAGCTATTGCCATCGTATTTCAAATGAATAGAAAGCTGCTGTGACCCGGATGAATGACACACAATGCAGGCATGGATAAAACCAGTTGGAGCGTTTTTTTTTGTTTTTTTTTCTCTCTCCCCTGTCTGTTTTTTGGAGGAGTGTGAAATGAATAATTTGGCTTCATTTTTTGGGGAACAAAGTCCTAATAATGCTATGTTATTGCTTTGGCTCCATCTGAAGAGCCTGGCAGAGTCCGTATGTACCGTGCAATATTTTTATTTTGGAACTGGCCGGGACATCTGTTAGCCATCTGCAGTACGCGTGTGTTGGATGAGCTTTGTGCGGGAGAACATAATTCAGCCCCAAAAAGTCTTCCTCAACTAGTGTCCTACCAGACATTTTTGGGGTGCTGAGATTCATGTTTTATTCTCATAAGAGAGGAACTCTTCTCATTCTTCTGGCCCCGATCGCAACGTTTTCCGGCATCCCTGAGGGATCGCGCCGACTAACGCTTTGTTGCGTTGTCTCTCTGTCTCCGGGCAGTAACGGCACGGCCGGGAAGATGAACGGCGCGCTGGAGCACTCGGACCAGCCCGACCCGGACGCCATCAAGATGTTCGTGGGCCAGATTCCGCGCTCCTGGTCGGAGAAGGAACTGAAGGAGCTGTTTGAACCCTACGGCGCCGTCTACCAGATCAACATCTTGCGGGACCGCAGCCAGAACCCGCCGCAGAGCAAAGGTAGCGCTCGGCGCCCGGGCGCTCCTCCGGCACCGCCTTGTAGTCCGTTAGGCGCGATTTCAACATGAACTCTAACAAAGCGGCGAAAAATACTTTGTCGCCGATTAAAGTTGAAGGCGTTTGAAGACAAAGCGGCAACGAGCGAGACGAACGCGAATTTGCGCGCGTCATTTGAGGCGAGCGAGCGTTGCTCCCGACGGCGGCGGCCTTTGTCTTTCCCCTTCGATGAAGCCGTCGCACCGACCCGTATTAACGCGCATCCGGCCGAGTAGAGGGGAGGCCGACGCTTTGATGACGCTCCTGATGAGACGGGGCGGGCGGGCGGGCGGGCGGGGGGAGGCGCGGCGGCTTCATTGTGGCGGAAAAGCACGCTTGGAGGAAACTTCTCAAGCGACGCCGGGGAAGCAAAGAGGTGAGGCGGCTAGATGGGAAGCAAATGAGGCGGATGCATTCCTCCGGAAAAACAAAACAAGGCTCAAACGTGCCCGCTCGGCAATTTTCACAAAGAAGCCGAGCGGGAGTTTGAAATTTCAAAAGCTTTTCGCCGCCTTTCTTGGGACGACAGCCCCGGCCAATCCGATCCAATCGCAGTCGCAGCCGTCGCTTTCTAAATTGACACTAAACAAGATAACCATGTTGGCAAATGTCCAATAAGACCCCCGATGAGCAATACTGATAGAATTAATCACCCGCATCTCGCCCATTAACGCTTAAATGCTACATTTTCCACTCGATTTCTTTCCAGCTGAGTCACGGAGGTCTTTGAAAATGTGGCGTTCCGTGCCGTCCCATTTCGACGCCCGCGCGGCGTTGTCAGAACCCTTGAAATGAGTTGATTTTGCGAGAGCGGCTCCCGCCGCCGCTCGTTCCGCCGCCCCTGTTTTTTGTTTGCTTCTTAAACGCCTTCCCCCTCGGAGGCGAGGCGGGGTCGGACGGGGCCCCTAATCGGCCTCGTTAGCCGAGCGGCCGCGCGGAACCCTTCGATCCCTTGGCCTCACCCGCGCCGCTCCGCGGTAATCTCACCGATGTCGGCGAGGTCTCCGTCTCGCTCTGTTTACCTTCCGCCTGAAAGGGGGCTCGGGCGGGGGTCAAGGCGACGCCGCCCTTCCTTTGCGCTTTGTGTCGCTAAACGTTCGGCGGAGGCGAGTTAGACTGCGGCAAACCTTCAATTCGACCTGCTGACTTCTCCTTTAGGCAGATCAACAGAAACCACCATTTTTACAACAAACCTTTTGATTTCGGCTTCACCGAGCTCTCCTCACAATTTCAGCCGCGGGTGATATTTAGATCGTCTTGGTATTGGGCCGCGCGATTCATCGAATTTTAATTGCCATCCCCGTATTGCCTGCCGCCGTCAATTCAGCCCATCCTCTGCGATATCAACGTCAAATCAAGCACTTCCTCCCACCAGGGGGCAATGTTTCCCACGTGTTTGCGCGGCAAAAGCCTCCTCTTATCCAAATGACGCTAATTTGCTTTTTGTCAAAGTCTCGCCTCGCGCTCCCATCCCGTCTCGCTGCAATTTTTTTTTCAAAAAAAATCGCAGGCTTGCCGCCTGCCCTCCGCCGCCATCTTCATTTCCCCAAATGAAGGGCAGCGTCGGCCTCGCTGCGCGCTCTTCTTTAATCGCTTGTTGCCCTTTGGGCCCTGGAGCGCAGGTGCGCGTGTGCGTGCGTGTGTTTGGCGCGTGCACGCGTGCGCATGGACGCCGACCCTCTTTGCCCTCTCCACTCAGCACGCTCGTAGAAGCACTTTTAATGACTTGCAATTAGCGCTGAAATGAGACCTCCGGTCATTTGAGTACCTCGCTTCAAAAAAAATGCTTGCGGTATTTTTTTTCTCGCCCCGGATACCCGCTTATGAGTGTGCGCGTCAGAAAAAATGTCAAGCCAATGGCTGCAGAAATTGTTCACGCCCTTCATGACGCTAAAATAGAAGTTAATAGAAAAAACAAATGTTATCTTATGCAGGTTATTCAATTTCATTATTGTAAAAAGCCAGATTCCCCCCACACTAGAATGGTTGGACCCAACTTGTCACGTGCCGCCGCTCGTTACCTGTCAACTTCATTTATTTTGTGAACACATCTCGACTATGATCCCAAAATAGGACACTTTGAGGTGAATATTTTTCTGTGGACGAATATGTGAAATGTGAACAGAAACACAACACTTTATGTTGAATATTTTTTTTATATTTATTTCTTTTTGAGAACAGGTCGAGCGCTTTATGTCCATTATTTTTGCGGACAAATGATTATCAATAATGAAGCTTTTAATTTTTGAGAACCAATACAAAGAAATTTCGAAAGGTTCGGAAGTTTACTGTACTAAATATCAGACACTGTTTTTTTTTTTTTAAAGCCCCAAATTCTTTGCACTTGTTAAGAATTGGCTTTAAAGATATTTCACGTGGTTTACGTTGACACGTAAACCTTTGTGCTGCACTAGTCGCGCTGAAGTCCCAGCCGATAGGGTTCGGATCGCGCTCGTCGTCTCCTCGCCGATGATGGACAAATGTGCAGTGTGTGTGTGTGTGTGTGTGTGTGTGCGTGCGTTTGTGCTGACTGTGGTGGTCCGGGGAATAGCGTGGTCCCACTGTTAGTTTAATCTGTTTGGAGTTAATAAGCAGATGAGGCGTCGGGCGAGTGAAAAATGGAGTCATTTGGCCTTTTTTATTTTTTTGAAGTATTTTTCCTTTTTTTGTGCTTTTTTTTTTTTTTTTTTTTTTTGCATGCGCGAGGAGAAAGATTTGGATGGTGGAAAAGATGGAGAGCGAGCGAGACAAAGAGAGCCAGAGGGGTAAACACAAAGCGGCCGGCTCGCTCCGATGCAGCAGTCTTTCTTGATGCGTGTGTGTGTGTGTGTGTGTTGTTGGCGGGGGACACATTGTGTCATTTATCTTAATGATGGCGCCTGCCCACATGCGGCGCACAACAAGTTTAATGTCTTCATTAGCACGCGCGCGCAGGCGGCCCGTTAAGGGCCCGGACTTGTGGAAATGAGCGCCGATAATCCACAAAAGTCAGCCGACGCCGCATCGGGTTCCATCGCCAAACCTTTGCGCCTTACTTTGAACGCCGACAAATACGCATGGCTTTCTGTTGCTTAGCTTTTGCCTCCAAGGCCTCGTTCTTCTCCGCGGCGGCCCGTCGAGGCGCAAAAGCGACGGGGTCCGCCCGAGCTGCTCTGCTCCGGCCGGAACGATCGCAATTTCCGGCCGTGGTCGCCCTTGCGTCCTTGACGTCGGGCGCAACGCAAGACTGACGAGCGGAGGCCGCCTGATTCAAAGTTGTTTATGAGGATACTTGGAAAATGGAAAAATTCCCACTTCCATTTCCAGCAAGAAATACCTGCATACTGCATTTCCCACCGACCTCCATGGTTGTAGTCAAATTTTGGGATCATGGTAGAGATGTGTCATTAAGCCGACAGGCAACGAGAGTGTCGTCACACCCGCGGGGAATTTAGCAGAAATTCAAGCGCGCGGCCGCGTACGTCCGGATGCTACTTTATCCGCTCGATTTACCTTGTGACTCTTCAGCTGTCCGCGCGTACCGCTTTGGATCTTCTTTTTCATATTTTGGGCAAATCTCCCGGCGCGACGGCGGGAAATGCGGGCCGGCTCACCTGCGGCGGCGGCGAGACGAGGCAATTATCTGCTCGGGCGGCTCGAGTTGAGGCCGAGGCGCCGAGACGCCCCATCTCATTGTTTCCCAAGCGGAGGGGCCAATTACGTTGCTCCGGCTCGTCGCTAGCTCCTTTTTACCGATTACAGCAGAGGGGCGAGCGGGACCCCGTTCTGGGATCCGGACTCGGGTCCGGTTGAATTGAGGCTGAGCCTTACATAGCCGTACATATGTAGGTTCCGTTTATCGGCGCCTGCAAAAAAATGGAAAAACGGTATGGCCATCTACTGTCAAAGAAATTTCTGTTTGCTGGCAGTTTGACCACCGCTCAACGGAATTTTGCAAAAATCACAGGAAAATCAACTAACCAACTAACTAAGATCGTGATTATTTTTGTGCGCAAATTCTCACACAGAAACGTTGCACTTCGAAGTTTGACATGTTCTGATCATCTGCTGCAAATTTCAGTTTTTTTTTTCCCATTGATTTGTTTATGATATCCTAAAAAAAATGAAAGGATTTTCCATCGTTTGTAACATAATGTCACAAGGGTTAAAGAGACCTGCTGCTTGTGCGTGCATGGGGTCCGTTCCTCTTCTCTTTGATCCCGGCCTGGGCAAGCCGCCCCATTGGGAGCACCCGCCGCGTGCCCCCCCCCTCCCCCCGGGGCCGACTGCGCCGCAGGAATCACATCACGCAGCTTTTCTCTAGAAATCCCCAATGTAGCGCTTCGGCGCCGGCCGTCAGCATCGGGGCCGCATCCGAGCCGCCTTTTCACGGCGAGCCTAAATTGTGGCCAACTTGACCGCGGCGAGAAGGAGATCAAGCCGGGCCTGGCGCTGGCGATTCCATCCGAAACGCTCCGAAATGCGCATCCGTTGCGCCTCCGACCTCATCAAAGCGGCTTCGGGGACGGAGACGCCAAACCCGCTCCGGACGCTGAAATGAAGACGGCGAGACCGGAAGCCAGCTTTTCTCTATCTGGGAAAGATCACGCGTCTCGCCCTGTTTGGGTTCTCCCAGCCTGGCTAAGTCAGATTCCGCGTGAAAACGGCACTTTGGATAATACTCGGGGACGCCCGTCCGGGTGCCGGCGGAAAAAATGTGCGCGCGTAACCCGTGTGCCTGTGTTTTGTAGGCTGCTGTTTTGTGACGTTTTACACGCGGAAAGCTGCCCTGGAGGCTCAGAATGCGCTGCACAACATCAAGACCTTAACAGGGGTGAGTCTTTGCCCTCCTTTTTCCAGAGGAAGCGCTTTTTCTTTGGAAATGAACTCATCCCAGCTCAAAGGGATCCGACAATTCATCAATGAGTTTGATTTTCAAATGGCACGTATGGGCTTTTGTTTGTTTGTTTTTTTCTACCTACCCGTATTGCCAGTTTGGCCGCACAACATGGGGGTGACCCGGTTAGGCGGGACTCGCCAATCGCTGTCGGAATAAGTCGGTTACGTCTCCGGCGAGCCCCGCGGCACACCCCAGCACTTTGGGGATTAGGGCCACATGAAACGGCTTTTCCCATCCCTGCGCCCGCTCCGCCTTTGGCCTTTCCACTTCAGGTAGCGGCCAATAATCCGGACAGCGGGAGGAAGGTGCTTGCGGACTGCCAGCTAAAGCCCTTCACACGCTTACCCCCCCCCCCCCCCCCCCCCCCCCCCCCCCCCACAGGAATGGGAGCAAAAATGCTCGGTATTATATTTGCAATTTTACCCCATAACAACATCAGCTTCGCTTCTTTGCAAATAGGACACGCTAGCTCCCTATACACAAGTCAAGTCAGAGAATATCCTTTTGAGAAAAGTCCTTTTACATTTTAGCTTCATACTTTCCAGAGACAAACGTTATAACGTTACGTGATAAGAAGTCCCCCCCGAACAGAGAAACTTCAAATTGCTATAAACATAAATGCAAACAGCGGATGACGTTCATGCCTTCCAGAGTTGGCGAAATCCTCGTAAAACCCCAGCTAAAAACATTCAGATTTGATCTACATTTGGAAAATTAGGAGCAAAATAGTATAGTAAGTGCTACTTACATATAATATCATGTATACCATTAAATAACATCATAAATACATCAAGGAAAAATGAAATTTCATGGCCTTATTCCCCAGCGAGGTTAGCCTAGCCTAGCCTAGCCTAGCCTTCTTCGTCCTGTATTTCTTGAGACGAAAAAATTAGTATTCCACTTGGCGACGTGAAATGGCGTAAGCCGGGGACGCCGTAACCCCGCGGTCCCCTGGATATGCCATGCGCATATATAAGGCCGTTTCCCGACGCCATCGATCCTCGCGCCGCGCGCTCAAGGCTTCTGTCCGAGCGGCTCGTCGGGAGATTTTCCGGCAAATTGAACGCTTTGATTAGCGTGTGACAGATGTCAAGGGGCCCCCTCGCCGGCGCCGCCCCGCCGTCCCCATGCCCCCCCCCCGCCGTCCCCATGCCCCCCCCCCCCGCCCCCCAGGGGGATGAAGGGAAGGACGGCGGGGAATGTAGGACACGTCCTTGCTCACGGAGCGTTTCGCTTTGCCGCCTTTGAATCAAAGGCCTTTGATTGGCCGGCTGGCTTGCTTCCTTCCTCTCAAGGATGTTTGGAGGCCACCCCAGCGCAGAAGACGGAGCGGACGGACGGACGGACGGAACCGCCTCTTGCAACAAAAAGTTCAAACTCAGGCGCTGTCCATGTTTGCGCCATTCATTAGCTGAAGGAGACGCCAACAAGCGAGGGACCACTGTCTTCTGAGTGGGATCCCAATGTTCTCTGAGAAGCGCAATGACTCCATTTCATTAGTCTGCCCCCTTCAGGCAGACTTGTGAACTGACAGACAGACAGAGAGCATGATGAATGGGGGGACACGGGATGAAGTTCTGCGTGTGTGTGCGCGTGAGATCAAATTGGATGATCAAAGTCTTGTATGGCAGCGTGCCTGAGCCGAGGGGCACACACACACACACACACGCGCGCGCGCACGCGCGGACGGCGTTTGAGTGTGATTGATTCGGCAGCAGATTCGGAGAATCGCTGTCATCCGTCTCTCTGCAGATCAAACGGCGACATAATCCCCCATAAAGGAAGCAGACACAGCCCAAATAAAAAAAAAATGGAACCCCTTTCAACGTGGCCCCCGAATCCCATCGCTCGGCAGATATTTAATATTCAAAACATACGGCGGCAGGCTCGGGTCTTCATCGGGTCGCGAAGGCGGAGTTTGCGTCGTTTTCGTCGTTTTTCAAAATGAGGACGTTTGTGTGGCAAACTCAATTCCAACTTTGTCAGTTGGCAGACAAGTTTCCCACGACGAGATGCGTGCAAAGGGCTCGAGGAGGACCCCGATTGGCCGAGAACAGAAAGGAGCCTGCTCGCGAATGGCATCTCTAATGACAACGCGCAAAGGAGGCGCCATAGCATAGTTTAGCAGTTTCTCGTTCCAATTCATTTGCTCTTCATTTGAAAAGTCAAGTAAAGGAGTGATTGGCCAGTAATTGGCGATTGGCCAAGAAGAAAAAGGGGCCTTCATCTCTCGACGAGGCTCAGCCGCAACATTCAAGCCGTGTGTCGTCTCGTTGCAGATGCACCACCCCATCCAGATGAAGCCCGCGGACAGCGAGAAGTCAAACGGTGAGCCTTCACAACATTTTTTTTTTGTTCGACTTTCGGAGAAACAAGCAGAATAATAGCCAGTTCACTAATAACCGACAAAAAAAGAGAAAGGGCGAGACGAGCCCAAAGTGATGAAGAGGAGTGCGCTGAATTATTGAGGCGTCTGCGGGAGGTCAATCGGAGTTGAAGAATTTTGGCTTCCTCTTCCCCGGGGCGCGCGCACCTGCTTTCTAAAGATACCCTTGGAAAAGCATTGCGCATTCATGACGGGAAGCCGGCATTCCTTTTCATGGCGCGCGCGCACAAGCTTAGCCGTCGTTCTTGCGCGAAATCCCACCCGCCGCCTTACCCTCATTCCCCAAATATAAGACACACTTTTTTTTTCCCCAAAAGTATGGAATGTCTGTTGGCAGCAAGTGCCTGCTGCAGATAACAGCGTCTCGCGTTAGCCGAGGTTGTTATTTTCAAGAAAAGAAGCAAGCGGACTGAACCAGCGTCCGAGTCGGTCCGTGTTCACCGTTTTGAGCACGGCATCACAAAAAACACCTGAATCCAAAATGAATGGTGCGTCCTATACACAGGTGTGTCTTTTATTGGGGGAATTACGGTATATATTGTGTCAAACAAATAGTGTACTATGACTGTCCTTATTGATGTGTTTCTCTCCATTTTTTTTTCGCTTCAATCCTTTCGACATTAGCTTGGGGCCTCACTACCCTCATCCACCCGGGAAGAGGAGAAAGAGTCTAGTCCCCACAATGGGCTGCCATCAACAGGAAGTGATGAGACAGAGCGCTCGTCAATTCCCCAATTGGCTAAATTTAGCAATTTGATTGTGGGGGGGAATAGCCCGGGATTGACGTCTCTTTGACTTTTCCGCGCCGGATGAACTCATCTGTTAAGCGTCCTCTTAGAGCAATCGAGCCGCAGTTTGCCAGCGGGCGTTTTGCGTGATGCGCCGCTGAACCGCCGCCAAATTTGACCGGAGGCGGTGGGGCGGGGCGGCGGCGACTTCATAAAAGCGCCGACCCCGGCTCAAAAGCCGGCACGGTGAAATATGGAGCGGCGCGCGTATCCATCCACTTAACGATAACGACCTGGAAATAAAGGCTGCGTTAGCGTGATGAATGGCTGCCGCGAGTTCTATTAGGCCACGCCGCCGCCCGACGTAGCGGCTTCGACACCCTCGGCTAAGAGAGAGACGCCGTAAACCCAAGAGAGCGAGCTTCCCGAGCCGACGTAAACCCAAGAGAGCGAGCTTCCCGAGCCGACGCCTCGATTGGCCTCACCTTTCCGTTCCTTCGTCTTCTTGCCCGCCATTGAAAGAGTTCAAATCGTATTCATGAAACTTTTTTGGAATACCGCCATCGATTCACAGCTCGATTTCAAATTGACAGATTTGTTTGACTGGCGGAGCGCCTCCCGGAGGCTAGCGACAAAGTCCGCACGCGACTAGAAGCCACGGGGCTCAAATCGTGAGGAATAAATTGCAAAAAATGGCTACGTGAACGTTTGCAAAGGAGACGCTGGCGGTTTGGCCGTTCAACCGCCGAAACGACGTTCCGGCCTTCCGCTTTGAAGGCCCCGTCGGGTACGTCACATGACCCGCTCGCCCAAAATTAATTAGCGCCTTGGACGGCCGGCGCTCCGCGGGTAGGAAACGAGCGCCACTTATCTTCTTTCCCTTTTTTTAAAGGCGCAAACAATCCGCCGAGCAAAATAAACAAGTGCGCTATTGATTTCCCAGAGTGCAACGGAGCGCTTATCTGCCTCGCCTCTGACACTTGCCTCATTAAAAATGAATTGGATTAGCATTGAACGCGCGCGCACCGACGAAGGGCCACCAGAGTTCCTCGCCGCCACCTGCGCTCGCCCCGCTCCGTCTTCCTCCGGCCAAAGTGGCGCTCGGCAAGGCGCTAACGAGACAAGCGCTTTTCCCGCTGGCGGCGGCGCGCGGGGGAGAGGAACTGCCTTCCAATCTCCAGGGGGTTTTTTTGTTTTGTCTTTTTTTTCCACAGCCGCCGTACGCTGGATTTGTTTCAGTCATTCGGGGGCTCTCTTGCCTTTCGGTAGTCGGTCAAAGGCATCGTTTGCGAGTTGATGAAATTGCCCCCCCCCCCCTCCCCCGCAGCGGTGGAAGACAGGAAGCTGTTCATCGGCATGGTGTCCAAGAAGTGCAACGAGAACGACATCCGGGTCATGTTCTCCGCCTTCGGCCAGATCGAGGAGTGCCGGATCCTGCGGGGCCCGGACGGGCTGAGCAGAGGTGCGTCGGCGTTCCGTTGCGTTCCGTCGCCGGATGCCGCTCACTCCCATCCAAGCGTCCGGCGGGCAAATGTCCACAACAGCCTCCAGTGGCCTCCCGCAAAGGAACCCCTAGAAAGGTTCTACTCAGAGGTGGGGGAGACCTCCCGAAAGACGGCGCCTGACTTTGACTTTTGGACGGGTGACGTCCTCCCACCTCTGCTTCCGGTCCGGTTCATTGTGGACCTTTCCAGTGACAACTTGGGGCTGTTGTGGCAGCTGGGAAAATTTTGGCTCTATATAGCATCTTTCCCTCTCTCCCCCGACCCCTTTTTCCTGCCCCACCCCACTCACCCCCCTCCTCCCAAAACCACGACCCCCCCCCCCCCTCCTTTACATGTGCTTCACCTTCCAGCCTCGACTCACGTCTCGTCATCGTCACACCTCTCACCGACAGGATAACTTCAAAGTAACCCCCCCCCCTTTTCATTAGAATACGACACCAGAGAGTTTTTCCTCAGATTGAGGTCACGATACACCAGCGTGAAGTGACTAGAAAGTCGAAACGCTGCCAAATTTGGTGACCGTCCCTTAGAGAGGGTGCCCTTTGGCGTAGCGCCGGAAGACGTCCCTAAAACGTGACTGAATATCTTTAGACACGGCTCCTTCGGGGGGGGGTGTACCTCATTTCGGTCACATTGGCTTCAGGGGATACATTTCCAAACATTGCTCCAGGGAATCTCTAGAAGGTACCCCGGACATGTCTGCCGCGAAGCCCAAAGGCTTCTTCGGGCCTTCTCGCGGGCTCCGCTCGTAGACGCGCCTCACGAAATTGGAATCGCAGAGTCCAATCGCAAAGCTAGAAATCCATCCTTGAGCCGCCCGCGCTTCCCGTACCGTATATCTTCCTCTTCTCCCACCTTCCTCTCCCTCCCTCCGTCACGCCAGCTTCAGTGTCATCCCGTCACTCGTGTGTTGTTGTTGTTGTTGTTGTTGTTGTCGTGTAGTGTGGTTATCGTGCGCTCGTTCTGGATGTTTGAGCGTTGCTTGGACTCTTTCGGCGTGCTCCACCCTCTCCCGATTGGACGGGATTCAGCCCGGCCCTCCCCAAACGCCGTTCTCGCACTAATTCGTCGGCCCACCTCTTTCCCTATCCCCCCCGGTGCCGCTCTTTCGTCCCGATCGATATTTCGCACATCTCGGCGCTAACGCGGAGCACTTAGCGCCGAGCGAAAAGAGGAAGCCGCTCCGGCGAGTGAATAAAGACCCCCAGGAAGCTTGGCCAACGAAGAGCTCGGAAAGCGTCCCGGGATCCGCCGGCTCCGCCTCCGCGCCGTCATTAAAAGCCGCGCCATCAATTGGCGGAGAGGAGCGGCCGCGCTATAAATAAAAAATGGATCGTAGCGCCGGCGAGCCGAGGGAGCTAGCCCACTTTCGCTAAAGGCCCCTTTGCCTCCCCGGGAGGAGGAGAGCCGGGTTCCCGCTTTATTTAGCGGCGCCCGACTTCTGCGGCCTGACGACGCGTCCCGGGGGAGGAGAGGGCTTAGGCCGGCGGGGGAGGTGGAGTCACGCGGAAAGAGGGCGGGGCCGCACTCGTCACGACACCGTGCTCGTTTCCCGCTGTTGTTGCTATAGCGACCGACAACACTTTGTTGTCCCGTTCTCTGTTTTTTGGGTCTCCTGTGGGTTTTTTTATAACGACGACGTGTCCAACCCTTTTGTCTTGTTTTTGTTCTTTCTCGTCTTTCCTCCTCTTCCTGCCCTCCTTCCTCCCACCCGCTGTCCCGCCATCCCACCCCCGTCCCCCTCCGCCCTCCCCACAGGATGTGCCTTTGTCACGTTTTCCACCCGAGCTATGGCACAGAATGCAATCAAAGCCATGCACCAGTCTCAGACCATGGAGGTACTGTGCCCTCTCATCTTCTACTCTCTTGTCAAATGTTCAAAGGAATTTGTCCTTCAGCCCTCCGACGCCACCGTTCCCGCGCGCAGTCGGGCCGCGCGCGACCTATTTCCGCGCGGGCGGGCTCGTCGCGGCCGCCTCTCAAAGTTATCCGACCTTGCCGAACCGCTCGAGCTTTTACGGCCCGTCGTCAGTGTTCGCCGTCATGCTCCGCCCGCGCGCGAGGTCGACGGCGCGCAGTTTGGAGGTGAACTTTTTCGGATGACGTTTGGTGGAGAGGTTCCCTTATGTCGCCGCTTTAAACCAAAACGATCGAATTTTAATGGCGGTCACGATCAATTAAGCGGATCCTCGGCGATATTCAAAAGCCGGCCGTACGTGCCAAATCGAGCGCTTCGTCTTTCTACCACCAGGGGGCAATGTTTCCCACATGTTTGCATGAGCGGAGCCTCTGCTTTTCTCACCCTCGTTTTTCGTGGTGTTACTCGAATTATGGAAGGCGATTCCGTGAGTCGAGCGTTTCCGAAACATTTGCGTGAAGACCGGATTCCATGCCACTGCTCCAAACTGACTTTGGGGACCGAAATGATTCAATAATTCTGTGGCTGACTCGCATTGTATATTAGCGGGTGTCCAAGTGCAGCGAAATGGCGCCTCGCTGTATAAGCGCTAGCCCGCCTCGGCGATGCTCCTCTCGCCTTGTGGAAACGAAACCAAAAAAAAAAAAAAAAAAATGTGGAGGAGGTTACCGCAGACCTCATCAGCTGCGTCTTAATGGAGGTCCTGAATGCCAGTTATTTTCTTTTGTGCGCCACGTTCGGCTTCCGGAAGGGTGACAGGCCTGCCATTTGGAGAGAATTGGACCAGTGAGTCGGCGCTAATAACAGGCTATGTGCGCCGTTCCTAACCCCCCCGTAACCCCTTCATTAGTCGCCATCATAATAATCACCCTGGCCGCAAGATCCGCCCCCTCGGGCACGTGCGTTTCTATGGTGCGCTTGCCACTTAAGCGCTCTGCAATGGCGACCTTTCACCCATGGCGATAAACGTATGCATGTATATTGTGCGCGGGCGTGTGTGTGTGGTTATCGTATGTATGTATGTCCATATATATATATATGTGTGTGTGTGTGTGTGTTTTAATGTAGTTCATGTCCATGTCCAATAACATTCTGCCGACGGCAGAAGCAGCGTACGTCAAGTGTAAAAGGTTTTCATCATGATGGAAAAAGTGTCGCTATTAAGCTAGAGTGGTTCCAACGTTGTTCAACACGTGCATGGTTAACGCACACATGCATGTGCATCCACCTCGGTTTCAAAAAAAAAAAAAAGGCACGAGGCCTTGGGCGCTTTGGTTATGTTCACTTCTGCAATTTCAAAGCAATTACTTTTGCTCTCAATCACGTTTGGTAAATAGAGTCGAGTTATTGTCTGGGCTCCATTTCAGCACGCGTGCGTGGATTTTTGAGGGCGCAACATCACATTTTAGTAGTTGTATTTTTGGAGAGATTTGTTTACCCCCAAAACTTTGTTTTTTAAAGTTAAAAAAGGGTATGTATGCATTAAAGTGTATCTTTGTGTGCATGCGATTGTGTGCGTGTGTGTGTGTGTGTGCGTGCGTGCGTGCGTGTACGTGTGTGTGCGCGCGCGCATGTTGACAGGGCTGTCACTGTCATACGCGGCGTCTCATTACGGTGTGACATTCAAGCGCGCGGTGCCACGTGCAGCCCACCGCCTGAATGTCAGGTCCTAATAAAGTGGATGTCTGAGACAGCCGGTCGGTTCACAGGCGGGGGCGGCTCGCCCCGGCGCCCCCGCCCCCCCCAGCCATCGCCGTTCTTCCCGCCGCCTCCGTCGTTCCGCCGGACCGGTCTGAATCTTGAAATTTCCGCTTGATCCCTTTTTTCTGCATCGGGCTTCTTGCGCCGGGGGGCCGGACAGCAAAAGTCCACCCCGCCCTCAAGTGGACACCGATCGGCTGCCGTCGCGTTTGACGTAACCGTGTTTTATTTGAATGCCGTTTGTCTCACGATTCATCTTTGAATGGGGAACGGGACATTTTGTCGCCATGCTATCAGACTTCCAAAAAGCAAGCTGGAAAAAACCACACAGTCTAATTTCGCCCATGATCAACATTTGGGAGACGTGGGCGCCCGTTGACAGCCCGTCGCTCGCCCTAAAGACCGAAAAAAAAGCGTCTCTCTCTCCCCCTTTTTCTCTCGCGCGCTCTTCCACACACTAATTAGAGTAAGGGCGCAAATCTCTGGATCTTCTAGTGGAGCCGCTTCCTCTGCTTCTCGCTCTTTCCGGTCATCCCGGCCGTCCGATCGCTCTCCCCCGCGCACGCGCGGCTGACGAAATAGTTGGACAAGTCGTGAAATCTCATTCTCGACTCGGAGATAACTGAGCCCTCGCGGGGCTTCCTGTGCGCGCCTTTGCAATGTGTGCTATGTGTCCTTTCGGATCCTTATTAGCGCTTTTTTTCTTGCTGCCTTTAATGACATCTGACAAAATGAGACAATTTCACGTCATGTCGAGCCGGGCGTCTCATTTTCCACAAACATAACCGAGCCAAAATAAATCTTCCGCTACGTTATAAGAGTTTGATGGAGTAAGACGGCCTCGCTATTTTGAAGGTGGACTCGGCCAAGCCCGCTTTCTTCTTTTCGCAACAGGCTCGATTTCCGCCCTTTTTGCTGAGGGAAGACCGGCACATTGCACTGCTGATATTTAAGGCCGGGGAAAAGGCCAGACGAAAGCTTTTCTTCATTTTAGATGAGAAGTAGTCTTTTCTTTTGGGGGTTTCCGTTGTTCTTTGGGCCCGGAAGACAATCCGCAGAAAGGATACCGTGACCGGGAATTATTTTCCAGCCGGCGTTTTGGAGCACTCGAATTCCCTTCCAAGAGCCTCGTTGTCTTTGTCGTCACCCACCTCGCTTTTTCCTTTCTCCCATCAACGCGGCGCAACGGCAGGGCTGCTCGTCGCCCATCGTGGTGAAGTTCGCCGACACGCAGAAGGACAAAGAGCAGCGGCGTCTGCAGCAGCAGCTGGCCCAGCAAATGCAGCAGCTCAACAGCGCCACCACCTGGGGGAGCCTGACGGGCCTGGGCGGACTCACCCCGCAGTACTTGGCGGTAAGCGAGCCCGCCTCGTCAAAACGCCGTCTCGCTATTCTTGGAGGAGAGGAGCTAAATTGGGCTTTGCTTTCGATCTAAAGGATGAGCGCTGGAAAGGTCCGCTCGGCTTTGTTACCATGACAACCCCGCCGCGAAGCGATCCCAAATTAGACATAAAGGCGGCGGGGGGGTTGGGGGGGGCGGCGCCAGATGAATGCCAGTCATTTTTAGGAGCTCCTGGCGGGTCGTCGTTAAAGTCGGAATATTTCCGCCGCCTTCAAAAAAAAGTCCCTTTCGCTCCGGCAGATCGCACCGACAAATTACGTCCAAGAAAAAGACGTTCTCGCGCACTGCGCCTTGAAGAAAGTGCGCGGTGGAAAAGGCGACGCAAAATTCACTGGAATGCCAACTAACCTCGGGAAAATTTGGAAAAATGATCAAGGGATGGCAAGAAAACACGACGGTATTTCGGCTCTTTTCTGTCAACGAGGCTGCGCCGATCATTTTTCCGGCTGACTTTGACGCGTGAAGTGTTTGTTGCGTTTGCTGTGCTGATAAAAAAAAACATTATTAGAAACAGTAAGAGTAGCGAGGCCAGACGGCCCGGACGAGCCCACTGAGATATCGTCGGCAAACCGAAGGGAAAAAGTCTTTTTCCTGTTGTCATCTTCAAGCAAGCGCTCTTGTGTGTGCAGTTGCTCCAACAGGCCACGTCCTCCGGCAACCTGGGCGCCTTCGGCGGGATCCAGCAGATGGCCGGTGAGTGCGCCGCCTCTCGGCTTTTGTCTTTTTTCTCTCGGCGCCCGAAGACGGCGGAACCCTCGAATCGTCGGTCTCCGTCGGCCGAGCGGGCCGGACGGGAAGCGGGGCGTCGGTCGCGCGCCTCGGCGAACGGGGAAGGAAGGAACGCCGACGACCGAGAACTTTCTTGAAGCCGGCCTCCGGGGATTCTTTGCCGAAGCTTCCCGCATCTTGCCGGGGTCGCTCGGCTTCGTCCTGCCGTTCTTTGACCGAGAATACGAGAAGAGAAAGGACGGTCTCCTTTCCCACCGGCGGGCGGGTCCGGCTTCCGTTCGGATCTTGTTTGCGTCGCCTCGGAAAGGGCACGCGCCGTCTCATCCGGCGCCAGGAGCCGGGAGGACTTGACTGAAGACTGTGTGGCCTCTCCGCAGGTATGAGCGCGCTACAGTTGCAGAACTTGGCCACTTTGGCGGCGGCGGCGGCGGCGGCCCAAAACTCCGCCAGCCCGTCCACCGCCAACGCCCTGTCCTCCGGCGCCGCCTCCCTGGGAGCGCTGGCCAGCCCAGGTAACGCCGTGTCAACGCGGCCGCCGGGGGGCTCCTCGCCATCGTTCACCCACATCCCGTCAGCCATTCGTGTCACTCGGCGGGCTTGTGTCTTGTGCGGCTGTTTGGTGCTGGCGCCGGCTTCGAAATCAACTCCGGGCGCCCGCCGCCGCGTCGGCCTCTGCGGTTACTCGCTGGACAAAAACGACCAAAAGCTGTCCCTTTACATAACCGGGTCCAAATCTTCTCAGTGCCAGTTCTTGGGAAAAGAAACCTTTAGAGGGCCGGCGAATTTTCGCTCTCCTTTCAAGGCCAACAGAATATTGTGTGCTACGTTTATGGCTGAATGTGGGCGCCGCCGTGGAAAATTGAAAAATGGACTTCCATTCTTCAGTTACACTTGCATGGCGGTAACAGCTGTGCGGTAAGTGTTGAAACACCGCCATCCGATGGTCACAGCTAGCACTGCAGTGCTCAATTGGCTCGTGCTAGGCAAGCGTTAGTCAAACGCGTCAGCGCCTCTCCATCCAAACTGTAAAACTCGATCGTGCGATCGGGACATGTTTTTGTGGAACTTGAACTCTTCTTGTTCCGGATGGGACGGAGCAAAGCGATGAGAAAAAGCCGTCGTGAAAGTGATCAGGGTGAGCGGCGGCCGGCTAGCGTCCGTGGGAGAGCGCCAGCATGTCCGCTTTGTCTTCTTTGTGTTCTGGGTAGAAATTGCGCCTGACTAGCGCCGCCCGCTGGCAATGAGCGGGCACGCCAGCCTGCATGGAACCACGTGCTCATCGTCACCTCACGCGCCATGCGGCCTCGTTGTTGTTTGGTGCGCTCGTTCTTGCGCGGTTCTTGTTTGGCGACGCCTGACCGCGGCCGCGCCGGTCCTTTTTTTGTGTGTCCCCAGCAGGGGGCGCCCCGGGCGGCTCCGGCGCGGGCGCCATGAGCTCTCTGACGTCGCTGGGCACCCTGCAGGGCCTGGCGGGCGCCACCGTCGGCCTCAACAACATTAACGCGCTAGCAGGTAGCGTCAACAGTGAGTATTGGTGGCGCCATTTGCCGCGCCAGCATGGAAAGGGCGTTTACTCCACGGCCTACTCGCCGTCAATCCCGACTTCGCATGAAATTCCGAAGAAAGCGTGCGACCGAATCCTGCGCGCTACGGTTAAAGACGGTAGTGCCGGCGCAAAAGTTTGCGTCCAACCCTGACTACGGTTGGCGACAGAGCGGCCCAGTGGACTGAGTGTCTCGCTGCAAGACGTTTGAACAACTTCGGTGTCCCGAGTGAGGCGGAACTGCGCTTGCTGTACCTTGTTTAGTACCAGAAAAGGTCGAGGTGCCAACAGACTTTTCCCCAAGGGGAGCGCAGTTTTGCCCCGCCCTCGTGCACCGACTTGTCTTACTACTTTATGGACCGTGTGGCGCGCTAGTAGGCCATGGAAGAAAGGCTCTCCATGCGCTGTCCCCCCCACCCCACGTGAGCCAGTCCATACCCGCTGCCATTTCGCCATTGCTGCTTCCTGTTTGTGTCCCGTCTCTGTTTTGTCACCTTCCTGTCGTGTTGGCACTCAAACAGCCTCAGCCCAAGATGAAATGCATTTGCCGCTGCAGCGGCTCATCGCACGTTGCATCCCGTAGCGCGCCATCGTGAATGGAAATGAATCGCAATCTCCGAAAAGAAGCCCAGTCGTTAGTTTTTCGGCTGATGTAAATCCGCACCGGCGTGTGTCCCCCCCCACCCAGCAAGCATTTCCGGGGTCTTGGTCTACTCTTGCAACAGGCAGGCTTCCGCCACATTATTCTTTGCTGACCTTTAGCGCATCCGCTGCGGTAATGCCCCCCCACGCACATACTTCAGGAGGGGGAGGAGGCTCTATTAACCCCCCCCCCTTCCCCCCGCCCTCATTTAAACACATCTAAGCCTTAATTGAATTGCAAAGGTCAGCGGTGCAATTATCCCGGAATAAATGAGTGACCTATAATCCCGAGTGCTGCAGTGATCATTTATTTGCTCGTGTCTGACGGCGAGACGACAGGGCGCAGCCCCCACTGACATCCCCCCCCTCCCAACCACCACCCGCCCCCATACCCCGAGACAAGTTGCGCCGGATGGTGAAATGAAGCCGTGACATGTCGCTAATGAGCGCCACCGCCGTGAGGTGCGGGCTCAGGGACTCCACTTCCGTCCCTAACCCCCCCCCCCATCCGCCTCCATGCCGGGCGCCGCGTGCCGAGTGACCTCAAAATCCCCCCACCTCCCTCCTTTCCTCTTGCGGCACGCCACAGGCTGGCAAAAAGAACTGCTTGCGGTCCACGGAAGCCTTTCAAAACGAAACAAAAACTCAATTCACTTTAAACCTCTAGCAGAGATATTTTATATGTATGTATTAGTGCTGTCAAGAGATTTCAAATTTAGGGGCTTAAGCTCTTAACTGGATGCCCGAGAGGTGGCAAGTTGGGTCGAGCCATTCGAGTACGGGGGAGAATCTGGCTTTTGAAACGCAATCATTGACTGAGCTTTGTTTAGTGAACTTATCGTATCCCAAAATGTTTTTTAAATGATTTTATTTCATGTTTGTGTTAAAATCTCCGGTACCCCCTGTAGTTCCTTCAAGTACCCCCAGGGATAGCCGTGCCCCCATTTGAGATCCACTGCTTTAACTGATGCAGTTTTAACCATTTGAGTCCCAAGCCTGGCGGCATCCTTTCCTTTCCAACGCGGAGGGGAACGCTTCGGGGGTTTTTTGTCCAAATAATTACTCGAACAAGTCACTCTAACGCGGAATGTTCTCCGGTTTAGTTTGCCGAAGAGCTGTCCGGGGCTGGCTCCGTTAGCGTCTTTGTCGCCACGGTTAGCTAGTCCGCAAATCCCGGAGCCCTTTCACTCATCTGCATTTCACCGACGGAATGAGAGAAGTGGCGTGGTGCGGCGCGGCGCGGCGCGGCGCGCATGCGTGTCAATGTTCTGAAAAAGTTGCCGCGAGCTAACGAGTAAGCGCACTTTTCTCTCTTTACTGTTGGGTTTGATGTAAAGTTGCTCAAATGCTCTCAGGTATGGCGGCTCTCAACGGCGGCCTGGGCGGCGCCGGGCTGGCCAACGGGGCGGCGGCGGCGGCGGCGGCGGCGGGCACCATGGACGCACTGACGCAGGCCTACTCAGGGATCCAGCAGTACGCCGCCGCCGCGCTGCCCACGCTCTACAGCCAGTCGCTGCTCCAGCAGCAGGGCGCCGCCGGCAGCCAGAAAGAAGGTAACTCTACTGTCTAAGGGCGAACTCAAAACAGGAATGTGAGCGTGACACCAAAAAGTGAAGGCCACCGCGATACCGAAATGCTGGATGTCCGTTCTCATTTAGAACCGCTCGTCGTTTCAAGACTTTTCATTCCAATTTGTCTAAATTTCATCTGTCCCGTACACTCCAAGTAGAACAAAGTCTTTGCGAGGTCGAATTGAAATTCGGGAATTTGAATTCGGGAATTGAAAAAACGAGCAAACGTGCAAGTCGGTCGTTTTCTCCAAGGGGTCGGCTCGGAAAGGGCCGGCGGCGGTTTGGCGGCAATAAGCAATCGTGAGGAAATGAAGAGCGCAATTGCGTGCTCCGTATGGTTTGGGCAGGTCCCGAGGGCGCCAACCTGTTCATCTACCACCTGCCGCAGGAGTTTGGCGACCAGGACATCCTGCAGATGTTCATGCCTTTCGGGAACGTGGTCTCCGCCAAAGTCTTCATCGACAAACAGACCAACCTCAGCAAGTGCTTCGGTAAAGGCCGAGAACGCCGGCGCTCGGGCGGGCCGGCGGGCGGGCGGGCCGGCGGGCGGGCCGGCCGGCGGGCGGGCCGGCCGGCGGGCGGGCCGGCCGGCGGGCGGGCGGGCCTCCGACAGCCTCTGCGCTGCCTTGCAGGCTTCGTGAGCTACGACAATCCGGTGTCGGCGCAGGCGGCCATCCAGGCCATGAACGGCTTCCAGATCGGCATGAAGCGGCTCAAGGTGCAGCTCAAGCGCTCCAAGAACGACAGCAAACCGTACTGATGGTAGCCGGCCCGGCGAAGCCCCGCCCCCACCCTCCCCCTTAGCGCCGCTCGGGTAAGGGACGGAGGCGCGCCTCCTTTCTTTGCTTTCCTTCTTTTTCTCTTCTTCTGCGCCGACGTGGGCTTGCGCAATCCCCTCCTTTCCGAAAAGGCGCCGCGATCCGACCCTCCGCCTCCAAAACCGCCGCCGATATCGTTCGCTTTTCTTTTGCGAGGGCCCGTCGGGCGGCTGTTTCCGACCTTTCCTTCTGAACGTACTTGATGCGCCAAAAAAACGCGCATTTTGGTAAAAATACATATATAACTTACAAAAAGCAGCTCTATTTTTATACAGCATTTTTACTGCCTCAAAAATTGAAGAAGAAAAAAAAGACGTATTCATTTGCTGGTTTTTGGGCAAAAGTCATCCAAAAATGGTTGGCCATCTCCCCTCTGTCATCTTTTTTTTTTTTGCTCCATTCTGTGGTGAATGTGTTGTGTTAGCGCGGCAGCTTTTGGACATGTTGGGGCAACGTCAGCGTGACATCCTGTCCGAAGGCTGGCTTCAAAATAAAAGCTCGTTTGTTGAAATCCTCCTTTTACAGCATGCTTTTATTTTGAGGGTCAGACTTGGCAGATTTGACATTGTGGAGTAGGTGGTGTCCTTTTTTTTTTTTTCCCCACACACAACGTTGTGACGTGCTCAGCATGAGTGCACATATAAAGGCCAAAAGTTGTCCAGGTTCCATTTGATCCGTACGCAACGCGAGACAAAAAAGTGACCGTAAGAGTACATAAGTAATATCTAAGAACTTTCAGCATTTAACTCATTCAATCCCAAAGACATTTTTTTCAATGTCATGTGCTTTTTTTTACAAAAAAGGATCAAATCATTGACCTGATAGATTTTCTGTCCATTCTAATGAAGTGCCAAAGTAATCAATTACTTTAGGTAATACAGTGCCGAAGTTATGTCATCAAGTCCTAGATTAGTTGAATACTTTAGTACCTAAAATAAGCAATGACTATGGTACTTAATGTGGTTGATTACTTTTGGTAATTCTGTGCTAAGGTAATTGATTACGTAAGGGAGTTCAATCGTAAGGTAATCGATGACTTTAGTAATTGAGTGGTCCGGGAGTCAAGTGTTGTTTTTGTGGCGGTTTGCGTAACTCTTCTTCTTGTGTCTCTTTTGCCTTTTTCAGAACGTCGTCTTCATGCCTAGCTAGCGCGTAGCTAGCGCCCCTCAAACGAAAGAAAGAAAAAAAAAACAAACAAACCAAAACACACGCGTACGAAAAAGCTGCCGCTGGCCAGAAAACAAAAACAAAAGTGTTAAGATTGGTGAGTTGTTTTTTTTTGTCTTTTCTTTTTCCCCTCTCCTGAGCTGATGCTGACACCGACTGAACTTTTTCTTTGGACGTCCACCTTTTTTATTTCTTTTTTATGTGACCTCGTGTGGCTGTTTTGGTAACGACCACAAATTAATGTGAAACCAACACAAAAGCTGCACTCACTCGTATGTATGAAAATCATTTCATTTG
This sequence comes from Hippichthys cyanospilos, assembly GCF_059441005.1. Taxonomy (NCBI): domain Eukaryota; kingdom Metazoa; phylum Chordata; class Actinopteri; order Syngnathiformes; family Syngnathidae; genus Hippichthys; species Hippichthys cyanospilos. Next base: position 702,652 of record NC_142390.1, on the reverse strand, counting down.
CCTTTTTTTTTTTTTTTTGTTTCGATTTGTTTTTGACGCCTTCTTGTGCGCGTGCGCGCGTCCCCACATCCGCCACTGCTTCTTTTGCGTGACTTTTGACAACTGAAAACAAAACATCCCGGGCGGAAAGGGTGGGCGCCCCCTCGCGGCCAGGCTTAAGACTACTTCCGCACAGTTTGGACTCCGAAGCTGTTTTTACATTTTTCAGGCCGTGTAAAGTTTTTGATAAGGAGTTTCTCATTCAATTCTATATAGAGAACAAACCACTTTTTTTCTAGAGTAGTCTCAAGGGGAACGACAACAACAAAAAGAAAAACGAGAGACATTTGGGCGCGGGGGGAAGAAATGCTACCTACTTGTGTGATTTTTGCTGAACTGATTCCCAGACAGACAATCCGTGGTTTCAATGCACATGATGAGATGACCTATATTTTCTATTCACTCTTTCAATGTATAGAGGTACAAGAAAAAAAGACAAACGTCGGTGCTTCTCCTGACCCTTAGCCTATCATCTCAAGTCCAAGACGCTCTTAACTCGTTCAATTCCAAAGACGTATTTTTGTTTGTTTGTTTGTTTGTTTTCTTCATTCAACCCCAGCTACCTTTGTTTTGTTTTGGTTTTGCTTTGTTTTTTCAAGTAATTGGTTAAAAGAGGGTCTAAGGATGGCTGCTACTTAAAGAATTCACTATTAACAGGGTCACTTACTTTATGCATTAAAGTAATGAATTGCTTTAGGTACTGTAGTAGGGAATGAAATATTCAAAAGTAATGACTTTAGTAATTCATTTATGAATTACTTCATTTACCAAGCATCTTAAGACAATCCTTTAGCCAAACACTTGGGGAAAAGTATGCGTAGAGGTACTGGACTTTTTTTTTTTTTTTAATAATGAAAACATAAAAATATGTTTTGGGGATTAAATGAGTTAATGGTCTCATGTTTCCTTTTTTATTGTTTGTTTTTTAAGAGACTAAAAACGAGTTTACTTGAATAGACAAAACCTTTGTTAGACGTGTGTTTTTTCCCCTCCTTGCTTAACTTGTTGTCGTTGAATTAGCTCTATGAAGATGAGTCAAATTTATATGAATCGAAATCTATAAATCTATATATCTAATGTCAGCTTGTGAAGCATCAATGTCATGATTTGATTTGTCTACGTGATGGCAACCAAATATTTAGACGTGTGTTTTGTGTTTTGTCTTATAATCCAGGTTAAAAAAAAAAAAGAATAAATACTTTTAAAAAAACGTGGAGTTTAGTGCCAAAATGGGAAGAGGCGACTTCCTGCCTAGCGCCAGAGCGCGCATGCGCGCTTCCGCCGCCGTTGTTGTCTCCTCCTCTTTGTGACATAATGATGATTTGCTAACGCGCGTATTTTCTTCTCAGTGTTTTCATATTTAAGATTTTCTCAATTTCAAAAGAAAAAACAAGTTTGTTCACTTGTGGTCTTGTTGCCTGAGAAAAATGTCATGTTTTCTTTTTATTTGGATTTGTGTTCTCTTTGTAAAAATGTAAAAAAAAAAAAAAATGAAAAGTGCCCACGTGTCATATATATTTAAATATAAATCTATATATATCTATAGACATGTGCACACACTTGTGCAAGACCTCACTTTGTTGTTGTTGATGTTGTTGTTTCTGGCGCGTGAGAGCCCCCCCCCCCCTCCCCCCCTGTCAACGCTTCCATGGGAACCACGCATCAACTCGCGCTTTGTTAAATCCGCGCGTCAGCAAGCCTGCACGCGCTATATGCCCCCCCCCCCCCCCCCCCCCCCCCAACAACAAATTGCCAGACAAGTCAACGCCCTTCGAACGACTGCATTTGTTGGCAAAGTAAACGATTGGCCAAACCCCATCGCGCAGTTCCTGATCCTGAGCAGGTGTTTGATTGGCTGACAATCAGGAAGCAAAACGAGGCGTTCACTTTACAAGCACAAGCGTGGTTCCTCTGGCTTCTTTTTGCTTTGTTTTCTTTTTTCACCTTTGGGGGCGGGCTGTCACGCCGTTTGGAGCTTGTCGCATCTCTGTTGGCCTTCTTAATTTATCGCGTCATCAATTCAGTGCTAATTATCAAAAGAAAATGGAGAGAAAAAAAAAGCCGAGCTTGTGCTTTCTTTGCATTTTGACTTGGGTGTTTTGGAGCATCTAGAAAATGTTTTGTGTGTGATTTTTGCCGAATTACACTTGTTCTCGTGTTCTTTTTTTCTTTGTTGTTATCCCCAAAGCTAAAAGAGTAAAAGGGGGGAAAAGTGTTTTTCTTGGTTGTTTTTGTGGAGCGAAAGCACATTTTGGGGGGGGGGGATTTTGTGTATTTGCCGCCGCCGACGGACGACAGCAACATGATGCAGGCTTTCCATTTCTACCACTGATTGTACTTATGCATCATTTTGTACCAGTGCCACTACTTTTATACTGGACATTTAACGATACAAAAGGAAAAAGGAAAAAAAAGCGCTGTCTGTGTGGCCCGATCCCTTTGATCACGTTGACTTTTTTTTTTTTTTTTTTCTCCTGGCGACCTTTCACCGAGCGGTGGGATGGCTCTCCGATTTTTTTTCAGTCCCTTGACTGGCTTGTTCTTGCGTGTATTAGTTTTTGTCAAGAATACAAATCTGAGTTGGTATAGTTGCCGGGTTTTGCTTTTTTGCCTGTTTGGATTTGCGCCGTTTTTCTGTCAGACAAACTTAAACAAAAAAAAAGTGTGCGTGTCAACGTTTTTTTTTTTTTTTGTAAACGTTTGTTCTCGTGTGATGCGTTTTGGTTTGGTTTGGTTTGGTTTTTTGCTTCTGTCTCATATTAAAACAAATTTTCCTACTGGTGCTCCCGCCTTCTTCCAACTTTATTTCGCCACGAAGCCAAACAAAAATGTGTAAAACTACATCCAAAGAGTCCAACCATTTCATATGTATATATATATGTAAAAAAAAAAAAAAAATCGATAGTCATTAGCGCAGTGACGAGTTTAATGACTAAGCTCAACAGACCTGTTTAAAGGTTTGACTGTTCACAAAATACATCCTGCGAAAAATATTAGGGTAACGGGCGCTCGAAAAGGTCTGTCGTAGTAACTTTTTCAAAACGGGCATTTATTGTCAAATCCCCTCCATTTAAATTGACAAATGGATCCAGTTGTTTGCCCTGGCCTAATAAATAATGAAAACCTGCATCAAATAGCCAACAAGTGTGATTATTGAATGTTTTTTTTTCCTCAGTGTGCAATCTATGGCCAAGGGGCCAATTGCGGTCCACGTTGACTTTTTAAGGTCCTGCGGTAGATACTAAAAAGTCAAGCGAGCGTTGCTTGCCACCATGCTTTTTAGGCAAAAGTGAAAAAGGGTAGAAATAGTGCGCAAGTTTGGAGCGGCCTGACGAAGTCTGGCACTATCTTGGCAAAGAGTCGAAAATTGAAATGGAGGACCCGCCGCTCCCTGGCGCCGCGCCTTCCCCCGGCGCTAACCGGCGTTGGATATTGCCGCCATAAATCTGGCAGGCGCCCTTCCTCTCCAATAAGCCGGCAAATCCGCAGCGCCGCTCGGTGGGCTTTGCGTCCGCCACGTCTTTTATTAAATATTGATTGAAGAGCGGAGGCCCGCTGCCATTTGCACACCTCGCTCCAGATTACATCCACGTTATTAGCAACGCGCCCGCCCTCGTCCGCTCTATTTCCCAGCGCCATTTTGGATCTTTTGACTGATGCTTATCGACTCCCTTTCAACACCGTTTTTTTTTTTCTCCGTTTTTAAACCACGTGCTCCAATAAAACACTTTCAATAGAAGTATTTTTAGAAAACACTTCCACAAGAGTTGTCTGCCACAAACACGAGCTTCCACTTTGGTAGCAATGGGTGGAAATCGGTGGAGAATTTAGACTTGAACGCACCCCTCAAATCTGACATAGGAAACCTGAAATGGCCTTTTCACAAGTGTGTTCCTTCTCTGCCTGGAGGCTTAATAAAGCTGCAGATGTTCCGACATATAAGGTAAGCTCTATGTACAGGAAGCCCGTTTTCTTCCATGTCTACTCTGCATGTGACTAGCGCTTTGCTTGAAATGCACAACACACACAGAAAAAAAACCCAAGAGCGTGTCCACAAGGCCTCTCTTTTTGATGATGGCGCAGATGATGAAGGCTGAAGATCTAAAGAAGACCTCGCACTTGGCAGCCAATTTTTATTTTTAGAAAAGCAGATCAACGGAGGACATGAAAGCATCATCAGTCACGCCGGATGACGAGGATGAAGAAATCCAGGTCACTGTGTGGAAATAGCAAAAGAAAACGGATGGACGGAAAGGTGTCTTGATGATTTGCGATGGAAAACATGCACAGGTTCCAACGGCAGGTGGGTTTTTTCTTTTTATTTATTTTTTTAAAAAGTGTCGTCACCCTTTCCGGGCTTGAGCTCCTTCACGATTGGGTCCTCTACCAGAGGCCCGTGAGCTGGAGGCATCAGCTCGATGTATTCTCTGAGGTCTGTTGGATCCGTATTTGGCCGTGGCGGCCCTCTGAGCTGCCTCCTCGTGATTGCTATTTGCCTGTGGAATTCCAAGGCAATTGTAAGTGTCCTGCACATCTGCTAGGCCGCCTTCAGGTAGTTCAATCCCTTCGGTTATGATCATCTTCCTTTGCGGGTTATCATTTGCCTACACCTTTCTAGTTTGAATGACATTCCGATGTCATCGCCAACATCCGACAGCTTGATGTCATCCATGTTGAGGCGGTGGCTCATCCTGTTGGTTGTCACTTTCCGGAGACCTTAATCCGTAAGTGTCACTGATATTCAGCGGCTAAGTAAAATCGAGTTATCTTAAAATCGCTTGTTTTGTTCTGTTTTCGTTTTTTTTTTTGAGTGACGAAAGGAGCTTTGTGGAGTTGAGTGCAAAAAAAGATGTACTTTAAACGGTGCTTTACTGACCTCTTGTGGCCATTTAAGGTAGGCCTTTTACATAGTGTTTTAAGGAACACATTTTACATTCTGAAACAAAGTGGGGCCATTTCAGTTGTTAAGCTGCGCTATCTTGCACGATTTGTTGTTTATATACATATGTTTTCGATGAGTTTATTGTGCGACGCGGTCGCCGATAGTGCAGCGCGCATCATTGGTCAAGACCGATATCGCCGTTAAAAGGGCATCTTTGTCCGGCTGGGCCGGGGAATTTGCTCGTGAAACTTCATTGGATACTGAAAAATATTGTGCACATTTGCCGCGTGTGAAAAGCAACAGTAGTAAAGTTATCTTTGTTTTAACTCTATAGACGTTTTTAAGTTCAGGTTTAACTGCGATGAATGTGCTGCAGGCGTTTGGACCTGGCGGTCGGGGTCTCGTCCTAGTGCAAAACACGTGTGGTCGAGCTGACGTCACGTGAGTTTCTTCTCACTTTGGCGAAACCTTACCCGAGCTTTCTACGTTTGTTCGAGTTAGTTTTGGGTGAAGGCACCGAGAAACAAGAACCAAAGCAGGGACTGTCCCAGCATGGCGGGATGTTTAAAACCGCCTGTGGAGATTTTTCCGCATACGTAAGTTAGCCCGATGCTCATCGACGTGTTCGTGTTAAAGTTGAAAAACGCCATTTTTTGTCATATTTGCGACACAGCTCGGGACTTTCATTCGCTTTCATCCCGTGTCGTAATAGTTCTTGAGCCACGGCGTTGACAAGGGCTACAGCCGCCAATGATTTTGATGCTGAATCCAGGTCAATTTGGCGTGCGACGTCTCCAAAGATGGCGTGCTGGGCTCTCAGAGGGCAGCCATCTTGCCTTGCCCCCTCTTGCATCGCAGTATACGGGAGGGTGGCAATGACGTTTTGCTCATGTCTTTCTCTTAAGGCTGCCCTCCGAGATCCTGCTGAAGATCCTGTCCCACCTGGACGCCGCCTCGCTGATCAGCCTCAGTCACGTCAACAAGCGCTTGCGCCGCCTCGCCAACGACGAGTAGGCCGCCCGCGTCCCTGCGGGTGGCGTCCCTGCGGGTGGCGTCCCTGCGGGTGGCGCCCCTGCGGGTGGCGTCCCCACGTGACCTTCGGCGCTCCTGTCCCCGCAGCGTCACTTGGCGCGAGGTTTACCAGGCCCGCTTCTTCCCCTCGGACGCGGAGGACGGCCAATGGAAGAACAAGTACCTGTGGAAGATGGGCGGGCAGGAGCTCAGCAAGTGGAGGAGGGAAACCCAAGACTTTGACCCCTTAACCGGCCTGCCGCAGCGCATGGGGCACATCCTCAGGTGGGGCCACATCCTCAGGTGGCGCGCGTCCAAATCCCGCTCCCGTAATCAAAGCGGGTCTTTGCCAGCGCCTCGCGGAAGTGACTGGAACTCGTCCGGTCGGCGAGCGGGCGCGGCTTGAACCGTCCCTTTGCAGGCAAATGAACGTGCGCTGGGAGCTGATGCTGCGTTGCGTGACGTGGGGAGAAGTCCGTCCCGAGTTCACGCGCTTGTCGGTCTTCAAGACATCCGTGGTGCTGTCCTGGGGCGCCGCATATCCCGCGTGCCAGCTGCGCGCCGCGGAGCTGCGCGCCGTACGCAAAGACGCCGCCTGGCGCTCGCTCGTGTGCCGGACCGGCGAGCGCTTGCCCGCCCGCTTCCTGGGCCACGACCGGCTGGTCCGCGTGGTCTTTTTCCCGCCCGCCTTCATCGTCGGCTTTTGGAGGGTGAGCGAAGAGGTCTCGTCGAAAATCTGAACGGAAGATATTATATTAGAATGAAAAAACAAGAACGGATGGTTTCAAACAATGGTAAATTTACCCGCGGTTCCGAATGGGTGAATTAATTCGAAGTAGATTATGTTGAAAGAAATCAAGTATTCCTGTTAATTTCCCGAAAAGAAAAACTATAGCGGTCAAGTGACTTCCCGCCAATCCTTGTACGCAGGGTAATAAAAGTGTGGCCTTTGTCATGGTCAGCCTGCACTTGAACAAGCTGCTGGAGAGGAGTCTGCTGGGTTCTCCCGTCAGGTACGTGGGGCGTCCTTATGTGTTGTGCTGCTCCCTGGTGGCCAAAGTGCACAGCGCAAGGATCGACGCGAGGGCAAGCGCAAAACGACTGTTCAAGTTCGATTCCATTTGGTGTCAAGTAACGATGCCACGTCCCCGACAGTCCGTACTGGGAAGCTCCGAGCGACCGGGAGGGCTCGCCCGCCGACTGGCGGACGCGCACCTACGCGGTGCACCTGAGCCTGCACGACGCGTCCTCCGACATCATGTCGGCGTACTTCCACCCTCTACGCCGCACCTCAGGTGCCCGCCCCCTTTTGCGTTTGCATCGCTCCGGCCCCTGATGCCCCGTGGTCCCGCCCCGCAGCTTGGAGCGACCCGCTGGAACTGCGGCCCATCCGTAGAGAGTACTTTTCGCAGCGCCGCCAGCTGTCCGGCGACATCCGGCTCAAGTGGAAGAGCCACGGCTTTGAAGGCGCCTTGCAGGTAAGGCCCCTTAATTCATGTTTTTTCCGCTTCCGAAATCCCCATCTCAAGTTAAACATCAAAGAGAGGCAATTACCTATCGCGAGTAGAAAACCACCAAGTTGCTTTCAAATGAACTTGCCACGCTGAGGAGGTAAAAGAAAAAAGGAAAATGCCGTTGACATGCTAGTAGTTGGCATCAATAGTTGCCTCTTAGTCCTGAAAGCGTCAAACTCCATCCAGTCCATGAGGGTCTGTGTCCTGCGGGGTTTTTTCTGCATTTGCGTTGCTAGCTTGGTTAGACTTTTGCAGCGCTTAATACTCGGAGCGGCTTTCCCCCGCAGTCAGACGATATTCTTCCAGACTATACTGTAGGTGGCAGGAAACGGGCTCGACAACACTACTGTATAACAGGTAGAGAATCCTCGTCCATTCGAACAATCGACATTCTTCCCAACTTCTTGAAAGGGGCGCTCGCTTCATCGCTCCCCAGGACTTGTTTACGGATTTTATAGCGCCATATTCCTTCTCAGGGGTTTGTACCGCAAACTTTCATAAGTTTAGTTTTCGACTTAAGTCAGATTGTAGATTGCGCGACACCTTTCTTATGTTCCGTTGGGAGACCTAGATTTGCCCGTTGTGAGAAATCGCTGGCTGCAAACGTGATTTCATGGTGAAGGGGTTCTACTGTACGCTGCAAAGAAAGCGATTGAAAACACCCAGGACACAAGCCCCCGCGGACCGGGGTTTGGAGCTCGACTTATACGGACGGCACTGCGCCGCCCTTCCTTTGGGCCGTGCGGAGCGAGAGCCTTTCGTTGGGCGACGCCGGCGACTGGCCTCCTCTGTTACCGAATCCCGTCGAATCAGAACTGCTGCGTGGTGACGATGACGGTGCTGGAGGAGGTCTGCAAGCCGCTGTGGTGCGCGAGCGCGCCCGTCCGCGCCCGACCCGGGGAAGGCCGCTCCGACGGCGAGCGGCGTTTCCTGCTGCGGCACCGGGACGCCGGCGGCCTGCTGGAGCTCACCCTGGCGTGCCACAAGGAGCAGCGGCAGCTCTTCGCTTTCGACCTGCAGGTGGTCGTCTTCGCCGCCCGCGACTGACTAAGGTCTCTTCTTTCGCCATTGTCGTTCTTCTTTTCGCGATCCTTTTTTGCTTCGCTGCCTTGCTCTCGGCCCGAATAAACGTCCGGTCCGCCGCTCGGGCTCGCGTTGGTGTCAACTCGGCCAGGGCCGGGCCGAACGGCTCCCGGAGCGGCGAGGGGCCGCCCGCTGGCGTTCGGACCAGTGAGGAGCGCCGCGCGGAGGCGATCGCATGAAACGCTTTTTATTTTGCGGGCGCTTTTGAACGCCCCTAGAAAGTGACACAAAGACGAGAATGGCGCCGGAGACATCGCGAGCGGACTCGACGGCGGGGTGGGCAAAAGCGACGGCCGGCTCGGTTGCATTTCGCGAGATAGAACAAATAAGACGTCCACGTGAACGCTGGAAAAATGGGCCGAGTTGAAGAAGCCGCGCCCTATGCGGCTGTCACTTTGCCCACCCCGTTTCACAATTAGCACGTTTAAAAAAAAAAAAAGTCAAGTTAAAAGAGCAGTTAGACGATATTTACAGCAGCCGCGGCGATGCGCCATCACGTCAAAAGTTCTCTCAAAGGATCCCGTACGTCTTTACACGTTCAAAGTTGTGCAAAGGGGATGGCAGTGATGCACCTTGACCAATGTTTGTTGGCGTTTTTTTTCTACTCTAATGTGCTTGTGAATGCTGAATTGTGAGGCCATTGTCTCCAAAACAAAGAAAAGGTCGTTTTCTGCGAGTAAACTGCAGAATAACATGGAAAATCTCCACCTCCAAAAAAGAAAACAAATCGGATGTCAAACATGCCGGTGTTTTGGGGGAGTGGAAAAAGAGCTGAAAATTGCAGTTAAAGTGAAGGGGAAACCTGGCAATGGCTACGTTGACTTCCCTTTGACTGTGGAGCAGCTTGTTCGTTTGGCTTGCTACTCCGAATGGGCTTCGCCTTTTTCCTGGCGAACTTCTCCCGAGTGCAACAAAAATCGCCGAAAACAGCCGGCGCGATTCTTCCATGGGCTCGCGTGTGACGGCTCCTCCTTGCGAGAAGATGACGACCAAGCGCGGGAGGCACCTTCACGGTCTGCGAGACCAGCTTGCGGGGCTCCTGTCACTTCTTCTCCGGAAGTCTTTGACCGCCAGCCTCTCGTTTTGCCGCTAACCCCTCTTCGATTGGTTTAGGGCCAGGAGGGGCTATGTGGTAGAAGGAACTAAGGTGAACCCGCACCGGGGAGTTGGGGCGACTTGGCCCTGTCGCGCAAGAGCGCCAAGGAGCGGCTCCCGAGAGGGGCCGCCTCAAACTGTCAGCGCGGACCCCGTCGAGCCGTCTGCTCGCCGTCTCGCGCCGGACCGGGGGTCTCCAAGCCAGCCGCGAGGGCCGCCGTCCTGCATGTTTCCGATGCGTCCCTTCTCCCCACACGAGTGATTCCAACAATCAGCTCAGCAGCAAACTCGGAAGCCCCATAACGATCATTTGAATCAGGCGCGAGGGACAAAAAGATGAAAAAGATGCAGGGTGGCAGCTCTGCGGGATGCCATCGGGAGACGTCTCTCCAATTTAGCGCAACTACCTGACAACGAGCTGGTCCAGTTGCTCCTTTTGTCCATTTACGCCGCCGCGAACGAAGGATGAAATTTGAAAAGGTGTACGCTAAACTACGATCGGAGATGAGCGAGGCGACGTGAAAGGTAACGAGGGGGAAACGGTCGGGAGAAGGTCCGGCTGGATGTCATCCTTGCGGCAGTCAACATCATGGGTGGAAGTGCGAAGAATGGAGACGAAGAAGGGGGATGGCGGGGCGGGATTCTCAAAGCGCGGCGGGCGGGGCCGGGCCGTTATGTCTTGCCGGCGTTCTCGAAGATGACGTCAGAGGCCAGCGACTGCTGCTGCTTCTTTTTCTGCCACATAAGCAGGACGCATTGGTGGATGAAGACGTACTGCTCCTCCGTCTGGACCATGGACAGGCGGTGGGAGCGCATCTCCGACACCGTGGCCAGGATGTCGACGAACTCGTGCTCCCGGATGTGCTGCATCAGGCGGTCCAGGGCTATGAAGGTCCCCGTTCTGCCCACGCCGGCACTGCGTGCGCAAATGGGCGCCGTCACCGCGCCGACGCGGAGGCGTTTTGCGCCGGGCGCCGTACCTGCAGTGGACCACCACGGGGTCCTTGGTCCTGCTGGCCTGCTGCCGCACGATGCGAACGAACTGCAGGATGCTCTCCATGGCGTTGACCGTGGGAACGCCGTGGTCCGGCCACGAGGTGTAGTTGAGGTGCAGGACGTCTCGGCTCTCGTCCGCCTGCGCCGGTCCGGAAAAGCCGGAACCCCGCCTTGACGGCGTGCGCTCGCAATGCCCGAATCGCGTCGCGACGGAACGGGAAAGCGAGGCCGAAAACTCACGTATCCGAGCCTGAACTTTCTGACGGTCCACTCGGGAGACTCGTTTTCCGAGAGCATTTCCACGCTGATCTCGCCGTACGTGACGGGCTCGTCGCCGAACGGCCAGTAGTGATCGCACTTGACCTGAAGCGCCGGCGGCAAACGTCCGTAGGGTTCAGAGGGTGGCGCGAGCGGCCGCTCGGCGAGAAAAGGCCACTCACCCGTCGCCGCTCGTTGCATTGCGTCAGCATGACCACTATGGGCGACTTCTGCTGGAGGACCATCTTCCAAAAGTCGTCGCGTGTCTCCGGCAGCGGACCCTGCGTGGCGATGTACTCTTTGCCGTGTTTGTAGCCCTGCGCAAAGACGGCGACGCGCGTAAGTGCATCTTTTAATTGATCTTCCGCACAGATCCGTATTCCGAGTCAAATGTGCCCCCTGGGCAAAACCGTTTTTGTGCTTCCTCACAGGAATGTAGTTGGCGTTGATGTAGTCGGCGCCTTCGTCGTCATGCAGGCAGATCAGCCGGACGCGACTGAAGTCATCTGCCGAGGAGCAAACATGGTAATTGCGACTCTTTGACATGTTCATTTTTGAGGCGCTCATTTGCCTTGAAACCTTTCAGCTACCCGATGACGGGTGTATTTGCGGAGTGCCACAAGGATCCACTTTAAAACCCCTGCCCATCACAAAGCTACTTACTTGGTAAGTTTCTTTTCTTGTCGTAAAAGAGTGAGTTAAATGTCACGTTGAGTAGGCGATCGAGTAATCAATCCCTATATGTAATTAAATGGCAAAGTAATCGAGTACTCTAGTAGCTAAAGTAGCCGAAGACAGACGGATGACTTTTTTGTGTCGACTGAAATAGTCTAAGGGATGTAAATGCCGATTTTGGAACGGGATTCCTGGATGAATTGAAACTGCGGGCCTACTGACAGGGCAGGATGTTGGTGTATCGATTCTTGGGCCGGTTGACGGGCAGGTCGGCGGCGTCGTGCGAAAGGTCCAGGCCCACGCTCTTGAGCTCCTGCAAGCGCGCGACGCGCACGCGAAGGCGTGGGTGGAGCGTTTGACGAGGAAACGGGCGGCGCGCGGCCGGCGGACGCCGTTAGCCGGCCCACCTCAAACTGCAGGGAGAACTTGTAGGCCGAGTCTTTGCTCATCTCCTTGAAGTAGGCGTCAAAGTCGTCCAGCTGCACGGGACTTGAGAAGGCAGAGCGGGGGAGCCGTTAGCGAGTGGCTCCGACGCCCGCTGCGCGCGGGTCCGCTTTACCTCGTTAGCTTGCGTTTCTTTAAGGCCGTCTTGCCCCTAGCGTACAAACACAACCGAGTCAACCGAGCTCCGCCTCTCGTGCAAATCCAGCAAACTAACGGCCAGCCGCGTTTTTTTGGGGGGGGCCAATTATGAGACAAATGCCGGACTGTTTGGCAGCCAACATAGGGACGTGATGGACCGGTCACCATTAAAAGTCAAAATGGACGCGGGACTGGCCACTAGCCTATTTTAGGACACACATTTAGGACACAAGGGGGCGGTCGCCATGGATTATCATGCCGCAATATAGACGAACAATCGACCGAACGGCGCCAAGGCAGAAAGAGATGGACGGCATGCAAGCGCCCTTTTCCCCCATTTCCCGGGTTGCGTGTGCTTGACGCGTCGCCATGCAAACGTCTCGCAAAAAATTGCGCTCGCCGAGCAGCATGCCACATGCACGGCTCACTAAAGGTTTCGGGAAAAGTCTGCTGATGCGCCTCGGGTGCTCTCCTTGACTAAAGGCTCTTCAAACGTCAGCCTTCGTCCGACATTGCCTGCCAGAAGTTAACACAATTGCTTTCATTATGACCCGTCTCTCTTTGTTCATTCAGTGCTACGGTGGGAAAAACATCACTTCTAACATAAGTTATCGCTTTGACAGCTTACAATTTGACAAAACCGTCAAAACTTTTTTAGGGGGCAAAATATGCAAGTTTTGCCGCACTTCCGAAACTTAATTTATGAATTATAGTGCGATCAACCACAGAATATTCAATCATCCGTAAAGAATATTCAAAAGCTTTTGTTGAATGTTATACAATGTACATTTGATCGGGAAACTACTTGAAGAAGTCATTGGCTAAACTAAAAGCGTAATACAGTAAAGGGGTTCATTGTCATGAAATGGATCGCGGGAAACAAAAGAAAAATGAGCTGCCTGGCCGCTCACCAGACTTTTCCAGCTGGACTCGCTCGCTTACTTAGGTACTTACCATGGATTAATATAAAAAGCCAAAAGATAGTCAGTCCAAAGGCAGGACGGCAGAAGGGTAAGGAAGGCAAAGAGGCTTCTTCGCCTGGGGAGGTTCAAATAGAACACAAAAAGAATAAAAACACCGGCAGAGAGACACCAACACGCCGCTGCATTAGTACCCGTCCCGGAGGAACATTTAGTCCGCTTAATGACTGGTGCGCGACGGACGGCACGAGTCCGTTTGGTCTCCGACATGGGCGGCCGAGCGGCGGCCCGCGCCCTCTGCTTTGAGGGCTCGTCCATCCGCGAGCACAAAAAGCCACCGACAAACAAGCGTGACAGGCTGGAAGCGTTTCTTGACTGACTGACTGACCGTCTTTCAGCTCTTATATTAATCGCAAAGTACGCTTACTCTTTGCTTTTTGGGGGGGTTGTTTTTTTTTTTTTACTAACTTTACCTTTAGGGAGACCCGAGCATGTGACATGAATCGGGCCTACAAACAACAAAAAAATGCTCTTTTGTGGGCAAAAATATGAACTTGGAGCCATAACATTAGCGCAAAAAGCTGGTTTGCGGCTACGTATATACGCTCAAAGAAAAATTCCGGAGCGTCTGGTGTTCTTCCATTTCGTGTCCGAAGAACACGAAAAGAAAAGAAAAAGGTGGAACGCCTGAAGGCAATCTTTTCCTCGGAATTCATCAAACAAGAAGAAGAGGAGCGCGGCGGTACCAGTTGTAAGGCAGCTTCCCGTCTCTTTCGAAGGAAGCAAAGTTGACAAACGTCTCAGCGCCGCACTCCCTGGAAGGCAAGACGCGACGTCACGTCCGTTGCAAGCGCAGGCCGCCAGACGGCGGTTTTGCAGGTACCTGCTCATCTGCTGCTGCTTCTTGCGAAGTAGCAGCAAGAAGAGAACCAGCAGGCTAAGCAGCAGCACGCTCAGGACCGCCAAGGCTGAGATGGCCGCTACGCTGGGGTTCATCTCTTTGGCTGTGCGTGTACACACACACACACGCGCGCGCGCTAGTGCAAAGCCCTCGCAAGAGTCCCGTCCTAGCTGTCGGGCTCAACGGCGCCACCTACCGGCGGTGGTGACGGTGATGTGGGCGGGCTTGCTGGGCGTGCTGTAGCTGACGCTGACCACGCTGCAGTTGTAGCTGGACGACGGCATCAGGCCGGAAACGGTCAGCGCGTGCGAGCCCGACACCTGAGGCTCGGCGGCCTGGTCCACCGGGCAGAAGCTGAGGAAAAAGACCCGGCGGACGGAGGCGTCTCCCGAGGGCTCACCTTCGCCCCTCTGCCGTCCGGGTTGGGTTTGCAGAGCACCAGGAAGTGGTCCGCCACGCCGTCCTCGCTCCACAGCAGGGTCACGGACGAGTGCGTGGCGTTGACGGCGTACAGGGACCTGGGAGGGGCCGGTTCTGAGGCGAAAACCCGCCGGACGCGGCTCGTCAGGATGCGGCGGGCGGCGGCGCGCGCCGACGCACGGACCGAGTTTGACGATGCTGGGAACGGACGCGTTGCGGCTGCGCTCCGTGCAGGCCGTCACCGTCAGGTTGTAGATGTCGCCGGGCGGCAGAGGCAGGCCGGCCCGCATCACGCTTCGGGTCACCTGCTGGACAGGCGTCCCGTCGTTTGCAGGGGACGCTCGCACCGACTCGACGACGCGAGCCGAGACTCACGTCCACCGAGTAGCTCCTCTCGGAACCTTTCTTGCCGACCGCCGTCACTTGCCAGTGCGTGATCCCGGAGTGCGAGAGATCCACGAAGACTTCGCCGTACGTCCAGCGAACGTACAGGATCCCGTGGGAGTAATCCACCGAGGAGATGTGAGGTGCCTCCGGAGCTGCGCCGCAAAAGCCGCCGCCCGTGAGGACACGGATCGGCGCGCGCGCGCGCGCGCCCAGATGGCGCCTGGCGTCAACGTTCTTTGGCTTTGCCTACCTGTGACGAAGCCGATGGTGGAGCCGTCGCAGCAACTGAGCGGCGGCTCGCCCCACGTCACCATGGTAACGCGGAAGTTGTAGTACCAAGCCGGCAGCAGATCGGTCACCCTCTGCGAAGGAAGCGGAAAAGCTCACGTCCGCTTCGTTTTCAGCCCACGTACGGATTTCCTTTACCACCGAGGCGACGACCGAGGCGGTGGCGGCGATCTCGTAGTAGGTGGTCCATTCGGAGCTCAGGGTGACGGGGTTGAAGAAGAAGGTCTGGAGGACATACTTGCGGAAGGCCACGTGAGACGGACGCTGCCAGCTCAGGATGACCGCCGTGGGGCCCAGCGGGTACACGGCCAGCTCTTGAACGCCCGTGGGCTCTGGCGCGGTCACGCCCGTGGGTTAGAATTAGATTCCCTTCCAATAGTCACGCTGCCGTTGTTGAAGCAATTTCATTTTTCATCCCAAGGGCTTCTCCAGTTTCCGTGTGGCGTCCGTCCCCTTGTACGCGCTGCGCGTCGCTTCTGTGGTTAAGTGTCTCGCTTGTTTCGGCCGTTTGCGCGCTAGCCGCCGTTGTCTTTTTTTGGCTCGCGCCGGAGTCGGTTTTTATTGCCTACGGCGCCACACGCGACTGGAAAAGCCACCGGACGTAAATGAGGAAGCCTGACAGTAAAGATTGTCTTCAACAACCAAGAAATGTCGGTCCGATGGCCCGCGTTCACCGCTTCCCGATTGCTAATTGACTGCTTAATTGATGTTAATGTGAGAGCTAATCACCGATATCCATGATGACGGGTTCCGAGGGAGGACTGATCAGGGGTCCGTTGGTGTGGTAGACCATCACCCGGTACTGAGCCCCCGGCGTCAGGTTGCCGATGATGTCCCCGGTTGAGTTTTCCTATTCCAAATTGCGATGAAACGAATCTTGAGCTTTCTAACAGGAAGCGTGTGTGTTTCGGGGGTCTCACCTCGCCGCAGTAGCTGCTCTCCATCCTTTGGTTGGGACTGGGCTTCAGGCAGGTGGTGGACACCACCGACACCAGGCTGCCGCTGTGGGCCTCGGAGGATTGCGCCCAGGACACGGCCGCCGTGCTGGAGTCCAGCAGGCGCACGCTGACCGCCCGCGGACGCTGCCGCAGCTCCTGCAGAAGCTCGCCGTCGGGACCTGGGGGACAAAACCAAGGCGGGCTAAGCTGGCGGCGGGCGTGTCTGGTCTCGAGATGAACAAATATTTCGAATGAGACCGTTTACGGTTCAAATCGATTCTTTTTCATCAAGAGGGAAAGTGTTCTTTGCTTACGGTGCTGTACGTTGTGCTTCACTTTTCCCGGTCATCGTTTTCCCGTTTATTGCGGTTTATTGCGCTTTTTGTGCCGATTTTACTTTAGTGTACTTAATTATAAGGTGACGCAAAGCCGCATGGCGGGCGTTGCCCGCGGCTGGAACTCGGAACGAAACGTGCACGGTGACGCACCGAGGTAGAACGTGAAGCCGGCGTCCGCGGCGCTCTCTCTGGCCTGGCAGCCTCCCGTCGCGCTGAGCGTGGCGACTCTTAGGCTGTACGTTCCCGCTTCGGTCAGCTCGGTGAAGAACTCGTGAGTGCTTTGGTCCACCCTGGCCGTTCGCGTGGCGTTTCCTGGACAGGAGTCGCAGGAAGTCACATTCATGCAGTCCTGGAGTCGTTGACCCGAGTCCGATGCCAAGATCGGGGTCGCGTGCGCTTTTCGAGGAATTTTGCCGTCCCGCTACCGTCTCTGCAAATGTAGACATTGAAGCCGTCGTAGCTGGTGGGCGCCCTGGGGGGTGACCAACGCACTTCCAGCAGGACGCGGGGCGTCTTGGTGCGCAGGACAAAAGGCTCTGCGGGGAGAGCCATCGCCGACCCCGCGTCGCCGGAATCCTCGTACTCGCGCGCCTCGCCGTTAACGAAGTCGTCCTCCCTGTCGGCGGGGGGCTCCGCGGCCGGGTCCGACCAACCGTCCCGGGTGTCCGTCTGCTCCATCGAGCTCACGTTGTGCCCCATCGACGGCCGCTCGGAGGACTTCAACTCTGCCTCTTCCGGCGGGACGTCAGGAGATTGCCGGCGGGCCCGCCGGCTTTCCCGCGTCGGGCTTTGGCTCAGGTCCACGATCTTCCACAAGATGTCGAGGGGCGGGTACGGCACTGCGCGGGAGGGGGAACGGCTCCGAGGCCTCAGCGCCGCGGCAACAGCTGGATACGGCTGCGGTCGGTCGTACCTGTCCTGTGTTGCGCGGGCGTGTGGGTGACGTCACTCCGCGACCTCATAGCCGTCGGGTAGACGCTGGCCTCCGAGATGAGCTGGAAGGTGATGTTGCGGTAGCACACCCCCGGTAGCCAGTGCTTGAAGACCGTCCTTCCCTTGTAAAAGTCTGCAATGCGACACGTCCGCGGCTGAACACGGGCGGCTAGCTTTCATCGGTCGCTCCCTCCCCGAGACTAGTTTTTGTTCATATGCATCGTCCCCAGGGGGAAATTTGCCATACAAGTGCCATTTTACCTCCGCCTCACCCCCCTCCCGCGGAAAAAAACCCCACCCGGACCACAGTAATGAAATCAATGAATCTTAATCCCGTAGATTGGCTTCGCTCCCATGGCGATCACCTTTGTAGAGCATGGAGTGCCGCTCGCTCCCTTCGCTGTAGCTGATGTTGACTCTGCTGAAAACGTTTCCGGCGGGAGTGTCGATGTCAAACACCACGCCCGTCTCCGGAGATTCCTTGTAGTCCGAAATCCGCACGCCGCTCACGGGAAGCGGCCCTGAAGACGACCACGGAAGCGGTTGAGAACCACAGACCGTCGGGGCGCCGGCCCGTCGACGTTTGCGCTCGGCTCACTGGTCAGGAGGGACACGGTCTTGACGGGTCCGGACCACAGCGTTCCCCGTCGCAGCAGCAGTCCCACGCTGTAACGCAGGCCGTGGAAGGACGCGTTGAAGAGCAGAGGCTCGCCCGCGTCTCGGAACGGCAGCACGGCGGGGCGGGGCTCGCCCGAGATCTGAGCCGCGTACGCCGAGACGTTCTCCTGAAGGTCGGAGTTTTCCAGGACGGCCTCGATCTGACCCGAGTCGCTCAGGCTCGCCCGGAAAGCGGGAATCACCTGAGGGGCAACGGACCAAGCGGATGTTAGAGCCCGCCCTCGCGTGGCTCCGCTTATCCCCTTAACCCTTGACGCCCTTTTCGAGTAGCCCGACGAAAAGCGCGTTTTCTGGAAAGCTCTGCACCTTTTGAGGGGCAACGGACCAAGCGGATGTTAGAGCCCGCCCTCGCGTGGCTCCGCTTATCCCCTTAACCCTTGACGCCCTTTTCGAGTAGCCCGACGAAAAGCGCGTTTTCTGGAAAGCTCTGCACCTTTTGAGGGGCAACGGACCAAGCGGATGTTAGAGCCCGCCCTCGCGTGGCTCCGCTTATCCCCTTAACCCTTGACGCCCTTTTCGAGTAGCCCGACGAAAAGCGCGTTTTCTGGAAAGCTCTGCACCTTTTGAGGGGCAACGGACCAAGCGGATGTTAGAGCCCGCCCTCGCGTGGCTCCGCTTATCCCCTTAACCCTTGACGCCCTTTTCGAGTAGCCCGACGAAAAGCGCGTTTTCTGGAAAGCTCTGGACCTTTTGAGGGGCAAGCTGTGCGCAGCAAACTTACGCTTTTGCTTTCTTTCACTCGGGCCTGCCAACATTCCCGGGCGACGTCCGAGCTTTCCGAGAGTCTCGACGATATGCTCTCGCGCGGCCTTTCGCGAAACGCGCAAGAGACGGGAAGCGACGGCTCGGACCGCGAGACGCCGATGGAGCGCGGATGTTGTCAGGAGCGCCACCGACGCATAGGCGTGCTCATTCACGCTCCGGCTGTCAACTTCTTCTTTGTTTTGTGTCTCCGGCTCGGCCGTCGCGGTGCCCCCCGCCCCTTTTTTGTTCAGTTTTCTTTACTGACATGCACCGCTTCTTTTTTTTTTTTTGCACGGGACAGGCGAGAGCAGAATGAGAAAGCGTCTGCCAGCGTTGTGCGGGCGAGGGGGGTGCTCCCCTCTGCTGCGCTGAGCTGTCTCCACGGCAACGGAGATGAAAGGAGATGCTCATTAAGTGTGTCAGATTCCAGCATCGCCATGGACACCGAGGCCGGCCTCCGGGGCGGCCTGAATGCTAATGTCGCTAATGCTAATCTCAGCCCGAGTTAAGCGGGCCCTTATTTTTATTCGTTTGGCTTTTTATTCGGTCGGACCCTCGGCAACTTTGGCTTTGGCCGGCTTGGCGCTTTTGTGTCTCGTCTTTGCAAAAACGCCGTTGCGCGGCTCCCCCAAGAAACGGCCCCCGGCACCCGCGGCGATCTGCGTTTACCCGGCGAGCGACGCAAACCCGAACCCTTAACCCGGTGGCGAAAAGCGACATCCGTCTTTAGGGTTTTTTGCGCGTATCGCCAAACGGGTCGGTCGCCAGGCGAGCTCAGAACTTTGGAAAATAAAGGACCGGTCACCGGCACACGCTTGGCAGCCAATCACAAGGCACCGAGCGGGCGGCCCGTCGATGTCAAGGCGGAAGGTCGGCCTAAGCGGTCGGCAGTCAGTCAGGGCATGTCCAGACAACTCGCTGGCCGTAATGGAAAGCGTGTGAGGGACTCAAAGTGCCAAGTCCCGCTTGGTCGTTGTGGCACGTGACGTCACAATCACTCCCATTGAGTTGGCCCGCTCGAACCAACGAGCGCACACGCATAGCGACTCCATTCAATGTACGACGTGAACGCGCACGGCCCAGCCGCTGATGGTGGCGGCGTCTGCGCGTGCACGCCCGCCAAGCTGCAGCCGACTGACCCACTTCTCTCCCGTGCGCGCGCACACACACAAAGGCGTCTGAGGTTCGAAGCTTGCCTTACCTGGACCGAACCGAGCAGCTGGGCCGCGAGCACGAGCCACGACGCGTGCATGGTCGTGCGTGCGCGCGCGCGCGACGAGACAATAGCTCCTCCGCGCGTGCCCGCCTGCGTGTCTTTGTCTGCCCTTAGTCTTGTCGCTTGCTCGTCGTTTTCTTCATCACCGTCATCGTCACCTTCACTCGCGCGCAGTCGAGACCGAACCGGAAGCGGACCGCCGCTTTGTTTTGTGCTAGAAGCCGAGCCCGAAGCGTGAGAAGATGCTGCGACGGACGAACGCCAAGCCCCGCCCAGGAGCTCCAGCGACGCCTGCCTGCGCCCCCCCCCCCCCCCCCCCCCCAATAGCCAACATCAGCAGCAGTCTCCATCTTCATGATCATGTGAAAGCTGACGCCAAAAAAGTTCATTCGTGGCATTTTTCCCCACCGTCCTTCACTGCCCGATTGAAAAAAAATACATAGAACTTTGTTCAATTGCTCTGCGAATATAAATTGGATTATTTTACTCTGACTCGGGTATTTGAAAAACGTCAACTTAAAATGGTCGAATGCCCATCAATTAGCGTTACAGTTCCCTCATTTTAGCCTCCCGAAATTCAAACGACGTTTTCTTTGTTTATTGACAATGAAAGAATTGTGCGACGAAAGTCGACTGCCTTTGGCGCCCTCTTGTGGACGACGTTTGCTCTCAAGGCGTGAGATGTCGACGCTGTCAATCATGTGACAGCCCCCCCCCCGTCCTTTTTTTTCTTTCTTCGCAGTGACGTGAGAGAGTGGGCGGGGCCTGGGAGAACAGGTAGCGCAGGATGGGCCAAGAAGGCAAAAGGTTGCACCTGGGCGAGCAACGAGGAGCGCGACGCCATGGCGGTCAACAAATGCGTCAAGTATCTCCTCTTCATCTTCAATCTTCTCTTTTGGGTGAGTCCGCTCCACCAAGTGTGGCTTCACCTTTGACTTTACGCCATTTGCAGCTTGTTTTTATAGTTGTTTTTATGCAGCTTGTATATCCTCAAGTATATCTCATTGAGTGCTTGCTTGTTGTCGTTTGACATTGGCGCAATGTGATTGGCTACAGCGGCCTCTAATTTGAAACCATAAAAGGGCGATTTTTTTATTATATCCTGCATTTACTGTTGACATCCTTCCAGTTGTCGACCCATTGCTTTTTTGACTTGACTATAGTTGTAGGTTATGTATTTTTGATACTGTTTAAGCTTCTATATTTATTTTTTCCCTTTTAGTTGTCATGCTTGTTTCAACAAGACCGTTTACCATAAATGAGTTTTGATACTTTTTATTGACACCATTTAGTTTTGTTTTCAGCGTGATGGCGAGGCTTCCATTTTGTTGAAGCGCTTCACTGGTCTCCTTTAGCGCTTTTTGATGCTTTTGTAGCGCCCCGTCGATTTCAAAGCGCGAGGCTTTTGTCTTCAAAACGGGTTTGACTGCCTCTCCCTCTCCCTCTCTCCCACGCTTCCGCACCTGGTTTCAGGGCGTGGGTCTACTATGCGCCACCGGTCCCGTTCCGGTGGTCCGCGCGCCTCTTCTCGTATTTGGATACGTTACGCAAATGCGTCAACGTAAATGGGACGTGTTGAGGAACGAAGGAGAAGGCGCACGCTTTCCCTTGAGCGTTTAGATTTCCGCCAGCAGGTCAGCGGATGGAATGTTTGGAATCATTTTGGTGCGCGGTGGCGCCGCCAACAGAATATGAACTGTTTTAATGTTGTCATTTGAAGCATGAAATCCTACAAAGTGTTGACCTGTCGGCGAGAGTGACCTTCGCTCTTTCAGTGCCGTGGACGAGAATTTTCGTCAAATATTTAGGTTGTGTGCCAGCGACAAGAATTGTGATTTTTTTTTTTCTTTTTCTTTTAAATGAATGGATAGATGACACCGGTGGCCAGCGCTCCCTTTAATATGTCAATCGATCGGGAAGGACTGAGATGGTAAAGGTGCTACTAAAAAATACACGCGTGAGTCTGTTGTGCTGGAAACACATCCTCTCACCAAAAAAAGGTCCCAAATAGCCCGGTGTCACTCAAATGAGCTATTTTCAAGCTGCGATTACCAAAGAATTGCAAAAGATAGGATCTTACTTTCTTTTTCCGGAGAATGCAATCTTTCAATTGGCGCCACAATTGCCTACGCAGTCATCCAAACCAATATTGTGTCTGCCTCGAAAGACGCGTCAAAATGCTGGAAACGGGCTGGAAAGCGCTCGGCACTCAAAAGGTTAAGGGCGGGAAAGCCGGTGCCGTTTTTGCGTTTGTCACGGCTCGCAACGAGCGGTCGGTCTCCGCTGAAATATTGATGCCGGCGAGGGAGCGAGCCGTCAAAGGCCTGGTCACTTTTGTCATTTGAGCGCTTCGGTTTTGTGCGCGCAGCTGAGCGGCTGCATCATCCTGGGCGTGTCCATCTACCTGAAAGTCAGCAAGGACGGCAACAGCGTAAGCCGCCGCCGCCGCCGCCGCCGCCTTCCCCCTTCCCGGGCCCGGCCCGCCCGCTGAGCGTCCGTTCGGCCTTGCCATCAGATCACCAACGAGTCCCTGCCGGGCATCGACCTCCTCATCGCCGTGGGCGTGATCATCATGCTCATCGGATTCCTGGGATGCTGCGGCGCCATCAAGGAGAATAAATGCTTGCTCTTGCTGGTGACTGCGCGCACGCACGCACGCACGCACCCACTCACACGCGCACACTCAAAAAGTAGAAAATGCCATTTTTCTTGGCGCAGTTCTTCGCCAGCCTCCTGCTCATCTTCGTCCTCCTGCTGGCGGCGGGGATCCTGGGCGCCGTGGACGAGAATAAGGTACGGCGCCGGCCCGGCCGCAAAAGACGAGGCGCGTGTGACGGGCGCCGCGTGCGGGGCAGGTGAAAGAGTGGGTGAAGGAGCGGCTGCAGAAGTTCTTGCCGCTGTCGACTCAGCCGGACCACGTCCAGCGGGACCTGGAGAAGCTGCAGAAAGAGGTGAGGCGCGCCGGCGCGGCGCCGCACGCCCGTTAACGGCTCCCTCCGCAGCTCAAGTGCTGCGGCCTGGTGAACGGGGCGTCCGACTGGAACGCCCCGCCCGACTCGTGCCGATGCCGGGCCTCCGAGCCGGACTGCGGTACCGACGGCATCTACAGCACGGTGGGGTACCCGCCGCGGGTGAGCGCGCGCGCGCGCGCGCGGCCGAGGCGCGCCGCGTGACGGCGCTCTGTGGCTCCGCAGTCGTGCTCCTCTCGGATCGTCCGCCTGATGGAGAAAAACATGGAAGTGGTCATCGGCATCGCCTTCGCCATCGCCGTTCTGCTGGTCAGACCTCACGCGCGCGAATGCCAGACGCCGGCTCGCGCGTGTGACGACGTGCGTTTGTGTGCCCCGCAGATCGCCGGCATGGCTCTGTCCATGATCCTCTACTGTCAGATCCGAAAAGGAGACAGCGCCGTCAGCGCTTAAGCCGCATCGACACCCGCGACCAAGCGCACTTTTTATACAGAAGGAACTTTTTTTTTTTTTTTTTTTTTAAGGAAGGACACGCGACTTCCGAGAGAAGTCCAAAGCACTTTAGATCATGCTTTAAGGCCTTGATCTTCAGTCCAGAAGAGCGTGCGCATCCAAACGTGTCCTGATGTGATCGCCGCTTTGCTGTAACCACCTTTTGATTCCTTTTATTTAAAGTTCGATTTGAGTGATTTTGTGGCACGCGTCGTCTATTCCGGCTCGCCGCCAACGCCTCCATTCCACAAAATGTCATCTCAACAACATCTGTCGCTTACTTCTTCTTCAAAGTCGGGATGGGCGCGGTTTCCGCCTCGGCCACCTCAGCCGTAGAGCCCGTCTTTCGGCTCTCATCCACAGGGGGGAGACTGTGAGGCGCAATCAGCTTTGTGCCGGCATCCTCCTCTTTTTCAATCGCACCCTATCTTAGTTTTAAATGTGCGGCCGCGCCTTTGACACCCCGGTGTAGAGTCTGTATCGCGGTGCACCCCCCCAGAGAGGAGGGCGCTTTCCGCTTTAGCTTCTTATCACAATGCTTTGTTTCTGTCTTCGTCCAACAAAAAGCCGTCATTGACATGTGTCAGTCAGCTCAGCCAGGCGCATCCTGCTCTGCTTTTGACGGACACAGGAAATCCCCAAGTTGTCATGGTAACACAAGCGCCGTCGGAGAAGAAGTAGAACCGACACCGAACGCGCACTTTTGCTCGGAGAACAACTTTCCCTCGTGTTCGCCCCGATAAAAATGACGTCATGGCAAACGGCATGGGTGTGCGCGCGAGGGGGGCGGGCTCCGGACGCCGCAGCTTTTCAGCGTCCTGACAAAGTGCGGCTCGTCAAAGCAACCCCGCACACGCGCGAGCCGCCGCCGCAGCAGCGTCAAGATGGGAAAAATCAACGGCTGCCTCAAATGCCTTTTCGTCTTCTTTAACGTGCTCTTTGCCGTGAGTGCCGTTCCTTATATATACTTCATGCATTTAGGTGCAGCGTGGCAAAAATACTAACTGCTTTCTGGAGATGGGATTTTCCATCAACTACAATTCAATAATGCGCTAAAATGACATTTGCTTGCTCACTAGTGAGTGCACGTTCATCATTTAACACAGTTTGTTTAACCGTTGTTTCATTTTTATTTGTTTTTAAGCAAATAAACAAAAATAAGGAACTGAGCTCAAGCAATGTTAATTGGATTTTTAAAGTTGAGAAGCAAAAAAAAAAAAATGCAAGGGAGGTCTCAGGGTAACTCAAAAACATGTCGTGACATAACACTGTAAATGGAGTGTGGAGGGGGGGGGTTTGTTTTATGGAGAACCCAGGAGAACGCGTTGGAGGGAATCAAGATGACTGAAGAATGTCAGTGATTGTGTAACAAATCCGGGCGTCCAAATTGAGTAAATTTCCACTTGGAGGGGGGGGGGCTGAGCTCATGTTATGTTTCAAGTTCCCCCAAGGGTTAAAGTCGAAAGCCTGACGCCGCCCAGCCCTGCTTCAAACCCATCCTCCTTTTTGAGGGTTTTTTTTTTTTTTTATTGGGGGGGGGGGGGGGGGGGGGGGATACACATTGACATTCTCCATTTCCAGCTGCAACACGCCTGCTATTATTTCCTCTTTACTATCTTTTGGGGGGTAAGGGGGGTGTTATACATGGATCCTATTTAACATGAACAAAAGAAAAACGTAATCAACTTTTAACAACATTTTTTACAGCGTTTATAGGGCCTACAGCTTAGGCTGAAACTGAAAAAAAAAACAAAAACAAGTGCATCAAAGTGCCCAAAACATAAAAAAAAATCCAATCTGGCCACCCCACTATTGGAGAAGCACTGTCTTAGGTTATGATGTCACATGTTACCACATATTAGCGTCAAATCTTCTGGATGTTCCACCCCACCACATCAAGTCAACACTCAGCTTGTGCGCGCGTCTTTTCTTTAGATCATCGGCTGCCTGCTCATCTTCGGGGCGGTCAAGGCCAGCGTCTACAGTGCGCAGGTAAGCCACAACTTGATTTTTATTTATACATATATATATATATATATATATATATATATATAATGTATATGTATGTACGTAAAAGGGTGTCAACTTTGGAGGGAAGCAAAAAAATTGTCGAAATGACGGAAAAAGCTGTAAGCACAAGAATGTCCAAAGCTGTTTTGCATTAGCTGGAGGAAAGCGCGAGCATTGTTGTCCCGGGGATTTTACGAGGCACGCTCGCCAGCCGGAGCCAGGACGGCCGCGGGAAGGTGTCCGATTTCCTGGAATGCCGGCGAAGGCCGTGTCGGGAAACGGCCTAATTGGGAAAGGGGGAGGAAAAAAGAATTCCGTTCCTGTGCCAGCGTTGAACGATTCCCCCCACAGCGCCACAGCGTATTCTTTGCCAAACGGATCAAAGTCAGATGGCGGCAAATTCAACAAGTCGCATTCGGAGGAAAACGCGGACGAGCGTGGCCGGGAGGCGGCGACCTCCCTGTTTCTTTGTGTTGTTTTTGCAATCGAGAAAAACGACATCCTCTCTTAGTCCCGGAACCAACCGCGACAGCCATTGTTTCGACAGAATGAGGGGCCGCAACACCGTGGGGTGACAGTGCCCGCGCTTAACCCCACCCACAGACTTCAGTATTACGTTGCCGAGACAGCTCCTACAGGCCGGGCCGAGTGTCATGGCGGCTTTCGCAGCGACAGCGCCTCAAACGCGCGCTCAAGCCGATCGCGCGTCTTGTGGGCGCGCCCGAGAGACGCGCTCAGTAGTGACGTAAAATGATAGCGAAGCCTGTGCGGAATATGGCGAAAATGGCCAAATATGGCATTTCAGATGTCAGCGGTGGGCGCGCCGGGCCTGGGCTGGGCCTGGGTCTTTGCCGTCGGCGTGCTGGCCATTTCCTGTTTGGGAATCTTCGCGGGAATCACCGAGAAGGAGCTGGCCCTCAAGATCGTGGGTGGCCCCGTGCGCGGCGGGGGGGGTACGCGCGCGTCGCGCTAACCTCTCGCCCTTGCGGGCAGTTCGCCGGCTTCATGGCGGCGGGGATGATCATCATGCTGATCTTCGGCATCGTGGTGGTGGTCACGAGGAACAAGGTGGGTCCCCCGCCCCCCTCGACCGGAAATGGCGCAAAACGCAAACGTTGCGCCCGGTGGACCGTCAAGGTGCGCGAGAGATTCCGCGGGACCTCCGCCGAGGCGGCCCAGCCCTACATGGCGCTGGAAGAGTTTCGCGCCATGCTCAAGCAGCTGCAGGAGCAAGTGAGCCGGCGCCGAGCGCGTGACGCCGAAGTCGGCGACGGGAACAGACGGTGAGTTTGCGCCGCTCGTCGCAGGGCCGCTGCTGCGGCCTGGTGAGCGCCGCCGACTGGGGCCGGGACATTCCCGCCTCCTGCGAGTGCCGGCCCGGACTGGACGGCTTCGGGGGCTACGGGCTCTTCGGCCATTCCGGATGCAAAGCCAGACCTCAGGTGGGCGCGCGGCCCTTTTTAGCGCCGGGTCGGCGAGCTCGCGCCTCGCTGACGGACGCCGTCTTGCGCGCAGGAAACCAGCGGCCCCGATCACATCTACCAGCAAGTAAGCGGCAAAGTGGCCCAGCGCCTCTAGCTTAGCTACAAGCGCCCAAAAAAAGTCCCCGAGAGCCATGGGTGGAGGTCAGGCGTTTTGCGCCACCGCAACCGACCCAAACGGCCCGCCGTCTTCTTCCTGTGCAGCCCTGCGGCGAGGTGCTCGTCATCTACGCCGACTTTTTCTTCAACATCGCCATCGGCATCCTTTTCGGCTTTGCCGTCACGGCGGTGAGTCCCGTCGCGGCCCCGGGCCCCGGGGCCTTCCTCTAACCCCTTTGTCACCGTTCAGTTGCTGGGACTGCTGGTGGCCCTGCTGATGATCCACCAGGTCAGGCGGCACGAGCGGGCCGCCGCCTCGTCCGTGGCCATGAAGGCTTACTGACCCGACGCTCTTCCTCCGCTGCATGCTTTCATATATTTTCTATAGATACAATACAAGTATGATTTTTTTATGAAATACAACTGTTATCCCGTGCACTGCTGTCCGATAAACAACATTAAAGTGTGTCATATTTACAAAATTAATAGTGCAATGTCTTTTTGCTGCATTCATTTCAACGGGGAATGAGATTCGGAGGAACTCGGGCCCTCGCATCGCAGTTTGAGTCGAAGGCCAGCAGGGGCGGCACAGCGCAAGCGCTCGCGATTTCCCAGACAGTGCCGCCATACCAAACGATTGGCGATCGACGCAGAGCCGCTTTCGCCTTTTTTTGAGTTGTGTCTGTTTGCAAAATGTGCGTGATGGAATAATTGTATATATGTATATATGTTATCATATAAAAACACATTGCTTGCACACCTCTTAACCCACTCACTCACACACGCACGAACACACAAATATACCTATACACACACACTCACACTACAGGCATAAACAATTCCTTATATGGTATCATTTTGAAACTTGTAACCGCCTTCTTTGGAATAAAACGAGGAGGAGAGCCCCAGAACACCGGAAGACCCTGGTGCTCTCTCCCTTTTTGCAAAAGATTATGTTTCGGCTCAGAGTTTTGGCTTTTCTCATTATTGATAACTCCGACAGTGTGAGTGTGTGTGGCGGGAGGGGGGTCCTTTATCTTGTACTTTTGGCTGTCGTTCGCGAATTGATTATTTTACAGACTCGCAAATATATTGCATATGTGTTCATGTTGTATGTGTCACAATTTACCAAATAAAATAAATGTTAACGTTCGAGTAATCGAGTGTGGGGCCGCGCGCTGAATTCATTTTTGAGAGAAAACGTTCTTCCTCTGTCCGCCAGATGACAGTGTTCCCCTCGTTAACCATGAACGGGTCTTGACGAACCAATTTATCATTTGTATGAATGATTTTCAAACAACATATGGATTTGAAGTCACAGCTTGCAAGCGACGATCATAAGCCTGTCAGTTCAAGCTCATAAAATAACGCATAAGTTGGATCGTTCAATTTGCAAGCTATCGGCTGTTGATGATGCTAAACCTGAGGGGTGATCCAAAGTTGTTACAAAAGGTCGTAACATCCTAGGATCATTGTATAGCTTGTTAGTTAATCTTTATTTCTTAATAGGATGACGTTCGATGTGGGGAGCATCACTGCCACCTGGCGGACGGAGAAGGAACTGGTCTTGAACACACGTTGACGACCTCTGTGTGCGTGAGCACGCACGCACGCACGCACGCACGCACTCACCCACGCACGCACGCACACACACACACAAAAACTAAACGCTCCACTTCCGCGCGTAATGACGTTCCCGTCCAAAGACGAAGAAAACCATTAGGGGGTGCAAAAATGATCAAGGCGGAGTCGTGCGCGTTTAATGGGGCCTGACTTCGTTTGATAAGCGCAGGACACAAGGCACAAGAAGAGGCCCAGCTTGTTGTTGTTGTCCATCAAATTGTTTGTTTCGCGACAACGAAACATCTGAAATGAGGCGGCTATCGCTCATGGCTGACCAAACACCGGCGCGCGCCTTTCCCACACACACCAGTTCACTCCATATTCAGAAAGACAACCGTTTGTCAATTGTCATAAGCATACAGATCTGGCTCCACATGTAGACGAAGTTGCTCACGTATTGGGATGCGGCCCAAAGCAGAGCTGCAGGGGCAATTGGCGGCCTCCACCACTTTTTCAAACCGAAAGTGTGCTAAATCCAAATGATCAACTGTTACACCACAAGAAGGCAGTCGTGATACTCGGGTGGGGAGGTCGACATTGTGGAAACATTTGAAGTAAGTCACTTTGGATATTTTACTCATTGTTCGAATGAAGAATAGTCACTTTTGTTAGCAATTTGTTGTTGTTTTCGAAAGGCAAACCGGTGTTTCATTCAAGGAGGGAATAAATGGAGCGAATGAGGAGGAAAATGGGTCAGGTGTGTAAGGGAATCGCTTTTTCGTTTTTTGAGTGCAAAGACAGCGCTATGAACCAGAACGGTGCTCACAAACCAACGGTAGTTTTTTTTAAAGCAAAGACTGATAGGCATTCCCGTCCGGTAGATGGCAGTAATGTACAAATACTCCGGTTAGTAATCGCGTTTCACTCGAAGAGGAAGACTAACGTATCCAGGTGTGCGTGAAGATTTTTCGGTTTCTGAGGATAGCGATTTTTCAGTCATTTTAGGCAGCATAATCAGTTGATCGATTGCAACGTTTTGGTCAGGTGCGCTTCACTCGAACGTCACACGTGGGGCCGGAAGTGGCGCAATGTTGATTCAGAGGCTGCACAGGTGAGATAACCGGCTTTGTTTATTTCTTTATTTTGTGCGCAGCATTAACTTGTTGCAATTCGTGTTAGCGTTTCATATTGCTGTAACATTGACGAAGAACGTTTCAACACACACTTACGTTTCGTGTCAGCGTGTGCAAATGTGACTGTCTAGACAGTTTGTGTTTGTGTATGCATGTGTACGCGCGTGTACTTTTGTGTGAGCGTGAATGCGTTCCCCAAAGTATAGACGCGCGTCCTTCAAGGGATCAAATGTTCCATTCGTGGTGCTTGACAAGTCACGAGAAGGCAACGCGCGCACACACTTCATTGAAAAGCACGAAGAAGCACGTGCACACGCACACAGTGATGTTTAAGAAGGGCCTCAATTGTGTCTCTTCGATGGGGCAGTGCACGCGCTCAGTCAGGAGTGGAGTGTCGGTTTTGTGTCTTTGCGTTAATGCGGCAGACCGGCGACTAATGGCGTCGCGCACGGCAAGCGAAGTAACAACCGCAGCATTCGTTTAGCTCCGGACGCATTAGCATTTGGCTGACTTGGCCAAACGCAGCTGCTGCTCCATCACTACTCGGATTTGCGAGTCCGCTCGAGAAGGCTTCGAGAGGTTGCGGTCGCCATAGTAACGGAAGCGGCCGCTGCACATGCATTGCGGTTAGAGGCCCGCTCACTTGCGGGGCCCCAGCTTGGCCCTTGACCTTTCTCGAGGATGGCGCCTACACACTGCGCCCCTCCCTCCTTTTAGTCTTGAAGGATGCCGACTTTCGAATCGTTGTCCAGGAAGTTTCTGGATGTGGTCAAAATGGACATGAAGGTCGCAGGCGGGGGAGAAGAGGATGCAGGGCTTCCATGGAGGCAATCGGAGGAGGGGAAGATGAAATCACTTGAGTTGTTCCCCTCATCAGTTTACTTTGAAACACTCCTGGCATTCAGTTCCAAGCACATATTTAGTTCTTTCAATGTTTCCCCAGTATCTTTGGCTCAAGGCACTAAACAAAATAAGTACCAAACTCTTCAAGAAGAGTAAATAATAACGTTGAGATTAAGGGCCAAGTAATTGTACACATTCAACCCTTGTGGCGTTATATTCCAAATGACGAAGATTCCCTTGATTTGGATTTTTTCCTTCATGATATAAAAGAATTAATGGGGGAAAAAACACTTAAGGAGCTGAAATTTCCAGCAGATGTTTAAAATGTAAAATTTTAAATTGCAACGATTATGACATTTCTATGCAAACTTTTGATCATTCTGGACTAATGTAACTCTACTATGTATGCTATCGTTTTTTTATGCGTTTTTATCATTTAATATCATCCATGTAAAGGGTTTAGGAGCATTTGGGGGGGCTCGGAACGGATTATGCTATTGACATGTAAAAAGTGGCCTTACTTATGAAAGATTCGCGTTCCCGACCACTGTACTTCATTCCTTTTCTAGACTTTAGTCAAACACTTGAAATTAAGAAAAGAAAAAACATGTATAAAAAAAGTGCCTGGGATTGAATGCCTGCCATCTTGAAAGTAAAAATATGAGCTGGTTGTTTTTGACTTGAGTTAGTTAATTGGGCGACGGTCATGACGTGGCGTTTGATGAACGGCGACACGCCTCCTCCCCTCCCCCCCTGCCTTTCCTCCTCCTCCTCCCTTTCCTCCTCCTCCTCTTCCCCCTCCCATCTTCCTCCTCCCGCATCCTCGCGCGCAGCGGCGGCGCGGCCGGTTGCCAAGCTGATCACAAAAGGCTGTGACGCCACGCGGGATGCTCCTCCGTCGTCGGGCGGCCGCCGGGCGCAAGCTTCTCCTGGCGACGCTCGCCGGCTTCCCGCGCGACGGATTCCTCGGCTCCCCTCTGACTCCAGCGGGTCCGGAACGGAAGGGCGGGAAAGAAATAGTCAAAGGACCGAGAGGCGGCAGCCCGTCAGCCGGGACTCGGCGAACTCGGCCGCTTGAAGCCATCGGCCCGCGGTCAGTCGGCGGAGCGCGAGCGACGGCCGGGCCGGAGCGGACCGGAGCCGTCGCGGGACCTTCCGCGGGACTTTGAATGAAAGCGCTCGTTTGATCGGTGCCGTAATGGGGAGCGCGTGACAAGCGCGCCGCAGACTTTGACCTTTTCGCGCCTCTCGCTCGTCTTTTTCCCGCCGGGGTCCCATCGCGTCACGGGTCGCGGGATGTCCGAGCGCTGGGCGTCGGCCTCGGCCAGCGGGACGGGCCAAGGTCCGGCGGGCGTCCGCAGACGACTTCTGGCCGCCTTGGCGCTGTCCATCCTGACGCTGGTCGCCGTCACCGCCGTGGCCGTGGCGCTCGGCGTCCGCTTCGAGGAGTGCGGGGGAGCCGAGGAAGGGGCGGCGGCGGAGGCGGCGGAGGCGGCGGCGGCGGGGCGGCCGGGCGCCGGCAGGGGGGAGAGGGCGCGCTTGGCGGAGGAGGAGGAGCCGTGGAGGAGGAGCCGGCTCCCGGGCGCCGTCCGCCCGCGCCACTACGACCTGAAGCTGGCCGTCCACATGGAGAACTTCACCTTCTCGGGCCACGTGGGCATCGACGTGGAGTGCCTCAACGCCAGCAGGTTCATCGTGCTGCACGCCGACAGACTGGAGGTAGCCGCTCCGCGCCCCGGTTTCACCTCCACTGTTTTGCCGGGCGCCGTGGCCTCGCGCGTTCCGCGCCATCCATCCAACTCTAATTCCCGCTCGTGTGACGGCGGAGGCCCGTTTGCGCTCATCTTTTGACCCCCCGCCAAACGAACGTATATTTGAGGCCCCGCGCCGGGGGGGAAACGCCGCGTCGATCCTGCTCGATAATATCTCTTTCGGGGCCGAGCGTTATTGGAAAAGGAAAGCTCTCGAGGGCCGGCATATTCCGCATTTTCACTCACCTTTCGAGGCCGGCAGAATATTGCCCGTCTATGTAAATATGGCTGCCGCCGTATGAAAGATAGAAGATGAAGAAGCCACTTTTAATATGCGTCGATGTTTTTCACGCATTAGGTTTCTCTCGTCCGCCAAAGGACGATTTCGCCTTCCGACGCCAAATTCGTTTTCTTCCACCGTGTTGACGATTGTTCCGACTATTTTGCCTAGACGCTGCACGACGCCAACAGGATGGTCCCACTCAGATAGGAAGCCAAACCGGCATGCGTGTGTGTTGTCCTGCTGGTGCTGTTTATTTCGGTCCTTTCCTAATGAGTTGTTAGTTGGGCTTCATTAGCTTGATGTTGAGGGCCCTCTGTGAGGCCGGCGCGCCTGCGGCCAGGCTAACGTGGCGGCGGTTTCCGGTTGTGGCAACGCGCCCCGCGGACACCGAGCTGTCAAGTGTCGCCGGTCCTCAGATCGGACCACGAGATCTCCGCGAGAGGTTCTAGTCTTAAAATGGGAGTTTACTCCCAGTTCCAAGATGAGGTTCGAGTCTTTGGTGAAGGCGCTAGATGATGGCCAGGGAAAAAAAAGCTCTTGCCCGAACGGAAGGTTTTCTCGTCCTCCGGTCCGGTTCCTTTCAAGGCGAAATGAGAGAAGCGGCAAGTCTGAAGCTAAAGATTCAAGGACAAGGGCGGCGTTTTGCACCGAGAGCTTTCGGGCCCACCGATAGGTCGCGGCCGGTCCCGTTTCCGAACAGAGTGACTATAGCGGAGTGTCTTCGGCGCCGGCTTTCGTAGGTGTCGGCCGTGTCCGTGACGGCCACCAGGCCGGGGGGCGGAGCCGTCCGCGTCCACCGCCACTTCCTCTTCCCGGCCCATCAGATGCTGGTGGTGGCGCTGCACCGAGAACTCAAAGCTTCCAGGACGTACCGCCTGGACGTCACCTTCGACGCCGCCATCGAGGACGAGCTGCTGGGCTTCTTCAGGAGCTCCTACACCTTGGACGGGGACAGGCGGTGAGCGGGCGCTCTCTTGGTTTCGCCGCTCCGGCCTCGGCCTGGGAATTTTCCCGAAGCGGGCTCCTTCCTTGCGCCTTACCTCCTTCCGTCCATTCCGTCGTGATTTCCCTCCTTCCTTGATTCCTTTCCCGTCCTTTCCTTTTTCCTTCCGAGCTTGCGTCCTTCCGTCCGTTCCGTCGTGATTTCCCTCCTTCCTTGATTCCCTTCCCGTCCTTTCCTTTTTCCTTCCGCGCTTGCGTCCTTCCCCTCTTCCGAGCTTCTTACCTTTCTGCCTCAGCGTGTGTTTTTAGCCGCATCCTGCTAATCCTTCGAATTAGCACGCGCGGGACCTTTGGAAGGTGTCATCGCCGGAGGCGCTAAAATGAATGAGCGCAAGCGCAGGTGCAGTCGGACGGAAACGTCACGCGACCCGACGGCCGCGTGAAAGCGGACAAAAATAAATGGCAAAAATATCCGTAGCGTTCTTAACGCCTTCGCCGATGCTCGGACGTTTCTTTCAGCGTACAGGCGCGAGCCCTTTGCCCGAACCGTCGCTGTATTTGGTCTCGGTCAGGTATCTGGCGGTGACCCAGTTCAGCCCGACGCACGCCCGCAAGGCCTTCCCGTGCTTCGACGAGCCGGCCTTCAAGGCCACCTTCTCGCTCAGCCTGCGTCACGGGCCCGACTACACCTCGCTGGCCAACATGCCGGCGCTGGAGCGGGACGACCGGGGGGACGGCTGGACCACCAGCCGCTTTGCCCGCACGCCGCGCATGTCCACCTACTACCTGGCCTGGGCCGTGTGCAACTTCACGTCCCGGGAGACGCGGGCCGACAACGGCGTGGCGGTGAGTCCTCCCGTCTCTTTTTGTCCTCCTCTCCTCGAGTCCGTCCCAAAGACGTGTTTGTTGGTTGATTTTTTTCATAAAAATCCAGACGTTTAACGCCACGTGCTTCTTTACATTTATTTTCCAAAAGGAATCTCCAAAAATGGCTGCTACTAAATGAGCTAAAGTCCTCAGTCAATTCTAAAGCAATTTATTACTTTAGGAGCTAATCCATTTTGGTAATTTATTTACTTAGTGCAATTGTGCATGGGTTAAAATGAAGCGCCAAAGTAATGGATAACGTTGGCTAATTCCAGTACCTTAAGTAATTGATTACTGTAGCACTGAATTGCCCCAAATAAATGATTACTTTGGGTAATTCAGTGCTACAGTCAAAGTAATCAATTATTTGGGGTAATTCAGTGCTACAGTAATCAATTACTTTATATACAGATATATATGTGTGTGTTTAATGTATGTCCAATGTAAAATATTTGAACTCACTTTTACGCACTGAGAGGATCAACCATCTTCACGTCATACCATCACGCTGCCGTACGTCTTTGCTCTTTTTTTTTTTGCGTGAAAGGTGTCATTTGCTTCGCGTTGACATTCTGGAGAAATGATGTCATGAAATTCCTCCTCCAGGAAGTGGACACGGGTCACTTGCCGCCATTCCTGCCTGCAGCTGCGCCGCGTAGCGCAGCTGCGGCCCATTGGGGGCGCTCCAGTGGGACGCTTCTTTTTTGCGAGGCGCACGCACGCACGCACGCACGCACAGATATGATTATATTGGACGACAAGGACAAAGACGAGCGCGACCTTGTTCCTTGTGTGATCATCGTAATTGCACATCATCCGTCTGCACTGACACGCGCCCTCAAGGACGCACACACAGCGGAGCCGAAGAAAGGGCCGCAAATCTTCCTTCCGCATTGTCACCCTGGTTGAAACGGCTGGGTGTGTGAGTGAACTTTGTGCAGGAGAATATGTGTGTGATTGCGTGTGTAGGAAATGGTCTTCATCTCATATTAACATTCTTATTAGTATCTGGAGGCACCAAGGCTGTGTGTGTGTGTGTGTGTGTGTGTGTGTGTGTGTGTGTGTGTGTGTGTGTGTGTGTGTGTGCGTGCGTGCGCGCGCAAGTGATACAGCAGCAGTATCATGCAAATGAAGTAGGTGAATGAAAGTGATTAGCAATGAATTATATTTGCAAATTGTCATTGTCCTCATTTGTTGTGGCACACAACACTGGATGTGTGCGTGTGTGGCACGCAAGGCCCTCAGAGCCACGTGACCTCCTTGGTTGGCATGTAGCATGTGTTTACTAATGCACACACACGTGGAGGTAGCATGTAAGGTGTATTGGTTGGACATGAGGCGGGGAAGCTAAAATGAGCTTGATTCTCATTCATCTTTGCCGCCCTTATCTTTTCCTTCGGCGAGCCGTCATTTGTCCGCAGCCCGCGTGAACTTTTGGCCCGGTGTTTTTCAGATCCGCTTGTTTGCCCGACCGGACGCCATCGCCAGCGGCGCGGGAGACTACGCGCTTGACATCGCCAAGCGTCTTCTGGCCTTCTACCAGGACTTCTTCAAAGTGGAGTACTCGCTCCCCAAGTTGGGTAAGCCCTTGGAAATTCGCCGATAATCGGAATTGACGAAGCGACCCATGAGAAAAGCGTTCGATGGCGGCATCCCCGCCCGTGTCCTTTTTGCCGTTCTTCGTTCGTTTCGGCCCATCTACTGCCCCGATGAAAATATCGCTCCGAATGTGCGACCCCGGATTTTCGATCCCGCGGTCGCATTCCGAAAAGCTCGGAGCGATATGCGCGCTGGCCGTGTTTCGTCCGTGTGAGCGGCCGGTTCTCCCGTCGCTGACGCGTCTCCTCCTTTGGCCGTTTTTCGGCCGAGGCGCGCAAGCGAGGCGGAGGTCCCCGAGCCGCCGGGCGCCATCTGTTGTCGTCGGGGTCGCCCCGGAGGAGCTTGCTAAGGTTAAAGAGATTCAGCTTTTTTTTTTGGGGAGGTTGGAAGGAAAAAGTTCCCAAGCGGCCCGCTGCAAAAATAACGCAAGCGTCAACAGTTGTAAATGTGGTTCACCCCTCCCAACGTGCTGCCCGGCTAACGGCGAGCATGTTTGAGGGCCTCCATCGCCGCAGCCGTCAGCGGCGTCCGTGATGACCCAGAGCTGTCGCTCGTGTCATCGCGGCAAGTCATTGTCGACGTTGTTGTCGCGCGGGGAAGTACGGCGGACCCGCGCCGTACCAAATCAATCCGTTAAGGAGCCGCGATCGTCAAGTCAAATCGTCTTATGGCGGACAATAGAAAACTGCTAATTAGCTAATGCGTGTAAAAACATCAAAAATGTATATACATATTAAAAATAAGTAACAAAATAGTATAGCAGGTGCTACTTATATCAAATTAAACAACATCATAAATAAAAAATATACGAAGGAAAAATGATATTTTATTTAGCCTACCCTTCTTGGTATTTCTCGTTTATCTCCGGCTTCGTTTCCATTTCGTTCATCTTAACGCCCCCCGCCTGAGAATAAAAGTCAGCTTCCTCCACCGATGGGAAGATGAGCAGAAGAAGAAGCGGGAGTAATTGCGCCCGAGCGGAAACGCGGAGGCTCAGGTGATGCGTTCCGTGGAGCTGCGCCTCCATCTGGGATCGGCACACGCTTCGGGGCGCACGCGCACCTACGCCATGTGCGCTCGCCTTTGTCTGCGGGCCTCGTGCGGCGCCCGGGGCCCGCACGCAACAACAGATGGACCTAAGCGGTGGGCGCGCGCACGCGCACACATGGGGAGAGCCCCGGGCCAGTCAGCTGTCCGCGTCCCGCTCGCGAGCCCGCTCGACTCGGGGAGAAGTTGCGCCAGCTCTCTGACGCCGCGCTCTTCCTAATGGCGCCACTCAGAGCGGCGCCGGGCGACCTCTCGCATCATACCCGCCGAAATCAAAAGCTTTACTGGAATTTTTGCCCTTGAGAGAGTTGCCGTGGCGACCGGAGCAATCATGGGCACACCCGTTGGCGGGTGAAGCGGTAACCATGTCAACCGCCCTGACATTTAGAAGTAGAATCCTTGTTTCCACGGCAACCATATGGACGTTTGTACGTTGACGTCGTAACACTGTGAATGTAGCCGTTTCCCCGGAAACCGTCGCCCGAACGGGCTCGTTGTCACGACCCGACCTGCGCGACGCCTGCCGGCCGCTGCCGTGACAACCGCGTGGACACTCGCTGCGGCTGTAGCGATTAGCCTGGCGACCATCGCGAGGTCTGCGATTTGGTGAAGTCGTGACACTTTTACGGTTACCATGGCGACTTTAGCAGATGCGCGTGATCGGACCGAGCCGTCCCTCGAGTGACACGCGAAGCCGAGCTCGTCGTCGACCGGAGCGAGCCGCGCTTCGTCTAGCGGACGATTCGCGGTCGCTCAAGCCGTCGGCGAGTCGCTGACCCGGCATCTGTTACCGCGGCGACATCTCTCTCGCCATCTGCGACAACCCGGTGGAGTTACGCAACTTCGTGCAACTTTTCTCCTCGGACGTGACGAGGACCCGTCCGCTCCGAGGGAGCCGCTTCCAGTGGGACTCGGTGCTGGTTTCGGGTCAGCTTTGCCAGGTTGCGACGTCGATGCGATGGCGCCACGAAAATAGGAAGACGTGAGAGTGCGACATTGCATGTGGATGCTCCGCTCTCGTACGTCATATGTCTTTGAGTTGGAAAAACAAACAAGGAGTTGGCGCGCGTGCGTGTCGCGTGGTCGCAGTAGGCGATAAAGACAAAGAAAAAGTCAAGCAGCCTCCTCCTTCTTCCTGTCACACGCTGCATCTTTATACTGCAAATACTTTTCATTTTTTTCTTGATACGGACGGCTCTGAAACAAAAGTCTGGAGTCCGCTCGCTACATGCTAATGGCGCCAACGCGATGCATGCTGGGAGCTTCCCGTCAGCCTGAAGTTGATGAGGACTAATTGCCGTCCTCTTAACGGACTTTCCTGAGTCACGCTCGCGTTAGCGTGATGAGAACCGGCGTGCGAGCGCACGCTGAGGGCCGCTCCGCTAATTGCGCGCCGCACGTCAACTTGAGTCCTCTGCTAGGCCGCGTACTCGAAGGCGAAGACGCGTCGTCGCCGTCCGTCGGGCCTCGCTCCGGACGGTCGCCGCGGCAACAGCCTCCGAGCGACGACGGGGCGAACGACAGGAAATTGCGGGGAAGAAAAGAAAACCTGCATAAGAGACAGAACTCGCGCTAAAATAAACATGGACGCTATTTGCGGCTTCGGGATGTGAGTGCGCGTCTGCCGTGGTTTGTGGCGCGTGTGTGCGCGCGCGCGCGCTTCCGGTGATCCGCGTGAGAGCGAGCGGGCGCGCTCTCAGTCGATGCTCATTACCGGGCGCGGAAATCTAATCGTCGCTTTCAGTGTGTACCCCCTTTAACGTCTCGTTTGCATATTCTACCTTAAGGCTCATTTGCATAACCGCCACGGGGGAATCGGCACGTCGCACGCAAAAGCCAAACGATGAGGCTCGAGCGACGGTCTCGGCTGAGGCGCGGCCAGAAATGTTCAAAGCAAACGATTGGAAAATGTTTGCCTAAAATATCGAAGAAGCGTCAAGGGATCCGAGAGCATCGCGTACGTGGAAAAATGGCAAAAAATATAACGCTGTGGCCGCAGCGGAAAGGGGCGGCCTCCCCGCAGCTCCGCCCCCGCGGGCAGTGTTTCAATGGCGGCACGTTCTCCACGCGGGAACCTCCGATCTCTGTTTCCACGGCAACCGCCACTTACCCGTATTTGTTTTGGGTCGCGAGGGCGGTCGACGACGACGTTCCTTAGCCCGACGCGACGGCGAGATGCTTCTTTGTCCCGCGCGCTTGGCGAGCCGGCTTTTGTGTGGCAGACTTGCTGGCGGTGCCCAAGCACCCCTACGCCGCCATGGAAAACTGGGGACTCAGCGTCTTCGTGGAGCAGAAGATCCTGCTGGACCCCCGAGTCTCGTCCTCGTCCTACCAGATGGAGCTGACCATGGTGGTCGTCCATGAGATCTGCCACCAGGTGAGCCGTCTTTGAGGGCGGGAGAGCGGACAAATTGCCAGGAGGAGCGTGAAAGGATGAGAGCGGCGCCGCAAACAGCTGGCGCGTCGGCGCCCGAACGTCGTGCGCGCGCGCCGAGCGCATCAAAGTCCAAAGCTTGGCAGGGAGGCGGGCGCCAGAAGACGAATGCAACCGTCCGTGGCGAGCCACGCTTTTTATTTATATATTTATTTATTGATTCATTTATATAACCCTAACCCAATTATACACACACACCTATGTACACATGCTCCTCGGCGTTGCTCCGCTGGTCTCCGAGGAAGTCTCGCATCTGTTTTGGACCTGTTGTCGTGGAAACGAGCGCATGGAGACAACTTGTCCAATACGGTGATTCGTGGCTCGGGGGATCGGTTGGCTTCACTGCACGCGGCATACTCCCGCGTTTCCCAAATCCGCACACACACACACACACACACACACTGGGCTTCTCCAACCCAATTTATGCGGTGCGTGTCCGGGCCGCATTACGCCTTCCGTAAATGTCGGACTATTCCCAAATAGGTTCAACTCGTCCAATTTTGTCCATCTTTATTCCCGAGAGTTCCGATCGGCGGCGAGCCGCTCCGCGTATACTTCAAGTTGACATTTGATCGGCCGTCACTGGGCGGAAGGAGGGCGTGAAAACGGTTTTCCATTCCTACTGATCACTTTTTAACAAGTCGCGCCGGCTCCAATGTGCTTTTTCGGCTGGCAAACGTGTCTCCTCGACCATCGTTGAAAAAAAAAAACGTACGCCCAAACATCCCGCCGTTGTGTTTGCGCGCGTCAGTGGTTCGGCGACCTGGTGACGCCGGTGTGGTGGGAGGACGTGTGGCTGAAGGAAGGCTTCGCTCACTACTTCGAGTACGTGGGCGCCGACTTCCTCTTCCCCAAGTGGAACATGGTGAGTCAGCGCGCCGCCAACGTACAGCGTTTTGAAAAGTTGACATTCCAGCTTTTTAAAGCGGCCGAGCGCGTCGTTTGCCGGGTCCAAGGCAAAGCGTTCGCCCGCCGCGATGAAGCCGACGCCCGCTCCGCTCCCGTTGCCGTATAAGTCTGGAAATTTTGACGCTTTGATTTGATTGGCGTGACGCAATGGCGGAAATGTCATTCCCCTTTTCTCTGAGTACAAGTCGAGTCTTTTTTCCTCTTTTTCAAACGTCCGGGCCTTAAATGGTCGGAGCGATTTGGCGTGTTTTTAAGTCCAATTTTCTTTGTCGAAAAATTGTTAGCTAATTTTGAACCAAATTCAGATAAGCAAATGCACTGTTCCATTGGAGCAAGTTACGCACAAGCTTTGAATGTTTGGGTTCAAACTGATCCCAAATCCGTATACGTTCTTTTTATCCGAATATTTTCCACAGGATTTGTTTTCCTTTTGAAATCAAACCGCCGCCAACGTTCACGTCAAGAAAAGTACAAGTAATCGATGTTTTCCGGCATTTGTATCGCAAATGTTCGAAGCGAAACTGGCTATACGGTCTACGCCAAGGCTTGTGTTCCAAGCGAGCGCCGCATAAAAAATCAAATAAAAAATGCGCCGTGCTCAAGAAGGTCAACGGGAATGACCCACAGCTATTTTGCAGCCGCTCCAGGAAATAGTCTGCTGCGTCCATCTGCCAAGGCGCGGCCCTGCGACCGCACACGCGCACGCGCTCGAGGACCCATCTGCCGCGCGGTCCTCGCCGCTCAATCAGCGTCCGGGCTAGTTAGCGTTCTTGGCTATCGTGCCTGCACCATGTCGGGCTAACAACAGCTAAAAATGTGCTCGCGGGCCGCGTCCAGGTGTCGCTCGGAGCAACAGGGACAAATACAAGTGCCGTAATGCCCCCGAATAGAAGACGCGCACATCTGTGCGTCAAAACTCGCTTTATTTTGGAAATTCTGCTTTAATTGCATAATTGCGCTTTAGAAAAAATGGGAAAACTCATTAAAAATAATTCCCGTAAATCTCCGTAATGCTGGAATTAGAGCGATCCCAGTTGATTCCCTTAATGTAAAAAGTTGCTTTTCATGAAGTTAATTAGCGGCGAAAACCCAGCAAAAGTTAAATAGGGGGGGAAGAAATGCACCGCGGCTGATTAAACGTGACATTCATTAGAAGCAAATCTCTACCGTTAGCGCTAATTAGCCGGGGCCACGCGCTCCAGGGTTTAGCCCCAGACTGCTCGGTAAAGATCGATGGGTTTGTTTTTGGAGGGAAAAATAACCCGTCGGGTCCAAGTAGCGTTTCTTGTTTTTTTCATTAAGTATTTTTCTTTTTTTTTCTTTTTTTTTTGCCTTTGCAGGAGAAGCAACGCTTCCTGACGGACGTTCTCCACGAGGTGATGTTGCTGGACGGCCTGAGGTCCTCTCACCCCATCTCGCAGGACGTGCAGGACGCAGCCGACATCGACCGCGTTTTTGACTGGATCGCGTACAAAAAAGTACAAAGAAAACAAAACATGACATTCAAGGGCGAGCGTATGGTCGAAAAACGGAGTTCGGATGTCGGAACGAAGCAGTGTGTGGCCGTCTTAAACGTGTCCTGTTTTCTAACCCCTAGGGGGCGGCGCTGATCCGGATGCTGGCCAACGTGATGGGACAGAGACTCTTCCGGAAAGGACTGAACGTAAGCGGCGCGACTGAACGGGGAAAAGATGTGACCTTTGGCTGTGAGCGGCGCCAAAGGTCGCCGATTTGCGCTAAGCTCAAATGGCGCTAACGGATGACGGCGCTCTTGGCAAAAAGACGTTCCGGCCTGACCCCTTTGTTTGTCTCGGCGCAGGATTATCTGATGAGTCACATGTACGGCAATGCGGCGCGCCAAGACCTCTGGAGGAAACTGTCCCAGGTACCAGCGCAAACGCCGCTTCTTTGCTAAACCCCGCCGACAAAAGCAACGTGATGCCCGTTGGCTATTTCTAGAGCAGACGTTTTGTTTTTTAACACATCTGCAAGAAGTCCGTATAGGAAATAGGATTCAAGTCGACGCCCGACTTGGCCGACTTTTTTTTTTTTTTTTATAATAAACATCACACAACAAGCTTGCGAGTCTGAATCCCCGATTGATTTTCGCGCAGGCCATGCGGTCCGAGGGGCGTGACATCGACATCGGTGCCGTGATGGACGGGTGGACCCTGCAAATGGGATACCCCGTGGTCACCGTCAGCAAGAACCCATCGGAGCAGCTCGCCACGCATGACATCACGGTCAGTCAGGAGCACTTTCTCTACGGGAGGGGCAACAGCAGGTGAGTTGACCGAACGGAGAGGTCGGGGTCGGGGGTGATTTCTTTTGGCGAGTCGCCTTCATTTCTTTTGGCCTTTTTCTTCCTCCTCAATACTTCATCTCACGCGTCTTTCTTTGCCGCTATTGTGACGGGCCGCTCCCCTTCTTTCGAGGGGCATGCCGGGACCGCTTGCTTTTTGACAGCTCGCGTCTCCGCTACAGAATGTTGTCATTCTCTCGTGACCTATTGCCCCGTTGTCTTCTGCAAGTGGGCAGACAAAATATTAACTCATTCAATGCCGGGGACATTTTTTTTTTTTTTTATGTTTGTATGTTACGTTTTATATTTGTCTGGACATTAAATTCCAATACTAAAGTACATTAAGGACTTTGATTTCCCGATACTCAAGTATTAAATTGATGCTTAAGTATCTGTGATTGAATGTCCGGAATCTCAAAAAAAACGTTCCTGGCATTGAATGCGTTTTAAAAAAAAGAGTTTCAATAGGACGCGAGAGGCGGCAGATAAGCGCGAGGTTCTTAAGAAGCGTCTGGCCTTAACGTGCTGAAAGAGATGCTGGACCCGGCCCGCTGAATAAGTCAGACGCGCAGCTGACAGGAAGTGGTGTATATTCGAATGCTAATGGCGGATAGCAGCGTGCGCCCAGCCCTGTTGCGTACTGCTCGTATTTTTATCCACGCGCTAGCGACTTGACACGCACGCGCTGGAAAATGGCGATTGGCGAGGACCGATGATTTAATCTCCACGCGCGCTGTAAAAATGAGAAGGCGCGCTCGCGTGTGATCAGCTTGCAGTGGCAGGTGCCGTTGACCGTCGCCGTGGGAAACGGCTCCCGGGTGTGTTCCGAGACGCTCATCTGGATCCGCAACGCGACGGGTACCGGCTTATTTGCTCCGGCCTCGGCCCCGGCTCGCGGCCGCTCCTAATCGCCCGTCCGGGCCGTCCGGCAGAAAGCCACCGGGTGAGCCGCATGGACGAGCGGACCTGGTTGCTGGGCAACATCAACCAGACGGGCTACTTCCGCCTCAATTACGACCTTCGCAACTGGAACCTGCTGATGGAGCAGCTGCACGCCCGGCCTCAGGTAAAGGCGCGCCGCCGGCCGCGTGGCCCGCCGCCGTCTGAGCGCGCGACCGCCCGCCGCAGGTCATCTCGCCGGCCAACCGCGCGGGACTCATCGACGACGCCTTCAACCTGGCCAGGTGAGGGCCGCGGCCGACTCTGCGCGTCCGCGGCCTTGCGGCGGTAAAGGGACGGCGGCGTGTGTCTGCGCGCGCGCCACGCAGGGCGGGTTACCTCCCGCAAGGCGTGCCGCTGCAGCTGATGGCCTACCTGCCCGAGGAGGAGTCCTTCCTGCCGTGGCACGCCGCCAGCCGGGCCCTGTACCAGCTGGACAAGCTGCTGGACCGCACCGCCGACTACAAGCTCTTCAGCGTGAGCGGGGCCCCTCATTTTCCGCGCCTCACTTTCCGCCCCTCATTTTCCGCGCCTCATTTTCCGCGCCTCGTTTTCCGCGCCTCGTTTTCCGCGGCCGCTTTCAGGACTACGTGCTCAAGCAAGTGGCGACGCGCTACCGTCAAATGGGATGGCCCGGCGGCGAGGGCGGCGTCCCGCGGCCGTCCGACCACACCGGGTAACGCGTCCGAGCCGCGCGCGCCGGCGT
This sequence comes from Hippichthys cyanospilos, assembly GCF_059441005.1. Classification (NCBI taxonomy): domain Eukaryota; kingdom Metazoa; phylum Chordata; class Actinopteri; order Syngnathiformes; family Syngnathidae; genus Hippichthys; species Hippichthys cyanospilos. The sequence goes on along the minus strand of NC_142390.1, from coordinate 658,385 downwards.
TGTCGCGCGCTCACCGCGCCGCGCCCGTGTGCGCAGGGAGCTTCAGCGGGAGCTAATCATGCTAGCGTGTAGCTTTGGAAACAAGCAGTGCCACCGCCAGGCTGTCGCCTACATCTCAGACTGGATCTCCAGCAACAAGAACAGGTGCGTGCGTGCGTGTGTAGGATCGCACTCATTCAAGGCTGCTTTTTTTTTTCTATTCATTTTTGCTACGCAACAAGCATTTGCCCGGGTAAATACGTAACAATCGTACTTGTAGCTACTTGTGTGCGTGTGTGTCTATGCGGCTGGCTTTCGTGCATGTGTGTGTAGATGGCTGAACTGTGGTGTGCCATTTAAAAAAAAATGCTCACTGTCCCAACTGATCACTGGGCTGAATCATTAA